>NC_041387.1:291848682-291969317 GCF_002162155.2 Triticum dicoccoides | reverse complement strand
TGGAACAAGTTTGTTGTTAACGATGGATTTGTGTTTCGTGCTAACAAGCTATGCATTCCAGCTAGCTCCGTTCGTCTTTTGTTGTTGCAGGAGGCGCATGGAGGAGGATTAATGGGACACTTTGGCGTGAAGAAGACGGAGGACGTACTTGCTACACATTTCTTTTGGCCAAAGATGAGACGGGATGTTGAGCGTTTTATTGCTCGCTGCACTACATGTCAAAAAGCTAAGTCACGACTCAATCCTCATGGTTTATATATGCCTTTGCCTGTACCTAGTGTTCCTTGGGAGGATATATCTATGGACTTTGTTTTAGGTTTACCTCGAACAAAGAAGGGGAGGGATAGCATATTTGTTGTCGTGGATAGATTCTCGAAAATGGCACACTTTATACCATGTCATAAAAGCGATGATGCTGTTAATGTTGCTGATTTGTTCTTTCGTGAAATTATTCGTTTGCATGGTGTGCCAAAAACTATTGTTTCAGATCGTGATACTAAATTTCTTAGCCACTTTTGGAGATGTTTATGGGCTAAGTTGGGGACTAAACTGCTTTTTAGTACTACTTGTCACCCCCAAACTGATGGACAAACTGAAGTAGTCAATAGAACGTTGTCTACTATGCTTAGGGCTGTTTTGAAGAATAATAAGAAAATGTGGGAGGAATGCTTGCCTCATATTGAATTTGCTTATAATCGTTCATTGCATTCTACTACTAAGATGTGCCCTTTTGAAGTTGTGTATGGTTTCCTACCTCGTGCACCTATTGATTTGTTGCCTCTTCCATCTTCGGAGAAGGTTAATTTTGATGCTAAACAACGTGCTGAATTGATTTTAAAAATGCATGAGTTAACTAAGGAAAACATTGAGCGTATGAATGCTAAATATAAACTTGCTGGAGATAAGGGTAGAAAACATGTTGTGTTTGCACCTGGAGATCTTGTTTGGTTACATCTGCGTAAGGATAGATTTCCTGATTTGCGCAAATCAAAGCTAATGCCACGTGCTGATGGTCCCTTTAAGGTGTTAGAGAAAATAAATGATAATGCATATAAACTTGAGCTGCCTGCAGATTTTGGGGTTAGTCCCACTTTTAACATTGCAGATTTGAAGCCTTATTTGGGTGAGGAAGATGAACTTTCGTCGAGGACGACTTCATTTCAAGAAGGGGAGGATGATGAGGACATCAATACAATTGTTACACCCACAGCCCCTGCTGCTATACATACTGGACCAATTACTAGAGCTCGTACACGCCAACTAAATTACCAGGTACTTTCGTTTCTTGGTAATGATTCTAATGTTCATGAGAATATGATGCTGCCTAAATTGGATACATTTGTTTTGCTTACAAATGAAGGGCCTAGCTTGGAGAAGGATGAACATTGGAGCAAGAACAAGCATGGAGATGATGGCATGTGCAAGGGGAACAACAACGGAGTTACAAGTGATGATTTCAGGACTTTGAAGCCACCATAATGGGTGCATGAAGCCTTGGACGAAATATACAAGATGCCACTTCATAAATTTCGTCCCGAGGCTATTTTAGGTGCTGCGTCACCTTATTATTGGGCCAGGCCCATGTAATTTCGAAATACATAAGTATAGGCTATTTTTAGAGTCCGTATGTGTGGGGAAACAAGAGATAGGGTTGATTTCGGACCCCTCCACCAAGGGCCACGAAATTCCCCCCCTCTTCCTCCATATATACAGCCCTTAGGGCATCGTTTAGACCTTGGGTTTTGTTTAGATTAAAAGTTCGCCATAGCTGCAACTTCGCGTACTTCGTTTGTGTTCAACGACCAGACAAAGGCGTCACAGAACCCCACCTTGATCAATAAAGCTTTCATCTTATATTCGCAATATCCAGATTGCAATCTTAGTTTCTTGCTTGTTCTTTGTTTGCTCGCAGGAAACAGACCCTCGTGGTCAGGTTGATCGTGCTCCGGCGTGGTCAATAACCTCTCGGAGTTGGTTTAGCGATTGCTAAGGCGCGACGTCCTCGCACGTTCGTAGTCGGATCGTCAAAGTCGACTTCCACCAAAGCGAAATCCACCATCTCATCGAAAGACGGGACACCTTTGCCTCTATCAAGTGGTATCAGATTTCCAGGTTGCTCGGTGAGATTTTACAGTTTTTCGTAGTTTAGATCGAGTCTGTTCTTCATACCTACAGTCCACGAAAAAGCCAAAAAAAATAGGGTTAGTTCATCATATCCGAACCAATCTGAGCCTTTGCATAATCTTTTTAGGGTTTTGCTTTGTTGAATTTGCGGTTGCATCGTCGTGTCTAGTTGCTGGTCTTAGAGTCTAGTCTTTTAGAGTTTCGAGTTCTGGTCATAAGTTGTCACGCCGCCGCCGCACCATCATCATCGCCCCTGCCATCTACCACCACCGCACCGAATCCGTATCCATATACCACCACCAATCCGTGTCCATATACCACCACCGATCCATATCCATATACTACCACCGCTACCACCACCGCTGCCATATACCACCACCATATATCCACCACCAATCCGAGTTCCTTGCTTATTAGGTTTACCTCGAACAAAGAAGGGGAGGGATAGCATATTTGTTGTCGTGGATAGATTCTCGAAAATGGCACACTTTATACCATGTCATAAAAGCGATGATGCTGTTAATGTTGCTGATTTGTTCTTTTGTGAAATTATTCGCTTGCATGGTGTGCCAAATACTATTGTTTCAGATCGTGATACTAAATTTCTTAGCCACTTTTGGAGATGTTTATGGGCTAAGTTGGGGACTAAACTGCTTTTTAGTACTACTTGTCACCCCCAAACTGATGGACAAACTGAAGTAGTCAATAGAACGTTGTCTACTATGCTTAGGGCTGTTTTGAAGAATAATAAGAAAATGTGGGAGGAATGCTTGCCTCATATTGAATTTGCTTATAATCGTTCATTGCATTCTACTACTAAGATGTGTCCTTTTGAAGTTGTGTATGGTTTCCTACCTCGTGCACCTATTGATTTGTTGCCTCTTCCATCTTCGGAGAAGGTTAATTTTGATGCTAAACAACGTGCTGAATTGATTTTAAAAATGCATGAGTTAACTAAGGAAAACATTGAGCGTATGAATGCTAAATATAAACTTGCTGGAGATAAGGGTAGAAAACATGTTGTGTTTGCACCTGGAGATCTTGTTTGGTTACATCTGCGTAAGGATAGATTTCCTGATTTGCGCAAATCAAAGCTAATGCCACGTGCTGATGGTACCTTTAAGGTGTTAGAGAAAATAAATGATAATGCATATAAACTTGAGCTGCCTGCAGATTTTGGGGTTAGTCCCACTTTTAACATTGCAGATTTGAAGCCTTATTTGGGTGAGGAAGATGGACTTCCGTCGAGGACGACTTCATTTCAAGAAGGGGAGGATGATGAGGACATCAATACAATTGTTACACCCACAGCCCCTGCTGCTATACATACTGGACCAATTACTAGAGCTCGTGCACGCCAACTAAATTACCAGGTACTTTCGTTTCTTGGTAATGATTCTAATGTTCATGAGAATATGATGCTGCCTAAATTGGATACATTTGTTTTGCTTACAAATGAAGGGCCTAGCTTGGAGAAGGATGAACATTGGAGCAAGAACTAGCATGGAGATGATGGCATGCGCAAGGGGAACAAGAACGGAGTTACAAGTGATGATTTCAGGACTTTGAAGCCACCATAATGGGTGCATGAAGCCTTGGACGAAATATACAAGATGCCACTTCATAAATTTCGTCCCGAGGCTATTTTAGGTGCTGCGTCACCTTATTATTGGGCCAGGCCCATGTAATTTCGAAATACATAAGTATAGGCTATTTTTAGAGTCCGTATGTGTGGGGAAACAAGAGATAGGGTTGATTTCGGACCCCTCCACCAAGGGCCACGAAATTCCCCCCTCTTCCTCCATATATACAGCCCTTAGGGCATCGTTTAGACTTTGGGTTTTGTTTAGATTAAAAGTTCGCCATAGCTGCAACTTCGCGTACTTAGTTTGTGTTCAACGACCAGACAAAGGCGTCACAGAACCCCACCTTGATCAATAAAGCTTTCATCTTATATTCGCAATATCCAGATTGCAACCTTAGTTTCTTGCTTGTTCTTCGTTTGCTCGCAGGAAACAGACCCTCGTGGTCAGGTTGATCGTGCTCCGGCGTGGTCAATAACCTCTCGGAGTTGGTTTAGCGATTGCTAAGGCGCGACGTCCTCGCACGTTCGTAGTCGGATCGTCAAAGTCGACTTCCACCAAAGCGAAATCCACCATCTCATCGAAAGACGGGACACCTCCGCTTCTATCAGGAGGGGAGATTATGCGGAGCATCCTATGGGCATCACCATATCAAGAGTCCGTTCGGCGAGTGACACATGCAACATCTACTTCACATACACAAAGGTGAATCTTCTCCTTTACACGTGCTCACATGACCCCTTCGAGGATGGTATACTACTTGACACTTCTCCCGCGTGCATGCATAGGTATTGTCGGAGATTCACGGATGTCGAGGAGGAGTGCAAGCACCAAGGAACAACTACACCATCCGCGAGGGAAGCTTGGAAGCGACGGCGGAAGAAGACGGAGCTGCTGAAGCTACAGCGGCCGGACATCCGGCGCCTATGCAGCCGCCAAGGAGCTACACTAACCCATGGGCAACAACATCAGCGGCCGGACAGCCGGCGCCTCGCCAAAGCCCGGACATCCAGCCTCTCCCCAGAAATCCGGCAGCGACAACAGAACACACCCGAAGTTTGGCCACTTCAACCCTGACATCCGGCCGAGACCCCGGACATCCGGCTCGTCCCGAAGCCCCGGACATCCGTCCCCAGCCCGGACGTCCGACACCTGCGCGTTCCTAACCGGGCCAAAGGCCCATGTATCCCCCCTCTCACTTACCCCTTCGTGGGCTAGCACTATATATACTCCTCCACCTCCTTCTAGTTAAGGTTAGCAAATATGATAGCTCATTCTTAGGTGAGCTTTGCTCCTACCTTCTCCTCTTGAGAGAGAGAGACCACTCCCATGGAGTTCAAGACCTCCATGTGAGAAGATCCTGCGGGATATCATCATGACCCCCCTCGTGGGAAGATCCGTCTAGGATACCATCAAGACCTCCTCTTGGAGATGAGCCTTACCTTATTTCTTTCCCTTTGTCGTTCATGTACCTTGTGGATCATGTGTGTTTGATTGTCTAGTGGATGTGTGATTGGACTTGTTCTTGAGTGTTTCCCCTTGTGATTTCTCCCCATTCTTCCCCGTGTTCTTCGTGTTCTTCGAGGGATCCCACTCCAATCGTGAAAGATCGGCCTACACCGGGTTAGCCTCGTATCAGTTTTGTAGGAACTGGACGATCGGACGAAGTCGTCGAGGATCGGCGCGTCATCATATATGGGACCTGGCACCAAATGAGAAGACACAATAGAGGTAGAGGTTAAGTTGTTAGAAACCGATATGGCCTCATATGCCTCATGAACTATCTCACTCTCTCTTTGTGGTGTTGGCTCACTCACTCCCTCAAGGTAGGTGCACTCAATGTCACATATGGTGGAGTCACTCAAATCACTCATGTGTTAGTGGTGGTGGCTCTCCTCACATGGGAATTGGGGCAGCTCATCATATATGGGGCTAGTGGTGAAGTCACTCTCACTCTCAATATGGTGGCAAAAATCACTCAAGTCATCATACATTGCCGTGGTCGAAGGGAGAATCCCATGCTCAACCATCTCGTAGTCGTCGTCGTGGATGAAGGCCGAAGATGGCACATCATCACGCTCGTCATGGATGAAGGCCGAAGATGGCACATCATCATTCTCACCATCTTGTAGCATGGTCGTTGCGAAGTGAGCTCGGGGTCGAGTAGACGTGGCCTTCTTGAGTTCTTGCTCCGCCTTGAGAGCACCAAAGTAGTTGTCGTCGAGGGATGTAGTTCTCGAGGAAGATAGTCTTGGAGATGTCGTTGTTCAATCCCATCATGAAGTAGAACTTCATCCAAATGGGGGCGTCTAGGCCGGCACGTCGCAAGGCTTCCTTCATGTTCTTGAAGTACTCGTCGAGGGACTTCGATCCTTGCATGGTGTTCTCCAATTGGCGTTGAAGATGTTCCGTGTAGGTGGAAGGCACAAATTCTCACCTCATCGCTTTCTTCGTCTTGGACCAACTCATGTCGAAGCTCCTCGAAGGTGAGTGAAGCCACCAAATCAACGCGTAGTCGTGGAAGGTACTTGTGGCGCACTTCACTTGGACTTTGGAGGGTACTTGATGTAGCTTGAGGTAGTCGTCCATCTTGCACTCCCATTCGAGGTATTCATCGGGGTCATTAGTCCCAAAGAATGGAATCTCGTCGGCGATGTTGAAGTCGTTGTAGCTCGAGGGAGTAGTGGACTTGAGATCGTGGAGTAGGCGAAGATGTCGTACGTCCGAAGGCAAAGATGCCTTGAAGTCACTTGGCGAAGATGCCAAAGGTGTTGAAGAAGCCGCAGCCTTGTAGTTGATGTCGCGGCTCTGTAGAGCCCGTGTGCACGGGGGTGCAAGAGGCCGTGTGCACTCGGTTGGCAGAGCAGCCAACACGTGTCCTGAAGCTTGCTCTTCATGGTCATGTCGATGTCGATGCTTGTGTGTACTTGCTGCAGATGGTAGCTCGAGAGTCTTTGCACTTGTGTGTCTTCTCGAAGATGAGGAAGACTGCTTGCGGTTCTTGATGAGGGCCTTGAGCTCCTCCATGCGCTTGTCCATTTTGGCTCCGATGAAGTTCTTCATAGCATCGAACTCGTCGTCGTTGTTGTAGACCGGAGATGATGTGCTTTGCCTATCCATCACAAGACTCGAGCAAAGTTGAGTAGGAAATGAGATAAACAATACCAAGCTACCTTTTCCCAAAGTTGAGGATGTATCTCGTATCACTCAATGTGAGATGAAAGAACAATGGAATTGGTACCGGACTTGTTCACTCACACCTACAAGTAAAAGCTTATCGAGTGGCTTGGTTAGGACAAGTGGCACAAATTTCATGCAATTTGAAGTCCAACATATTGTAAATGTTGAAATAAATCCAAAGGACTCAAAATGCAAAGCAAGTGATCACAAATATAGAGGAGGGCAATAAATAAACACACACGGTGGGATAATGGGGCTTGTGCAACTATAGGGATGAGCAATACAAAATTGCCTAATGAAGACGAAGCTCGTGTTGCACAAACAATAGGAGAGCACTAGCTTGATTGCACACTTGAGCACGATTCACTACTTGACACCAACCTATATGTATGCAACAAGAATGTTTCCTATTCCATGTATCCTCATGCACAAGTATCTCTTTTCATGCTCAACTCTTTGCTTATAAGCTTATGATCATTCTCTTTCTTGCTTAAAAGTTTTTTTTTGACTTTCCTCTTCCTTTCCACTATGCTTGATGAGCCTCAACCACAAATATGGGACAAGTATCACAAGATATGCACGGGAGTAAACAATGGCACAATATGATATATCTAATGATGCAACAATAAGATATCGTATCACTATGGTGCACAAGTTTTCGCGAAGCCTGGCAATACTCGGATAGCTAGTCTCAATGGGTATGAGGGTATTCGCAAAGCTGGTGGGACTATCAAGATGTAATGGCAAGGAAGGAGAAGTTTATGACGGAATGGATACCTTCGTCACACTTAACCTTTCACGAAGTCGGGGGTAACTGGCCTTGCTTCCGGTTGAAGATGGTCTCAAAGGATGGATGGTCGTTGTCGATGTGGAAGCTCGTGGTGGATGTAGTCGATGGACCGATACAAGTCACCAATGGTGGATGAAGATGCAACCGTCCCTAAGTAGCCGAAACACCTTACGAGACTCAAATCACAACTCAAACAACCACATATATCAAAGGAACCAAAATGGGTTAGTTTGCGGAAGTTATATGTGGTGGTGCGAAACTAATGGCGGAGGGCCGATGCAAAAGATGTAAAATGGACAAAATTTTGATGGAGTCAAATGGTGGTAAAACCAAGATGAGCACATCGGGCACGTCGCTAGCTTTTCAACGAGCCAAAGAACACCCAAATCGGAGTTCGGGAGTGGAAGTTATGGGCAAAACGGTGAAGTCCGCGCGGCTGCTATAGGGGGGCCGTGCGCACGGGGTCTAGGGCCCGTGGACACGGGGTCCCGTGCGCACGGTACATGTACCGAGGACACGGGGTCACCAGGGACTTCGCGGGGGCCCGTGGGCACAGGGTAGGCGGAAATTTCGCGATTTTCTTGACAAATTTGATGGGAGAAAGAAAAATTGGGGTATGGGGACGCAAGAGGGGGTAGATCTACTTGCTATACATCAGATCCATGGATCAAAATCAACCAAAACTCATAAAAATTTCAAATCACAAAAAATTTGGTATGGCTCTTTTTGTGGGGAATTTTTGAAATTGGGCAAGAACAAGCAAAATTAGGCTAGAAAACAAAGAGGGGGGCTCTAATTTCATGAGAAACCATGGCTCATGATACCAACATGTTGTAGGGTGGAACCCTATGGGGAGATCTTTCACGAATTGGAGGGGAATCCCCAAGAACAAGACGAACAAAAGAGGGAAAACAAGAGGAACACTCAAGAACAAGTCAAATCACACATCCACTAGACAATCAAACACACAAGATCCACAAGGTACATGAACAATCAAAGGGAAATAAGATACATGGTAGAGTTCATCCCAAATCCTATGACGGAGATGAGGGCTTGATGATCTAGATAGATCCTTCCCTTAAGGGGGTCTTCATCCACTAGGGATCTTCTCCAATGGAGGCCTTGAACTCCAATGGAGTGTCTCTCTCTCAAGAGGAATCCCACAAGGGGAGGTACATGAGCTAAGCTCTAGTGTTTAGATCTAATCTTAGCTTAGTCTAAATGGAGGAGCAAGGGGTGTATATATAGGTCCAAGGGATGAAGGGGTAAATAGGGACGAGATGGGGATACAAGGCCCAAGCCCAACAGCCACGCATAGGGGGCCCCGTGTTCACGGGGTAAATGGAGACCGTGCGCACGGGGTATCCAGAGACCCGACGCATGAGCCCGTGCGCACGGGGTTCAGGAGGCCCATGGACACGGGGGTCCCGTGGGCACGGTACATGCCCGTGCGCATGGGGTCTTCAGGACCGCCAGCCTGGGAGGCCCGTGGGCACGGGGTCGGAGGGGCCCGTTCGCACGGGGTCGCCTGGGAGCTGCTGCCTTCTTCTTGGCGCTTCCTGCTCCGCTTCCAGGCTTCCGTCTTGGATGGTGTAGTTGTTCTCTTGTGCTTGGATTCCTCCATCATGAATGTGTAGCTCCACTCACACCTAAGTATGCACACGAGAGAGGGGTCAAGTAGTATACCATCCTCGAAGGGTACAAGTGAACACATGTAAAGGAGATGATTCACCTTTGTATGCATGAAGTAGATGTGGCACGTGTCACTTGCCAAATGGACTCTTGACATGGTGATGTCCATAGGATGCTCTGCATCATTATCCTTACGCAAATGTAACCAAACAAGATCTCCAGGTGCAAACACAACATGTTTTCTACCCTTATCTCCAGCAAGTTTATATTTAGCATTCATACGCTCAATGTTTTCCTTAGTTAACTAATGCATTTTTAAAATCAATTCAGCACATTGTTTAGCATCAAAATTAACCTTCTCCGAAGATGGAAGAGGCAACAAATCAATAGGTGCACGAGGTAGGAAACCATACACAATTTCAAAAGGGCACATCTTAGTAGTAGAATGCAATGAACGATTATAAGAAAATTCAATATGAGGCAAATATTCTTCCCACATTTTCTTATTATTCTTCAAAATAGCCCTAAGCATAGTAGACAATGTTCTATTGACTACTTCAGTTTGTCCATTAGTTTGGGAGTGACAAGTAGTACTAAAAAGCAGTTTAGTCCCCAACTTAGCCCATAAACATCTCCAAAAGTGGCTAAGAAATTTAGTATCACGATCTGAAACAATAGTATTTGGCACACCATGCAAGCGAATAATTTCACGAAAGAACAAATCAACAACATTAACAACATCATCGCTTTTATGACATGGTATAAAGTGTGCCATTTTCGAGAATCTATCCACGACAACAAATATGCTATCCCTGATAGAGGCAAAGGTGTTCCGTCTTTCGATGAGATGGTGGATTTCGCTTTGGTGGAAGTCGACTTTGACGATCCGACTACGAACGTGCGAGGACGTCGCGCCTTAGCAATCGCTAAACCAACTCCGAGAGGTTATTGACCACGCCGGAGCACGATCAACCTGACCATGAGGGTCTGTTTCCTGCGAGCAAACGAAGAACAAGCAAGAAACTAAGATTGCAATCTGGATATTGCGAATATAAGATGAAAGCTTTATTGATCAAGGTGGGGTTCTGTAACGCCTTTGTCTGGTCGTTGAACACAAACGAAGTACGCGAAGTTGCAGCTATGGCGAACTTTTAATCTAAACAAAACCCAAAGTCTAAACGATGCCCTAAGGGCTGTATATATGGAGGAAGAGGGGGGAATTTCGTGGCCCTTGGTGGAGGAGTCCGAAATCAACCCTATCTCTTGTTTCCCCACACATACGGACTCTAAAAATAGCCTATACTTATGTATTTCGAAATTACATGGGCCTGGCCCAATAATAAGGTGACGCAGCACCTAAAATAGCCTCGGGACGAAATTTATGAAGTGGCATCTTGTATATTTCGTCCAAGGCTTCATGCACCCATTATGGTGGCTTCAAAGTCCTGAAATCATCACTTGTAACTCCATTCTTGTTCCCCTTGCGCATGCCATCATCTCCATGCTTGTTCTTGCTCCAATGTTCATCCCTCTCCAAGCTAGGCCCTTCATTTGTAAGCAAAACAAATGTATCCAATTTAGGCAGCATCATATTCTCATGAACATTAGAATCATTACCAAGAAACGAAAGTACCTGGTAATTTAGTTGGCGTGCACGAGCTCTAGTAATTGGTCCAGTATGTATAGCAGCAGGGGCTGTGGGTGTAACAATTGTATTGATGTCCTCATCATCCTCCCCTTCTTGAAATGAAGTCGTCCTCGACGGAAGTTCATCTTCCTCACCCAAATAAGGCTTCAAATCTGCAATGTTAAAAGTGGGACTAACCCCAAAATCTGCAGACAGCTCAAGTTTATATGCATTATCATTTATTTTCTCTAACACCTTAAAGGGACCATCAGCACGTGGCATTAACTTTGATTTGCGCAAATCAGGAAATCTATCCTTACGCAAATGTAACCAAACAAGATCTCCAGGTGCAAACACAACATGTTTTCTACCCTTATCTCCAGCAAGTTTATATTTAGCATTCATGCACTCAATGTTTTCCTTAGTTAACTCATGCATTTTTAAAATCAATTCAGCACGTTGTTTAGCATCAAAATTAACCTTCTCCGAAGATGGAAGAGGCAACAAATCAATAGGTGCACGAGGTAGGAAACCATACACAACTTCAAAAGGGCACATCTTAGTAGTAGAATGCAATGAACGATTATAAGCAAATTCAATATGAGGCAAGCATTCCTCCCACATTTTCTTATTATTCTTCAAAACAGCCCTAAGCATAGTAGACAACGTTCTATTGACTACAGTTTGTCCATCAGTTTGGGGGTGACAAGTAGTACTAAAAAGCAGTTTAGTCCCCAACTTAGCCCATAAACATCTCCAAAAGTGGCTAAGAAATTTAGTATCACGATCTGAAACAATAGTATTTGGCACACCATGCAAGCGAATAATTTCACGAAAGAACAAATCAGCAACATTAACAGCATCATCACTTTTATAAAATGGTATAAAGTGTGCCATTTTCGAGAATCTATCCACGACAACAAATATGCTATCCCTCCCCTTCTTTGTTCGAGGTAAACCTAAAACAAAGTCCATAGATATATCCTCCCAAGGAACACTAGGTACAGGCAAAGGCATATATAAACCATGAGGATTGAGTCGTGACTTAGCTTTTTGACATGTAGTGCATCGAGCAATAAAACGCTCAACATCCCGTCTCATCTTTGGCCAAAAGAAATGTGTAGCAAGTACGTCCTCCGTCTTCTTCACGCCAAAGTGTCCCATTAATCCTCCTCCATGCGCCTCCTGCAACAACAAAAGACGAACGGAGCTAGCTGGAATGCATAGCTTGTTAGCACGAAACACAAATCCATCGTTAACGACAAACTTGTTCCACATTCTTCCTTCTTTACAATTCTGCATTACATCTTTAAAATCAGCATCGTGCACATATTGATCTTTGATGGTCTCCAAACCAAATATTTTGAAGTCAAGTTGTGAAAGCATAGTATAGCGACGAGACAATGCATCAGCAATAACATTTTCTTTTCCCTTCTTGTGTTTAATGACATAAGGGAAAGTCTCAATGAATTCAACCCATTTAGCATGTCTACGATTCAGTTTAGCTTGACTTTTAATATGTTTCAAAGATTCATGATCAGAATGTATAACAAATTCTTTGGGCCATAAATAATGTTGCCATGTTTCTAAAGTCCGAACAAGAGCATATAATTCTTTATCATAAGTAGAATAATTCAGACTAGGCCCACTCAATTTTTCAGAAAAGTATGCAACAGGTTTGCCATCTTGTAATAACACACCTCCTAATCCAATTCCACTAGCATCACATTCAAGCTCAAAAGTCTTATTAAAATCAGGAAGTTGGAGTGAAGGAGCATGTGTCAACTTATCTTTCAATACCGTGAAGGCTTCTTCCTGTGCGGTACCCCAAACAAAAGGCACATCCTTCTTTGTAAGCTCGTTGAGAGGTGCAGCAATGGTGCTGAAATCTCTCACAAAACGCCTATAGAATCCAGCGAGGCCAAGAAAACTCCTCACTTGTGTGACCGTTTTGGGCTGCGGCCAACTCTCAATAGCTTCAATCTTGGCTTTGTCAACTTCAATTCCCTGTGGAGTAACAACATAGCCAAGAAAAGATACTCGGTCGGTGCAAAAGGTGCACTTCCCAAGGTTACCAAACAAACGTGCATCACGTAGAGCAATAAAAACAGCACGTAAATGTTCCAAATGTTCTTCCAAAGATCTGCTATAAATCAGTATATCATCAAAATAGACTACCAGAAATCGTCCAATGAAAGCACGTAAAACTTCGTTCATTAGTCTCATGAAAGTACTAGGCGCATTAGTTAACCCAAAAGGCATGACTAACCACTCATATAATCCAAACTTAGTTTTAAATGCTATTTTCCATTCATCTCCCAATTTCATACGAATTTGATGGTATCCACTACGCAAATCAACTTTGGAGAATATTGTAGAGCCACTCAATTCATCAAGCATATCATCTAGCCTAGGAATAGGATGACGATAACGAATAGTAATATTATTAATACCTCTACAATCAACACACATACGTGATGTACCATCCTTTTTCGGCACTAGAATAATAGGAACAGCACAAGGACTAAGGGATTCGCGTATATAACCTTTGTCGAGCAGCTCTTGTACTTGACGCATAATCTCCTTCGTCTCCTCTGGATTGGTACGGTATGGTGCACGGTTTGGCAGTGAAGCACCGGGAATTAAGTCAATTTGATGCTCAATCCCTCGAATAGGCGGTAATCCCGGTGGCACGTCTTGTGGAAAGACGTCAGCGAACTCCTGCAAAATGTTAGTGACAGCAGGAGGCAAAGAGGAAGGCACGTCCTCGAATGAAAATAATGCCTCTTTGCACACAAAAGCATAGCAAACAGATTTGCTGAAATCTAGCTCATCAATATCAGATTTGGTGGCAAATAAACATGCACTTTTCAATTTAATTTCAGAAGCAACACTAGATGGTTTATTATTAGGCTTCATTTGTTGCTCAAATTCTTTTGCCACAATCTGATTTTCACTCTTATTCGTCTCCTGTTTTGCTTTATTAGCTCTATTAATATCATATTTCAAAATGGAATCAGGAGTCATAGGAAGCAAAGTAATATTTTTATCCTTATGAACAAGAGTATAGTGATTGTTTCTACCATGGTGTACAGAATTTTTATCAAATTGCCATGGTCTACCAAGTAATAAGGAACATGCTTGCATAGGTACCACATCACAATCAACATAATCAGCATATGTAGAGATACTAAAATGCACACGAACAGTACGTGTTACCTTAACCTTGCCGCTGTTGTTGAACCATTGGATGTAGTAAGGATGTGGATGTGGTCTTGTGGTGAGAGAAAGCTTCTCCACCATCTCCATGCTAGCCAAGTTGTTGCAGCTCCCTCCGTCTATTATGACGCGCATAGAACGTTCCTTCACAACTCCCTTGGTATGGAACAAATTGTGCCTCTGATTTTGCTCAGCTTGTGTGACCTGCACACTCAAAACACGTTGAGCAACTAAACATTCATACCTGTCAGCGTCTTCAGGAGCCATGTTGATGAGGACATCAATACAATTGTTACACCCACAGCCCCTGCTGCTATACATACTGGACCAATTACTAGAGCTCGTGCACGCCAACTAAATTACCAGGTACTTTCGTTTCTTGGTAATGATTCTAATGTTCATGAGAATATGATGCTGCCTAAATTGGATACATTTGTTTTGCTTACAAATGAAGGTCCTAGCTTGGAGAAGGATGAACATTGGAGCAAGAACAAGCATGGAGATGATGGCATGCGCAAGGGGAACAAGAACGGAGTTACAAGTGATGATTTCAGGACTTTGAAGCCACCATAATGGGTGCATGAAGCCTTGGACGAAATATACAAGATGCCACTTCATAAATTTCGTCCCGAGGCTATTTTAGGTGCTGCGTCACCTTATTATTGGGCCAGGCCCATGTAATTTCGAAATACATAAGTATAGGCTATTTTTAGAGTCCGTATGTGTGGGGAAACAAGAGATAGGGTTGATTTCGGACTCCTCCACCAAGGGCCACGAAATTCCCCCCCTCTTCCTCCATATATACAGCCCTTAGGGCATCGTTTAGACTTTGGGTTTTGTTTAGATTAAAAGTTCGCCATAGCTGCAACTTCGCGTATTTCGTTTGTGTTCAACGACCAGACAAAGGCGTCACAGAACCCCACCTTGATCAATAAAGCTTTCATCTTATATTCGCAATATCCAGATTGCAATCTCAGTTTCTTGCTTGTTCTTCATTTGCTCGCAGGAAACAGACCCTCGTGGTCAGGTTGATCGTGCTCCGGCGTGGTCAATAACCTCTCGGAGTTGGTTTAGCGATTGCTAAGGCGCGACGTCCTCGCACGTTCGTAGTCGGATCGTCAAAGTCGACTTCCACCAAAGCGAAATCCACCATCTCATCGAAAGACGGGACACCTTTGCCTCTATCACAAATGTAACCAAACAAGATCTCCAGGTGCAAACACAACATGTTTTCTACCCTTATCTCCAGCAAGTTTATATTTAGCATTCATACGCTCAATGTTTTCCTTAGTTAACTCATGCATTTTTAAAATCAATTCAGCACGTTGTTTAGCATCAAAATTAACCTTCTCCGAAGATGGAAGAGGCAACAAATCAATAGGTGCACGAGGTAGGAAACCATACACAACTTCAAAAGGGCACATCTTAGTAGTAGAATGCAATGAACGATTATAAGCAAATTCAATATGAGGCAAGCATTCCTCCCACATTTTCTTATTATTCTTCAAAACAGCCCTAAGCATAGTAGACAACGTTCTATTGACTACTTCAGTTTGTCCATCAGTTTGGGGGTGACAAGTAGTACTAAAAAGCAGTTTAGTCCCCAACTTAGCCCATAAACATCTCCAATAGTGGCTAAGAAATTTAGTATCACGATCTGAAACAATAGTATTTGGCACACCATGCAAGCGAATAATTTCACGAAAGAACAAATCAGCAACATTAACAGCATCATCGCTTTTATGACATGGTATAAAGTGTGCCATTTTCGAGAATCTATCCACGACAACAAATATGCTATCCCTCCCCTTCTTTGTTCGAGGTAAACCTAAAACAAAGTCCATAGATATATCCTCCCAAGGAACACTAGGTACAGGCAAAGGCATATATAAACCATGAGGATTGAGTCGTGACTTAGCTTTTTGACATGTAGTGCATCGAGCAATAAAACGCTCAACATCCCGTCTCATCTTTGGCCAAAAGAAATGTGTAGCAAGTACGTCCTCCGTCTTCTTCACGCCAAAGTGTCCCATTAATCCTCCTCCATGCGCCTCCTGCAACAACAAAAGACGAACGAAGCTAGCTGGTATGGTGCACGGTTTGGCAGTGAAGCACCGGGAATTAAGTCAATCTGATGCTCAATCCCTTGAATAGGCGGTAATCCCGGTGGCACGTCTTGTGGAAAGACGTCAGCGAACTCCTGCAAAATGTTAGTGACAGCAGGAGGCAAAGAGGAAGGCACGTCCTCGAATGAAAATAATGCCTCTTTGCACACAAAAGCATAGCAAACAGATTTGCTGAAATCTAGCTCATCAATATCAGATTTGGTGGCAAATAAACATGCACTTTTCAATTTAATTTCAGAAGCAACACTAGATGATTTATTATTAGACTTCATTTGTTGCTCAAATTCTTTTGCCACAATCTGATTTTCACTCTTATTCGTCTCCTGTTTTGCTTTATTAGCTCTATTAATATCATCTTTCAAAATGGAATCAGGAGTCATAGGAAGCAAAGTAATATTTTTATCCTTATGAACAAGAGTATAGTGATTGTTTCTACCATGGTATACAGAATTTTTATCAAATTGCCATGGTCTACCAAGTAATAAGGAACATGCTTGCATAGGTACCACATCACAATCAACATAATCAGCATATGTAGAGATACTAAAATGCACACGAACAGTACGTGTTACCTTAACCTTGCCGCTGTTGTTGAACCATTGGATGTAGTAAGGATGTGGATGTGGTCTTGTGGTGAGAGAAAGCTTCTCCACCATCTCCATGCTAGCCAAGTTGTTGCAGCTCCCTCCGTCTATGATGACGCGCACAGAACGTTCCTTCACAACTCCCTTGGTATGGAACAAATTGTGCCTCTGATTTTGCTCAGCTTGTGTGACCTGCACACTCAAAACACGTTGAGCAACTAAACATTCATACCTGTCAGCATCTTCAGGAGCCATGTATTGCATCTCATGATCAGAATCAGCTCCACCGTGTTCTTCACTTGTAATAAGCGCCAAAGTCTCCTCATCATAGTCACTAGCGGACTCATACCCACCATCCTCAGTAGCAATCATCACACGCTGAGATTTGCATTCTCTCGCATAATGACCTCCTCCCTTACAATGATGACAAATAATATCACATGTGTGCCCTGTTGATGCCATGGAAGAAGACGAGCTCTATGCAGGCCCGACAGGTGCGCTCTTCGCAGATAGTTGTGGTTGTGCCTGCTTTCTTGTATCACGACTATAGGTGGCACCTGATGGAGGTACTGGTGCAGTGGAAGTAGAAGATGCACACGGTGTCCATGATGAAGGTCGACCTGCAGAAAAGTTAGTGCGCGCCAATGCCTATCGATCCTGCACTTCACGTTCAGCTTTACAAGAAAGATGGAATAAACGAGTGATATTAGTATACTCCTTATACTCTAGAATGGTCTGAATATCTGATGTACGGTAGAACCCTAGGAAGGACCTTTTCACACTTGGAGGGGGAAAAGGGAGAGAAACCACACGAACAACAAGAACACAAAGATGAACACAAGAGGTAATCACTCCAACAATTCCCGATTACACATCCACTAGGGTAACAACACAAGATCCACAAGTCACAAACACAATCAAAGGAAAGATACAATGGCAAAGTTCATCCCAAATCCAAAGGAAGAGGGGTCTTGAAGGTAGTCTTCTCCCAATGGAGGTCTTGAAATCCTCAAGGATTCTTCCCTATGGGGTCTTGATCCTCAAAGAGGGAAGGTAATGGAGCAAAGATCACCAAGATCTCATCTAATACTTTGCTAACCCTAAACATGGTCCTAGGTATGGAATATATAGCCTTGGGGTCGAAGGAGAAGAAGGGGAGCCGAAGATGCAATCTCAGCCGACCATCTTGGGAGGCCCGTGCGCACGGTGTAAGTTGGGCCCGTGCGCACGGGGGTCCCGTGGGCACGGTACAGGCCCGTGTGCACGGGGTGCTCTAGCATCAGTTTCCTGTGTAGCCCGTGGGCACGGGGTCTCGGGGGCCCGTGCGCACGGGGTCGTCTAGGTCCTCCTGTGCAGCTGCTGTTCTCCTTGTTCTTGGTCCACGTGGCCTTGGGGTGGTTCTCCCTCTTCTTGGTGATGCTCCTGAGCTCCTTGGTGATGTTCCTCTTCATACCTAAGGAGGCATAGCGTATTTTGGTGAGGTAGTAGACATGTTCCATTTGTGTCCATAAGCAAGTCTAGTAGGAAGGAGTTCACCTCGGTTTCCAAAGCACGTGCTCTAGATCTTGTCATGGGTCCTCGTGGGGTTGGATGTGTCAATGTAGAGTCCATGGGGATGATTGGAGGATGCTCCCCATCATCTACCCTCCCTTGGGAAAGATCCGACCTCGGATCAAAATCTTCATCACCATGGAAAGGCGAGAGATCTTTGACGTTGAAGATGTCGCTCACGTTGTACTTGTCTCGTGGGAATTTAATCTTGTAGGTGTTGTCGTTGTAGCGCGCTAGCACCTTGAAGGGTCCATCGACTCGAGGTAGTAGTTTGGACTTGCGTTCGTTGGGGAAGCGGTCCTTGCGAAGGTGTAGCCACACGAGATCACCTATGTTGAAGATCATGGGTTGCTTGTTGACATTGAGCTTGGTCGCTAGTCGACGTACTTGGCGCTCGATGATGTTTCTTGTATCTTCATGCATCTTCTTGATGTAGCTTGCTCGTGCACTCGCATCCATGTTGGTGCGCTCTTGTAGAGGAAGAGGTAGAATGTCCAATGGGGACAACGGGTTGAAGCCGTAGACGAGCTTGAAGGGGGACTTGCCGGTAGTCGAATGTCTTGCACGGTTGTAGGTGTACTCGGCGATGGGTAGACACGCCTCCCACTCCTTGATGTTCTTCTTGATCAACACATGAAGTAGAGTGGATAGTGTTCGGTTCGTCACCTCCGTTTGGCTGTCGGTTTGAGGATGGTATGCGGATGAGAACAAGAGCTTGATTCCGAGCTTGGCGCATAGCGTCTTCCAAAAGTAACTCCAGAACTTGACGTCGCGGTCGGAGACGATTGTCTTTGGTACTCCATGGAGGCGCAAGATTTCCCTACAAAAGAGATTGGCAACATGTGAAGCATCGTCTATCTTGTTGCAAAGAATGAAATGTGCCATCTTGGAACATCGGTCCACAACAACAAATACGGAATCCTTTCCACTTTGGGTTCTAGGCAAACCAAGTACAAAATGCATGCTAATATCTTCCCAAGGTTGATAAGGAATAGGAAGAGGCATATAAAGACAATGGGATTGAGCTTTAGACTTAGCTTTGCGGCATGTAGAGCATCGGGTGGTGAAGCGTGAGACGTCGCGGAACATCTTGGGCCAAAAGTAGTTCTTGGAGAGCGTGGCGAAAGTCTTGTCGAGTCCAAAGTGTCCCATGAGTCCGCCTCCATGAGCCTCTTGCAAAAGGAGCAAACAAAGAGAAGACTCGGGAATGCATAGTTTGTTAGCTCTCATAAGATAACCATCCTTGATGTAATATTGTTCCCAAGATGTATGCGTCAAACATTTAGCATAATGAGTTGCAAAAGATGGATCATTAACATACAAGTCTTTTATGTGCTCAAAGCCAATAACATTCAACTCAAGTTTAGTGACAAGCGTGCATATGCGTGAAAGTGCATCGACAACTACATTTTCCTTACCCTTAATGTACTTGATCACATAGGGAAAAGATTCAATAAATTCACTCCATTTGGCATGACGCTTTTCAACTTAGTTTGACCTTTTAAGTACTTACGAGTTTCATGATTGGTATGGATGACAAACTCATGAGGTCTAAGATAATGTTCCCAAACATGTAGCACACGCACTAAAGCATACAATTCTTTGTCATAGATGGGATAGTTAAGTTGAGCACCGGAGAGTTTTTCACTAAAATATGCAATTGCTCGTTTTTCTTGCATCAAAACTCCGCCAATTCCGGTACCACTTGCATCACAATGAACCTCAAAAGTTTTGTCAAAATTGGGCAAAGCAAGAATCGGGGCATGAGTAAGCAAAGACTCATCAAAAGTGGTGGATTGCAAAGATCCCCAAACAAAAGGAGCATTCTTCTTACTCAAAGCATGCCAAGGAGTGTCAATAGTGCTAAAGTCTTTCACAAAGCGACGATAAAAACCCGCAAGACCAAGAAAACTACGCACTTGTTGCAAATTGGTGGGTTGGGGCCAAGTTTTAATTGCTTCAATTTTAGTTTCATCAACATGGACGCCCTTGGAAGAGACAACAAAACCCAAGAAAACCACTTTTTCAACACCAAATGTGCACTTTTTCATGTTGGCATAAAGACTTTCCTTGCAAAGTGTTTGCAAAACAACCCTAACATGATCAAGATGCTCTTTCATGGTTTTGCTAAACACAAGAATATCATCGAAGTAAACCACAACAAAGACTCCAATATAAGGACGAAATACATGATGCATGAGACGCACGAAAGTACCGGGAGCCTCCGATAAACCCATAGGCATGACTAACCACTCATATAAGCCAAATTTTGTTTTGAAAGCAGTTTTCCATTCATCACCTTCTTGTATGCGGATTTGATAATAGCCACTTTTAAGATCAATTTTTGAGAAAAAGTTGACTCCACTAAGTTCATCAAGCATACCATCTAAGCGAGGAATGGGATGCCTATAGCGAACGGTGATAGCATTTATAGGTCTACAATCTGAGCACAAGCGGAAACTTCCATCGGGCTTAGGCACAAGTATAACTGGAATGGCACAAGGGCTCAAGCTTTCACGTACATGACCGTTCTCGATTAGTTGTTGTACTTGCCGTTGAATCTCCTTGTTTTCTTCAGGATTGACACGGTATGGAGCTTTGTTTGGAAGTGGTGCTCCGGGGATGAGGTCGATTCAATGCTCAATGCCTCGTAGAGGAGGTAGACCCGGAAGTAGCTCATTGGGGAAAACATCTTGAAATTCCTGCAAAAGAGATTGAAACACCAAAGGTAGCTCGTGAATGGTGTTAGTTTTTGCTTCTCCATCCTTGCACACAAGGACAAAGTGCATCACACTCGATGGGTTCTCACACACTTCTCTCATCTCACTTTTTGTGGTGAATAGTATGAGGTTTTTCTCTCTAGGCGAAGAGGCGCTCAAGTTTGGCTTGTTGCTCTCACTCATGTTTGGGTGCCTCACTTTCTCACTCTTCTCTCTATGGTGGGTGGCTTGCTTGTCAGCTATCACTTGACTAGGAGACATAGGTTGTAGCACATATTCCTTCCCTTTCATCTTGAAGCTATACTGATTGGTACGCCCATTGTGGATGACACCACGGTCGAATTGCCATGGTCGACCAAGAAGGAGGTGGAAAACGGTCATTGGGACCACATCACACTCCAAAGTTTCTTCATATGCACCAATTTTGAAGGGGACTTGGACCGTATGCTCAACTCGTATAGTGCCGGAGTCACTTAGCCATTGAACCTTGTAGGGGTGTGGGTGCTTCCTCTTGACCAATTGAAGCTTGGAGCATAGTTCTTCACTTGCCAAGTTGTGGCAACTACCTCCATCGATGATGACCTTGACAGACCTTCCATTGATGCCGGCCTTGGTGCGGAAGATATGGCATCATTGGTCTTCTTCTTGTTGATGTTGAAGTGTCAAGACCTTGGAGACAACAAGAGCGGGGCTCGAATCCCCATCACAAAAGACTCTATCATCTTCTTCCTCATTCACGCGCCGGTGCATGGCCACTTGCTCAAGAGCTTCCATTTCATCTTCACTCATTGAGTCGTAGGTGCCATCGTTGTTGAGGATCATGGTGCGCTTGTTGGTGCATTGGAAGGACATGTGGCGTCGGCCGCCACATGTGAAGCACTTGATTGAACTTGTCTTGACGGTCTCATCGGTCGGAGTAGAGGAAGAAGCACGCGGCTTGTAGTTGCTTGTAGTAGGAGGAAGACGACTTGAACTTGACGAAGGTTTCTTGTAGCTTGTCTTGTCGTCGTTGCTTGGAGAAGGCTTGGTTGATGTAGATGTTGGAGGAGTTGTTGAAGCCTCATTGTTGGAGAAGCCGTATGTCCTGGATGAGTACTTGGCGTACTTGAAGTCATCTTGCACTTGACGTTCCGCCTTGGTCGCTTGATGCACGAGCTCGATGAGGTTGGAGTAGGGTTGGAAGTCGGTGATCTTCTTGATGGGATGATTAAGTCCATTCAAGAAACATGCCATTGTTTGCTCATCATCTTCCTTGACATTGGCTCGAATCATGGCTATCTCCATTTCCTTGTAGTATTCTTCAACACTCTTTGTACCTTGCTTGAGGAGTTGTAGCTTTTTGAAGAGATCACGGTTGTAGTAGGTGGGCACAAATCGTGCTCGCATGACATCCTTCATTTGAGCCCAAGTAGTGATTGGAGGGTCACCTCTCGCGTCTCGGCACTCAAGGACTTGTTCCCACCATGATGAGGACATCAATACCATTGTTACACCCACAGCCCCTGCTGCTATACATACTAGACCAATTACTAGAGCTCGCGCACGCCAACTAAATTACCAGGTACTTCCATTTCTTGGTAATGATTCTAATGTTCATGAGAATATGATGCTGCCTAAATTGGATACATTTGTTTTGCTTACAAATGAAGGGCCTAGCTTGGAGAAGGATGAACATTGGAGCAAGAACAACCATGGAGATGATGGCATGCGCAAGGGGAACAAGAACAGAGTTACAAGTGATGATTTCAGGACTTTGAAGCCACCATAATGGGTGCATGAAGCCTTGGACGAAATATACAAGATGCCACTTCCTAAATTTCGTCCCGAGGCTATTCTAGGTGTTGTGTCACCTTATTATTGGGCCAGGCCCATGTAATTTCGAAATACATAAGTATAGGCTATTTTTAGAGTCCGTATGTGTGGGGGAAACAAGAGATAGGGTTGATTTCGGACCCCTCCACCAAGGGCCACGAAATTCCCCCCTGTTCCTCCATATATACAGCCCTTACGGCACCGTTTAGACTTCGGGTTTTGTTTAGATTAAAAGTTTGCCATAGCTGCAACTTCGCATACTTCCTTTGTCTTCAACGACCTGACAAAGGCGTCACAGAACCCCACCTTGATCAATAAAGCTTTCATCTTATATTCGCAAAATCCAGATTGCAATCTCAGTTTCTTGCTTATTCTTCATTTGCTCGCAGGAAACAGACCCTCGTGGTCAGGTTGATCGTGCTCCGGCGTGGTCAATAACCTCTCGGAGTTGGTTTAGCGATTGCTAAGGCGCGACATCCTCGCACGTACGTAGTCGGATCGTCAAAGTCGACTTCCACCAAAGCAATATCCATCATCTCATCGAAACACGAGACACCTTTGCCTCTATCAAGTGGTATCAGATTTCATGGTTGCTCGGTGAGATTTTATAGTTTTTCGTAGTTTAGATCGAGTTTGTTCTTCATACCTACAGTCCACAAAAAAGCCAAAAAAAATTAGGGTTAGTTCATCATATCCGAACCAATCTGAGCCTTTGCATAATCCTTTTAGGGTTTTGCTTTGTTGAATTTGCGGTTGCATCGTCGTGTCTAGTTGCTGGTCTTAGCGTCTAGTCTTTTAGAGTTTCGAGTTCTGGTCATAAGTTGTCACGCCGCTACCGCACCATCATCTGCTCGCGCGTCTTCTACCAACAAGTTTAATGAATTGCTCGCGCGTCTTCCACCACCACCACCCGCTGCACCTAAAAGCACCTCTCCAACAACAACAACAACAATAACGACTACCTCCACATCGTGAAACAACCCTCCGCCGAGCGAGCCGTGTCCCTCTTGCGTTTGGCCAAACTGTTGGTGCTGCTGTTGATACTTCTGTGGCTCCTGCTGCTGATGCGGAGGAGGATGATTATGTGGGAGATTACGAGGATGAGGTTGATCAAAATCAGAACTACGTGCAACCACCTGCACCACAACCACCAGGTCGTCCACATGCAAATAATCACAATGGTAGGGCTCTCCCTTAGGTACGAGATCATGACCATCTTCCTAAACTGAAATTGAATATTCCGTCATTTGAGGGTAGACATGTTCCTGATATATATCTTACTTGGGAGTTAGAAACTGAACAACGATTTACATGTTTACAATATCCTGAGGAGAGACGGGTTGCCGTTGCTGTTTGTGCTTTCACTAGTTTTGCATGTGTATGGTGGTCTGACCATTGTAGATTATATCCTATTCCAACTACTTGGGCTGCTTTGAAAACTGATATGCATACTCGTTGGGTTCCACCATATTATCAACGTGAATTGCTTCAAAAATTACAGCGCTTAAGACAAGGGAAAATTCTGTAGAAGAATATTATCAGGAATTACAAACTGGCATGATTTGATGTGGTATTGTTGAAGAGAATGAAGCTATGGTTGCACATTTTCTGGGTGGATTAAATAGAGAGATTCAGACCATTCTAGACTATAAGGAGTATACTAATATCACTCATTTATTCCATCTTGCTTGTAAAGCTGAACGTGAAGTGCAGGATCGACAAGCATTGGCGTGAACTAATTTTTCTGCAGGCCGACCTTCAACATGGACACCGCGTGCATCTTCTACCTCAACTGCACCAGCACCTCCATTAGGTGCCACCTCTAGCCGTGATACTAGAAAACAGGCACAACCACCATTATCTGCCAAGAGCACACCTGCTGGGCCTGCACAGAGTTCTTCTTCTTCCATGGCATCAACAGGGCACACAAGTGATATTATTTGTCGTCGTTGTAAGGGAAGAGGTCATTATGCGAGAGAATGCAAATCTCAGCGTGTGATGCTTGCTACCAAGGATGGTGGGTATGAGTCCGCTAATGACTATGATAAGGAGACTGTAACGCCCCGGATACAACTTTCCATATTTGTAACTCCGACTCTTGCCATTTCCGGCTATGTGTTATATTATTTTTCTCGGTGGTTGGGTTTTGTCTTTTGTTTTGCTTTTTGTTCATGTCTTGCATTTCATATCATAGCATCATGCACATTGCATCCGCATGTTTTCATAAAACCTCGTACCCGTACGTAGTTGCCGCTTCTTCCTTGTCCTGTTGACCCCTCTCAAATCAACCGAACCGCTCTCTTCTCTCTCTTTTCTGAGCCCATCAAAACCCCTTGTCTCCATGGCGTTTTGCCAAACCCCTCGCGCGCGTCCGAGACTGCCCCGAGCCCGAACCGCTCAATCATCATCGTTGCATTCAGATCATCCCCAAACATCTATAAAACATCATCGTTTTATTTATTGGACTCCCTAGCATTTTTATTCTCGTCCATCCGATTTTGATCGGATGATCCAAATTCCCCTCCTTTCCATATATAGTCCACCCCTAGTCCATTTTGTCAAACCCTAGAAATCCTCTCCTTTGTCCCCCTAGCCGCCGCCACCTATAGCCTCCTCCCACCTCGGGATCCATCTCCACCCAATCCAACCACCGCCTCCATTTCCGTGCCCGACCAACCTCCTCTGGCCGCAGCCCGCGTCTCCACGCTCGTGCCCGAGCAGGAGCTCCTCGAGACGGAGCTCATCCACAGTGGCCCTCCTCGCCCCCTGCATCCACGCCTGCTGCCGCAGCCTCCCCGTCCCGACCCAGGCGTGCCTTGCTGGAGCACGCCGCCGCCGGCGACCTGAACCACCAGGCCGCCCCTCTGCTCCCTTCTCCTTCCATTTCTCCCTCTCACCACCCTGGTTTCTCTTTCCTTTGCAGCGCCATCGCGCCTGATCTGCTCCAAGCCGCGCCGCCAGCAAATTGCCTCGATCCCACCGACCGGAGCCACCTCCTTGCTGTCCCCGGCGCCGTCACGCACCTGCTTCCTCTGCGTTGAGGACGAGACCGCGCCAAGTCCTCCTCGAGTCCCCTGCCTCGGATCCATGCTCGCCGCGCCAAGTTATGCAGCTGTACAACGCCACCAGGGAGTCGTCGCCCCGCCAAGTCCCTCGCCGGAGTGAGCTCGTCCCCAAGTCCCCGTGCCAAGTCCCGCTGCCGCCGTCTTCTGCATCGCCATCGGTGTGCTGCTGTTTCTGTTCTTCAGAAACGAGCAGAGCAGCTCGCCCGACCCCTCGCTCGCCCGTTGACCGATCCGGCTGGATCACAGCCACCCCTGGCCCAGCGCCCCTGCCTGGCCTCTTGCTCCACCGACTGGGCTTAGCCCATGGTGAGCCACCCCAAGCCCAGCTCCCCAGCAGATTTAGGCCCATGTCATGTTTTTTTCCCTGGACGAATTTGCTAAATATCCTGTGCATGCATAATTACAGAAAAATGCCATCATATTAAAGTGTTAATAAGTAATTATCCATGCATCCAAATTAAACATGCCATATATGTAAAATGCTTAGAATTTTTTCTAGTTTCATAGTATGCCACTTTCATCCATGTTAAATATGTTTAAATTCCTGTTTGCATTAATTTGCTTAAATCACGTGCTAAAATGTTTTATTTCGTAACTAAATAATCGTAGCTCGGTTTTAAATGTTCCTTATATGTAAATGGGGTGGAACAATGCCTAGTTTAACATGGTGCACTTCATTTTGCTGTTTGACATCATTAAAATTGTGTTTAGGGAAGAACAGTACCAAAACTAAAACATGGACATGAGGATTTCTCGAAATTGTTGTTTGTTGTTTTCGGCCTCATTTAAACTTGCCTAGATAGGTAGTTTTCATATGCTTCACCCATTGCCATGTTTAATAACATTTAGTATTGTTGGGTACAAAACCGAGAGAGAACTAAATAATTGATGTGGTGTTTCGTCAATATGCAATTCGTTGCATACTGAGCTCCACTTAATTTGTAGTGTTGTTTGTTGCACTTTGCCATGCCATGCCTTATTAAACCGGACATGCATCATACTTGTTTGTGCATCATGCCATGTTTATGCTCGTGCATTTACCATGTTGTGTGTTTCTTTTCGATGTTGCTTCTTAGTTCCGGTAATGTTGTGATTGTGAGGATTCGTTCGACTACTCCCGTTAGTCTTCTTCATGGACTCGTTCTTCTTCCTAGCGGGATTTCAGGCAAGATGACCGCTACCCTGGATCTCACTACTATCATTGCTATGCTAGTTGCTTCGTTCTATTGCCGTGCCGCGCTACCTATCACTTTCTCTTCAAGCCTCCCAAATTGCCATGTCAGCCTCTAACCTTTTCACCCTTCCTAGCAAACCGTGTTTGGCTATGTTACCGCTCTGCTCAGCCCCCTCTTATAGCATTGTTAGTTGCAGGTGAAGTTGAAGATTGCTCCATGATGGACAGGATTATGTTGGGATATCACAATATCTCTTATTTAATTAATGCATCTATATACTTGGTAAAGGGTGGAAGACTCGGCCTTATGCCTGGTGTTTTGTTCCACTCTTGCCGCCCTAGTTTCCGTCATACCGGTGTTATGTTCCTGGATTTTGCGTTCCTTACGCGGTTGGGTGATTTATGGGACCCCCTTGACAGCTCGCTTTGAATAAAACTCCTCCAGCAAGGCCCAACCTTGGTTTTACCATTTGCCTCACCACCACCTATACCCTTCCCTTGGGTCGGCCAACCCGAGGGTCATCTTTATTTTAGCCCCCCCCCCCGGGCCAGTGCTTGTCTAAGTGTTGGTCCGAACCGAGCCGCCTGCGGGGCCACCTTGGGGAAACTCGAAGTCTGGTTTTACTCGTAGCCTGTCTCATCCAGTGTTGCCCTGAGAACGAGATATGTATAGCTCCTATCGGGATTGTCGGCGCATCGGGCGGTCTTGCTGGTCTTGTTTTACCATTGTCGAAATGTCTTGTAAACCGGGATTCCGAGTCTGATCGGGTCTTCCTGGGAGAAGGTATATCCTTCGTTGATCACGAGAGCTTATCATGGGCTAAGTTGGGACACCCCTGCAGGGTATAAACTTTCGAAAGCCGTGCCCGCGGTTATGGGCAGATGGGAATTTGTTAATGTCCGGTTGTAGATAACTTGACACCAGATCCGAGTTAAAACGCATCAACCGCGTGTGTAGCCGTGATGGTCTCTTCTCGGTGGAGTCCGGGAAGTGAACACGGTTTTGGGTTATGATTGACGTAAGTAGGAGTTCAGGATCACTTCTTGATCATTGCTAGTTCACGACCGTTCCGCTTTCTCTCTCCTCGCTCTTATTTGCGTATGTTAGCCACCATATATGCTTAGTCGATGCTGCAACCTCACCACTTTACCCCTTCCTCTCCCATTGAGCTTTGCTAGTCTTGATACCCATGGTAATGGGATTGTGATAGAGGCGAGGGTGTCCCGATCTTTCGATGAGATGATAACTATCGATTTGGTGGAGACGACTTTGACGATCCGACTACAAACGTGCTCGACGTTGCGCCTTAGCAATCGCTAAACCAATCTCCTGAGGTTACTGACGATGCCGGAAGCACGGTCAGCCTGACCACGAAGGTCTATTCCTGCAAGCAATCGAAGAACGAGCAAGAATATGATAAAGCAATCTGAATATTGCAAATATATATGAGGTATTGATAGCGGTGGGGATCCGTAAGCGGTCTTGGTCTGGTCGTTGGACACAAACGAAGTACACGAAGTTGCAATGGCTAACTTTTAACTAAACAAATCCCAAGAAAAAGCTACTAGATGGATCTACTTATATAGGAGCAAGGGGTGGCGGCCAAGGAGGTGGGAGGACGTCCAAAGGCAGCCTAAAACTAAATCTAGGTCGTACAAGGCCAATGGGCCCAAGTGGAGGTGATGTAACACCTTTGGACTTGTAGTTTGACTCGGATTCTGCTGCAGCATCAGATTGTTTCGTCCACAACTCAACGCTCCGGACGAATTTGAAGGTGATTCCAATTGGGTTGGAAAGTGCACGAAATCTAGTTTCCAACAAAAAAAGAATCACCCAATTCGGAGTCCGTATGAAAAACTTGTGTGCGTTTTGAGTCAGGTATGTCTGTGCAGTCCGAATCTGAATCCAGAACGTGAGAGACTTGGACTCTATCTTCTCTTGGGCCAAAAGTGACGTGAGAGAACTTTTTCGACAGCAAATAAACATCTCTTTCTTCCTTATCTTCATATGTGGATTGTACAAATGTCCCATACACCTGCAATTAGACAAAACACAAAAGTGTGTGAAGCATTTTTGTTCTGGATAACATAAATAGATTATTGAATAGTTTGCACTAGAAATCACCTGACAAATATGCATATATGCAATATTTTTGGTCATATCCAAGGTAGTCATGTCCTCATCATCCTCCCCTTCTTGAAAATAAAGCCGTCCTCGGCGTTGCTTAATCTGAAATGTGGCTAACAAAAGAGACAAGGTGTACATGTTGTATATGTATATGTCATCCATTTTCACTTCCCTTGATTTTTGCATATATGACACATGAATAGATGAGTAACTTGCATAGTTCATAAAATCTAAAGCCAAAAAATTAGCACAAGAAGTAGAAGGCATGAAAATATTGCAACTCAGTTTGCACATATAAGTGAAGCTCTTATTCATTTCAAAAGATTGACAATGTTCATCATTAAACCATCCCAACATTGATGAATAAACCTTACTTGCATCAAATTTACATGCTACAACATGCTTAAATAAGCAAACATGCAATAAGTCATTCAACACAGAATCATCACCAAGATTAGAGGTCATATCAAAATGATTAAACATTGGTTCTTTTGCATCAATAGTTAATTCAATGGGTGCACTCAAAATTGTTGGTATTTCAGTTGTTTGATCACATGGCAAAGTCAAATTATCAACGCAGTCCTCTAAAATAGGTGGTGTGATCAAAGTAGTGGGTAGCTCATCAGATGGTGCATTCAAATTGACAAGGCATTCATCATTCTCATGTAGAGATGGAAGATCAGTACCTTTGTCATTACCTCTTATGATCAACTCAGATGATGTAGCCACTCTCGAGGGCGATGTGTCACATGGTGGAGGTGATGTAGTCCTGACAACAACGGATGTGGTTGTCATAGTATGCCTAGTAGTTGAAGGAACAATCATATCAACTCTTGGAATGTGCACCGTGCGCTTGTTCTCCTCGTGGCCAACACGTCGTTTTATTTCCTGTTCAGCTTTGCAAGCAAGATGAAACAAATGGTCCATAGGATAACACTCTTCATGAATTAGTATCTCTTGAATATCACGGTTTAATACTCCCCAAAATCTATCCATAAAATCATCTTCACTTTCTTCTAAAGAGGAATGCAACAAGGTAGTTTGTAAATCATCATAATATTTTGTTACAGTTTCACTACCTTATTTTAAGTGTTGCAACTTCTTAATCATGTCACGAGTATAATAAGCAGGGACGAAAGTATGTCGCATGGCAAGTTTCAAATCATCCCAAGTAGTAGGTATATAATCAGGGTGTAACCGACAATATTCACTCCACCAAACCAAAGCATAACCAGTGAAAGAACCAACCGCAACCTTAACCTTTTTATGTTCATCGAAATTATGGGAAGCAAATATATTTTTTATGTCAAACTTCCATTCAATATATAAAGCAGGTTTAAAACGGCCATTAAATGGTGGTATAGATACATTAACCTGATCATGTGCATTTGGATGTTTGTGCACCTCTCGTGACGGTTGTGGTATTTGCAAAGGTGGTGGCACGTCTCCCGCGATCGACAAAGCCCATGAATTGACTCTGGATCCTGTCATGATTAGTAGAACAAGAAACAAAACCCAAAAATAATGTTCCTATAACTACTAGGATGTGGTGGTAAAACGCTCACAGTAAAGCAAATATCAATGTCTTACACGTTCTTACCATGCAGCAGGCGGTGATCGGCAACCAGCGGTGTCAAGTAACTCCGAATATTGAGTAAAGCGATTGCCAGGGGAGCGTACGTATACACGGTGTAAAAATATGTGGAGCTGGGTTGGCTATATATGGTAGCAAAAGATTAGCAATAATCAATTCAAAGATGCAATGTTGAATAAACGCTCAACGACGGTACTGTGCTGGTCCTAGGCTAGACCGGACTAGAGACGCGAGCCTAGAACACTAATAAGGTCACGGCGTAGCACAACTAGCATCAATGAAGGATACTAAGTAGCTCTTGACAGCAAGATATAAGTGAAGATCACAACGGCAGTGAAGATAATGATGAAAAACAACTGCCAAGCAGGATATACAACAACTCTCTCTCCAACTTTCCTCTTGAAAAGTTTGAGACAATTTTCTGATAAATTCTTTCAAAGAATGCTACTAACTCAAGCTTTCCAATGCAAAAAGAATCACTCAATTCCGAGTTGATATGAGGAGTCAAAGAATTCTAAAACTGGCCTGAAAAATTGGAACAAGTTGTGTTCACGAACTTCGGAGGGCAAAAAGACCTATTTAGAAGCCGATATTGAGGTGTCAAATATTGAACGAGCTTCTGCAACTATTTAGATGCGGCTCATCGCTATCTTCAATTTGAGTACTCACGGAGCCAAAACTGACTTCGTATGAGGAAGATACACCTGTTTTACTGAACAGTGCGCAAAACAGATTCCAATCCGAATTCAACTACGAGATTGAGTCTAGATAGATCCGAATTTTGTATTTTTTTCTCCTCTCTTTTTTTTCTCACACTTTTTTTTTCTTTTCCTTTCTTTTTTTTCTCTGACTTTTTTTTTACTTTTTTTTTCTCTCATTTTTTTTCTCTATCTTTTTTTTCTCTCTCCCTCTTTCCAAAACAAACTAGATAAGATGTAGATTGGATCAAGTGAAGATGGGAACAATCTCAACTATGATTATGACAATGAACGGTGGGTAGCACGTGGAGGAAATTGATGGATGGGTGGTGGACAGCGGAAGGGATAATGATGCAGCGGCGACGTGACTAATGTGAACAGAACTCAAAACTCTAAACGACCTAGACACTAAGACCAGCAACTCGACACGACGATGCAACCGATAATTCAACTATGCAAGCAATGAAAAGAAAATTGCAAAGGCTCAGACTGGCTTGGACCAAGGATGAATAGATCTAACTCTTTTTTGTGGCTTTTTCTTGGACAATAGGTAAGAAAATAAATCTAATCTAGGAAAACTGGAAATTCTCACCGAGCAACCTGAAAACTGATACCACTTGATAGAGGCGAGGGTGTCCCGATCTTTCGATGAGATGATAACTATCGATTTGGTGGAGACGACTTTGACGATCCGACTACAAACGTGCTGGACGTTGCGCCTTAGCAATCGCTAAACCAATCTCCTGAGGTTACTGACGATGCCGGAAGCACGGTTAGCCTGACCACGAAGGTCTATTCCTGCAAGCAATCGAAGAACGAGCAAGAATATGATAAAGCAATCTGAATATTGCAAATATATATGAGGTATTGATAGCGGTGGGGATCCGTAAGCGGTCTTGGTCTGGTCGTTGGACACAAACGAAGTACACGAAGTTGCAATGGCTAACTTTTAACTAAACAAATCCCAAGGAAAAGCTACTAGATGGATCTACTTATATAGGAGCAAGGGGTGGCAGCCAAGGAGGTGGGAGGACGTCCCAAGGCAGCCTAAAACTAAATCTAGGTCGTACAAGGCCAATGGGCCCAAGTGGAGGTGATGTAACACCTTTGGACTTGTAGTTTGACTCGGATTCTGCTGCAGCATCAGATTGTTTCGTCCACAACTCAACGCTCCGGACGAATTTGAAGGTGATTCCAATTGGGTTGGAAAGTGCACAAAATCTAGTTTCCAACAAAAAAAGAATCACCCAATTCGGAGTCCGTATGAAAAACTTGTGTGCGTTTTGAGTCAGGTATGTCTGTGCAGTCCGAATCTGAATCCAGAACGTGAGAGACTTGGACTCTATCTTCTCTTGGGCCAAAAGTGACGTGAGAGAACTTTTTGGACAGCAAATAAACATCTCTTTCTTCCTTATCTTCATATGTGGATTGTACAAATGTCCCATACACCTGCAATTAGACAAAACACAAAAGTGTGTGAAGTATTTTTGTTCTGGATAACATAAATAGATTATTGAATAGTTTGCACTAGAAATCACCTGACAAATATGCATATATGCAATATTTTTGGTCATATCCAAGGTAGTCATGTCCTCATCAGATTGCTGAGTCCTCGTGGCTCACAGATTACTACAACAACAGTTGCAGGTATAGGTTTTGCGATGTTCATGACGCGAGAGCGATGTTTGCTTGTTTTGGAGTTCTTCTTCTGCTTCTTCTTCGATCAGGGGATAGGTTCCAGGTCGGCAGCCTGGGCTAGCAGGGTGGATGTCGTTTGAGTTTCTGTTTGCGTTTCATCCGTAGTCGGGTGTGGCTCTTGTGTCTAATGATGTTGTAATCATGTGGCATTGTATGCCTTTTGTATGTATCCCCATCTATTATGTAATGTTGATGTAATGATATCCACCTTGCAAAAGCTTTCAATATGCGGTTCTATCCTTGGTGGGACCTTCGAGTCTCTTTAGGATATATTGCATATTGGGTGTGACAAGTTGGTAATCAGAGCCTCGACCGACCATAGGAGCCCCCTTGATTGTTGGCCGTTGTTGAGTCTAGAAAAAAAAACTATTTTGAGTCTTAGGATTATATATATCGGAGGGTAGGATTCTTTTTACTCCTCAGTCCCTTCGTCGCTCTGGTGAGGTCTCCTGACGTAGATGTTTTGTCTTTCCTCTCCTCAAATTTCACTAAAAAATTTAGGATCACGCGGGTATCTTGGAATCGTTCCGATGGTTTTGTGACGAGAACATTGTTGTTGGTGCCTCCTATCTTTTATGTGGCAGTGACCCAGGGAGTTGAGCTCTGAGGTGTTGTCGTCACAATTTTATCGATGCAGTTCTGGAATACCTGAGTTTTGCCGACATCAAAAATCTCTTTTATGCAGTTGTTGGTGAGATAACCTCGACACCACCCAGTACTGGGGCGGGAGTTCGGGAGTATTGCCATAACTCGTATAACGGATGCTTTTCGAAGGTTGAGGTACACGATTTCCGGAGTTTTCTTGGTTATGTGTTGATGGATGGATACAGCTGGATGTAGGGATTGTTAGTTTGGGTGAGATATATTGCTTCCCATGTATCCCCAACACCAGATTGCATAACCAAAAAGTTTCGGGAGTTTTATAGGTAGGAATTCAAGTAGCTCCTAGAATATGTTTCCCACAGATGCATGATATGGGATTGGGTAAATCTCTATCATATGTTTGTTCCGGCTTATTCTATAAGCCAAATCCTTTGTTTTGTTTTATTTGTGGTATTCGAGTTGCTTCGAAGTCAAATGTTGAATCCATACCTTTCCTAAACGGTGTTCTCATATTGCTATGTGAATACTAATCCTTCGTGTTCATCGAGGTCGTCATGTTACTTCTTTTCCAACCGCTGTGCTTCTCTTCAAGTGGATCCGATCATTTCAATATTTGCAAGACCAATTCTAAGTTTTCTCAACGGTGTTTATTTCATCTGACCCAAGTTTCCTTTGTTTTTCCCGCCCTCCCACCCTTTTTCTTCAAGGACTCAGATATCTTAATCATGTATCCTTTTATTTGTAGGAAGTCTCTTCATTCTTTTCTTTCAATGTTCTTATCGGATGATTTCCCATGAATATGCTCCACAGTTTCAAGGTCAACATCCTTCATTGTTGTTTCTTCTCCGGTGGATTAATTTCAAGGTTTCAGTGTTGATCATATTCTTTTCCTCGTGTCAAATGCTTTTTCATACCAGTGCACCTCTTAATCTTTCACTTCGCGCTATTCATTTGTTCTGGAGTGCTGAAGATATCTCGGAAGACTCATGTTTCCATTCTCAATCCGTTCAAGCTATTTGGAGATTATTATCTCATTGAAGTCATTTAATTCAACTGGTACAATCCCTTTTTCAAGTAATCTTTTCCAATGGTGTTTCCTTTTTGTGGGCCCTAACCCACAGGTCTTTTCCCAGGATCTTACCTGACTCTTCTAATTTTTCGGAGTTATTCTCAAATTCATTTCCAAATTTGACGTAAGAATGAATTTTCATCAGTCAAATGTCTTCTTCAAGATCGCTTTCAAATTCTTTTCATCGTTGGTTCATCATTTCTATTCTTCTTTGTTCCGGAGTGTCTCAACAATTGGGTGGTGTTTCTCCTCGTCATTCTCGGTTTTTGAAGACCGAAGAAGAGTTCCTCTTAAATCCTTAACCGTTCTTCTAGAGATTCATGGTTCTAGCTTTATACCATCCTCTCATAATTGCTTTCGATTGTGAGAATTCTTTTCACCCATCCGGAGCAATTAAAGAGTCTTTTCAGATTAATTCTCCGTAGCCCATCATCTCAGAATTATTCTTTCTCAGCTTTCAACTCTCGTTCTCGAATCTTCCGATGCATCGTTCAAATATCCTCTAATCAGTCCATGCTCTCTTTGTTCTCATGTATCTAAATACCCTCAAGTATCTTCATACGTTTTCCAATTCTTCCCGGTGAATGCCTTTGCTAATTTCATTTTCAATTCTTACGGTGGTTCGTTCAAGATTTCACTTCCTTCGTTATCATATCAAATATTCGTTGTTTCCAAATCCCACCAGCGGTTCCATCAATACCTTCTCAAATTTGCGCTATATCTCTCTTAATCCTTTCTACGGGAATAAGTAGTATGCCAAATCCGTTGCTTGTCATTAATTAAATTTGATGAAGGATAAGCATTCAATAAATCTTATTCTTATTTCCTCGAGGTGACTCAATTCTTTTTACGGAGATTATTCATGATGAATAAATTCTTGATTACAAGTGATTCATCTTTCTTTCCGGAGTTGGTCATCATATCACATTCTCGGTTCGAGAGGCTTCATCTTTCTTTTCGGAGTTCCAAGCTCTCTCAATTATCTCGTCACGAAGCTCCATCTAAATCATTGCAAGGCTTCACCTTGTGTTTTCAACTTCTCTTTCTTCCTATCATCCTTTTGTTACCGGAGTTCTTCACGGAGGCTCTACATGGTGGTTCCTAAAGGATTCCTTTCATTCTTCATTTGTTCTTCAAGACTTCTCTCGAAGTTATGACCCGCCAAGCTATACTCTAAAATAAACATGCTGCCCAACACATGTTTTGTTTTGAGGAGTTCAATTATTCTTCATCTTGCATTCCAAAGTGCAATTCTTTCTACCTTATCTTTTGAGGTGGTGTTATGTCACTCTTGACAATTTCCTTCATGTTTCACGATTCATATGTTGTCAAGAATGAGGTATTTTAAATCCATCATTTTCTCTTCGTTCAAGAGATCTTTTCGACCAATCAACTTCTTCGTTGGAGTTAACTTGTGTCAGATTGCACCTAAATCTTTTCCTTAAGGGTTGTTGCTATTTGTGGTGATTATGCATGACCCAAGCTTGCTCTTTATCCTCTTGGTGGAAGAAGTTTTCATCTCTTTGGTGCTCTCAATCAAATCAATGGTTTCCATTAGTGGCCGGTTGTCACCTCATAGTCTTGAGATGTTTTCCATAAGCCCACTACAAGCTTATTCTTTTCGTTGTTGGTTTTCCAACAACCCCGTTGTAGCCATCTTGGAAGGGTGCTTTCCAAGCTCATTTGTGGCACAAGTTGGCATTTACTTCTCCGTCCGTTTATCCCAACAATCTAGCTTCTATTCTTTAGTTCCGGAGGCATTGTGATGTTGCTCTCTTCACCCATCACCACATTTTGTCAAGATCGTGTTCTTTTCGTGCTTACCAATTTAACCTGAGTGCGGTGTTCTCCAATTCAAGTTCTTTTCATCTTATCACGTTTCCTTCTCTTCTCTACCGGAGTGTTGTCCAAATTCTATCATTCTTGTTCCTTGGCTATCATGTTATACCGGTAGTTTCATATTCTTTTGGTTCTTGAAGCTCTTATTTCATGTCTTTCAACCTACAAGGTTCTAGAATGTTCCTTGTTCCTCTTTTCTAACGGAGTGTTTTCAACTTTGTTCATCTTTGTTGTATTCTTTCTTTCATTTTGCTCAACCTCTCAAGGTTCATGGTTTCACTCGTTTGTCGAAGAAGCAATTTAGTTTACCTCTTATCTTCCTCTTCCTTTTCCCTCCGGTGCCATCCTAGATCTCGGGACGAGATCCTCTCGTAGTGGTGGAGTGTTGTAACGCCCCGGATACAACTTTCCATATTTGTAACTCCGACTCTTGCCATTTCCGGCTATGTGTTATATTATTTTTCTCCGTGGTTGGGTTTTGTCTTTTGTTTTGCTTTTTGTTCATGTCTTGCATTTCATATCATAGCATCATGCGCATTGCATCCGCATGTTTTCATAAAACCTCATACCCGTACGTAGTTGCCGCTTCTTCCTTGTCCTGTTGACCCCTCTCAGATCAACCGAACCACTCTCTTCTCTCTCTTTTCTGAGCCCATCAAAACCCCTTGTCTCCATGGCGTTTTGCCAAACCCCTCGCGCGCGTCCGAGACTGCCCCGAACCCGAACCGCTCAATCATCATCGTTGCATTCAGATCATCCCCAAACATCTATAAAACATCATCATTTTATTTATTGGACTCCCTAGCATTTTTATTCTCGTCCGTCCGATTTCGATCGGATGATCCAAATTCCCCTCCTTTCCATATATAGTCCACCCCTAGTCCATTTTGTCAAACCCTAGAAATCCTCTCCTTTGTCCCCCTAGCCACCGCCACCTACAGCCTCCTCCCACCTCGGGATCCATCTCCACCCAATCCAACCACCGCCTCAATTCCCGTGCCCAACCAACCTCCTCTGGCCGCAGCCCCGCGTCTCCACGCTCGTGCGCGAGCAGGAGCTCCTCGAGACGGAGCTCATCCACAGCGGCCCTGATGAGGACATGACTACCTTGGATATGACCAAAAATATTGCATATATGCATATTTGTCAGGTGATTTCTAGTGCAAACTATTCAATAATCTATTTATGTTATCCAGAACAAAAATACTTCACACACTTTTGTGTTTTGTCTAATTGCAGGTGTATGGGACATTTGTACAATCCACATATGAAGATAAGGAAGAAAGAGATGTTTATTTGCTGTCCAAAAAGTTCTTTCACGTCACTTTTGGCCCAAGAGAAGATAGAGTCCAAGTCTCTCACGTTCTGGATTCAGATTCGGACTGCACAGACATACCTGACTCAAAACGCACACAAGTTTTTCATACGAACTCCGAATTGGGTGATTCTTTTTTTGTTGGAAACTAGATTTCGTGCACTTTCCAACCCAATTGGAATCACCTTCAAATTCGTCCGGAGCGTTGAGTTGTGGACGAAACAATCTGATGCTGCAGCAGAATCCGAGTCAAACTACAAGTCCAAAGGTGTTACATCACCTCCACCTGGGCCCATGAGCCTTGTACGACCTAGGGTTAGTTTTAGGCTGCCTTGGGACGTCCTCCCACCTCCTTGGCCGCCACCCCTTGCTCCTATATAAGTAGATCCATCTAGTAGCTTTTTCCTTGGGATTTGTTTAGTTAAAAGTTAGCCATTGCAACTTCGTGTACTTCGTTTGTGTCCAACGACCAGACCAAGACCGCTTACGGATCCCCACCATTATCAATACCTCATATATATTTGCAATATTCAGATTGCTTTATCATATTCTTGCTCGTTCTTCGATTGCTTGCAGGAATAGACCTTCGTGGTCAGGCTGACCGTGCTTCCGGCATCGTCAGTAACCTCAGGAGATTGGTTTAGCGATTGCTAAGGCGCAACGTCGTGCATGATTGTAGTCGGATCGTCAAAGTCGTCTCCACCAAATCGATAGTTATCATCTCATCGAAAGATCGGGACACCCCGCCTCTATCAAGTGGTATCAGTTTTCAGGTTGCTCGGTGAGAATTTCCAGTTTTCCTAGATTAGATTTATTTTCTTACCTATTGTCCAAGAAAAAGCCACAAAAAAGAGTTAGATCTATTCATCCTTGGTCCAAGCCAGTCTGAGCCTTTGCAATTTTCTTTTCATTGCTTGCATAGTTGAATTATCGGTTGCATCGTCGTGTCGAGTTGCTGGTCTTAGTGTCTAGTTCGTTTAGAGTTTCGAGTTCTGTTCACATTAGTCACGCCACCGCTGCATCATTATCTCTTCCGCTGTCCACCACCCATCCATCAATTTCCACCACGTGCTACCCATCATTCATTGTCATAATAATAGTTGAGATCGTTCATATCTTCACTTGATCCAATCTGCATCTTATCTAGTTTGTTTTGGAAAGAGGGAGGAAAAAAAGAGAGAGAAAAACGAGAAAAAAAAGGAGAAAAAAAAGTCAGAGAGAAAAAAGGAGAGAAAGAAAAAAAAAGTGTGAGGAAAAAAAAGAGAAGAAAAAAAATTGGATCTATCTAGAATCAATCTCGTGGCTCACAGATTACTACAACAACAGTTTCAGGTACATGTTTTGCGATGTTCATGACGCGAGAGTGATGTTTGCTTGTTTTGGAGTTCTTCTTCTGCTTCTTCTTCGATCAGGGGATAGGTTCCAGGTCGGCAGCCTGGGCTAGCAGGGTGGATGTCGTTTGAGTTTCTGTTTGTGTTTCATCCGTAGTCGGATGTGGCTCTTGTGTATAATGATGTTGTAATCATGTGGCATTGTATGCCTTTTGTATGTATCCCCATCTATTATGTAATGTTGCTGTAATGATATCCACCTTGCAAAAGCATTTCAATATGCGGTTCTATCCTTGGTGGGACCTTCGAGTCTCTTTAGGATAGTATTGCATATTGGGCGTGACAGAGACTTTGGCTCTTATTACACGTGAAGAACATGGTGGAGATGATTCTGATCATGAGATGCAATACATGGCTTTTGAAGACGCTGACAGGTATGAATGTTTAGTTGCTCAACGTGTTTTGAGTGTGCAGGTCACACTAGCTGAGCAAAATCAGTGGCACAATTTGTTCCATACCAAGGGAGTTGTGAAGGAACGTTCTGTGCGCGTCATCATAGACGGAGGGAGCTGCAACAACTTGGCTAGCATGGAGATGGTAGAGAAGCTTTCTCTCACCACAAGACCACATCCACATCCTTACTACATCCAATGGTTCAACAACAGCGGCAAGGTTAGGGTAACACGTACTGTTCGTGTGCATTTTAGTATCTCTACATATGCTGATTATGTTGATTGTGATGTGGTACCTATGCAAGCATGTTCCTTATTACTTGGTAGACCATGGCAATTTGATAAAAATTCTGTACACCATGGTAGAAACAATCAGTATACTCCTGTTCATAAGGATAAAAATATTACTTTGCTTCCTATGACTCCTGATTCTATTTTGAAAGATGATATTAATAGAGCTAATAAAGCAAAATAGGAGAAGAATAAGAGTGAAAATCAGATTGTGCATTTAAATTGGCAAGACATTCATCGTACTCATGTGGAGGTGGAAGATTAGTACCTTTGTCATTACCTCTTATGATCAACTCAGATGGTGTAGGCACTATCGATGATGATGTGTCGCATGGTGGAGGTGATGTAGTCCTGACAACAACGGATGTGGTTGTCATAGTATGCCTAGTAGTTGAAGGGACAATTGTATGAACTCTTGGAATGTGCATCTCGCGCTTGTTCTCCTTGTGGGCAACACGTCATTTTATTTCCTGTTCAGCTTTGCAAGCAAGGTGAAACAAATGGTCCATAGGATAACACTCTTCATGAATTAGTATTTCCTGAATGTCACGATTTAATCCTCCCCAAAATGTATCCATAAAATGTTCTTCACTTTCTACTATAGAGGAATGCAACAAGGTAGTTTGTAAAGTATCATAATATGTCGTTACGGTGTCACTACCTTGTTTTAAATGTTGCAACTTTTTAATCATGTCACGAGTATAATAAGCGGAAACGAAAGTATGTCGCATGGCAAGTTTCAAATCATCCCAAGAAGAAGGTATATAATTAGGGTGTAACCGACAATATTCACTCCACCAAACTAAAGCATAACCAGTGAAAGAACCAATCGCAACCTTAACCTTTTTACGTTCATCAAAATTATGGGAAGCAAATATATGATTTATGTCGAACTCCCATTCAATATATAAAGCAGGTCTAAAACAGCCATTAAATGGTGGTATAGAAACATTAACCTGATCATGTGCATTTCGATGTTTGTGCACCTCTCGTGACGATTTTGGTATTTGCATAGGTGGTGGCACGTCTCCCGCGATCAACAAAGCCCATGAATTGACTCTAGATCCTGTCATTATTAGTAGAAACAAAAAACAAAATCCGAAAATAATGTTCCTATGAACTACTGGGAAGTGGTGGTAAAATGCTCACAGTGTAGCAAATATCGAAGTCTTACAAATTCTTAACATGCAGCAGGTGGTAACCACCAACCAGCATGGTGAAATAACTCTGAAAGTTGATAAAGTGATTGCCAGGTGAACGGATGTATGCACGGTGTAGAAATATGTGGAGCTAGGTTAGCTTTATGTATGTGGAAAAAATGCTACAACCACATGAATTAATGCAAGCTGAAAATCCGTTCAAAGTGGTCGAGTGCTGGTCCTAGGCTAGACCGTGCTAGAGACGTGAGCCTAAGACACAAGTGTAATTCACGTGCAGACTTGAGATGCAACAAACCTTATGAGTAATGCAGCAACCAGAAAGTACTAGCACTATTATATCTCCAAATAGGTTGTACGTGGCTGTTCTCTCTTTGCTTTTTTTCGCCAACCTCTCTTTTTTTCAAACATGAACAAACCGATATGAGAATCAAACCTGCCTTCACCAAACAAAAAAAACTGCACGCAGGAGTCCTTCGAAAACCACTATAATCGGATCAGCGGATTTTTTTTCTATCTCTCAAGAATTGACCTGGAGTACTACTCCCAAACTTCCTCCCACGTTTTTTTCCAACCTTGTCAAACGGATCCACAATCCTTTCTTTTAGTCCGTGGCACAAGCAAGCGAATATATCTAGACTTTCCAAATAAATGTTGGTCAAACTTTCCAAACCAACTAGTTTCCTTCCGTGGCAAAATAACATGCAGAAAAACTTGGAAATCGAGACAATTAGAATGGCGGTTTTTTTTCAATTCTCAAACGTGAAATATTCCCTTCCAAACTCCCTCTTCTTGCCTTTTTTTGTTGCTGCGATCTCCACTACTACCGTAAGGAATCTGCTATTTTTTTTCTTTAAACGTACAGATCTCTTCCCAACAACCAAAACTCTTTCCTTGGATACTGTTACAACCTTCCAAAACTTGTGGGCGTGACTTCTCTCTCTTCCCTAAAATTCGGTCCAGACTAAGGCAACTCTAATCTGCCTAGTTTAATGTCACGTCTTTCGATGAGATGATGGATATCGCTTTGGTGGAAGTCGACTTTGACGATCCGACTACGAACGTGCAAGGACGTCGCGCCTTAGCAATCGCTAAACCAACTCCGAGAGGTTATTGACCACGCCGGAGCACGATCAACCTGACCACGAGGGTCTGTTTCCTGCGAGCAAACGAAGAACAAGCAAGAAACTGAGATTGCAATCTGGATATTGCAAATATAAGATGAAAGCTTTATTGATCAAGGTGGGGTTCTGTGACTCCTTTGTCTGGTCGTTGAACACAAACGAAGTACGCGAAGTTGCAGCTATGGCGAAATTTTAATCTAAACAAAACCAAAGTCTAAATGATGCCTTAAGGGCTATATTTATAAGGAAATGAGAGGGGATTTTGTCCACCCTTGGCAAGGTGGGACTAAAACACCTCCTAAGTCGTTTTCCCTACAATTTGGGCTCTAAAAATATATTACATGGGCCTGGCCCAAAATAAGGTGGCGCAACACCAATAATAAGCTATGGACGAAATTTATGAAAGGCCATCTTGTATATTTCGTCCACCATCTTGTATGTCATCATGGTGGCTTCAAAGTCCGGAAATCTCCACTTGAACCTCCGTTCTTGTTCTCTTCGCACGCACCTTCATCTCCGTGCTTGACCATGCTCCAATGTTCAACCTTCTTGTCCGTGCTAGGCCCCTCAATTGCAAGCAACACAAATGTATCTATGTTAGGCAGGATCATAATCTCATGAACATTAGAAACATTACCAAGAAACGAAAGTACTTGATAATTTAATTGGCGTATCTGAGCTCTAGCAATTGTTCCAAGAGGTAAAACAGTAGGGGACATGGGTGTAACTGTGGTAGCCATGTCCTCATCAAGGCCTTTCAAAGCTCCTGGCCCTGCGAGCCAATTTGTTTGGTCGTGCTTTGGTAAGCCAGCTAGGCAGTTATTTCATATTTTTTTGAATTTTTCTTTTAAGTCTTCTGGATTTGTGTCTCCTAAAGATTTTTTCTGCTAAGTGCATTTTTGACAATCGGGGTCATGAAGCTCCGATTGTATGACTCTTGTTTGAGTATTTTGGGTTTGGTAACCCACCCTGGCTATGTTCTTTAATTCACCAGTATGCTTTGGTTTGAACAATTGAGGTCATGCGATGGAAAGTGTTTGGGTTGTTTCCCGCAGTGGATATTGAGGTGTAAGCCGGTAGTATGATCCATATCTGCAGGTATGTTTGCAATTGTTATATGAATATATGAGGTTTGGTAACCGACCCAGGCTTTAGACTTTAAGTCGCCAGTGTGGGATATCGGGTTCTGGCAAAACCCTTAAGGTTCGAATTCTAGGGTGCGCATAAAGTTCTTCTCCCTACGGATCCACGCCCCAAAACCTCGCCGCGGATCTAAGCTAGCACGATGAACAACAAAAGGGACACTAGGTTTATACTGGTTCGGGCCACCATTGTGGTGTAATACCCTAATCCAGTGTGTGGTGTGGTGGATTGCCTCTGGGGCTGATAATGAACTATACAGAGGAAGAACAGCCTTGCGAGGGGTGTTCTTAAGCTGGTGCGGTGCTCTACTAGGGCAAGGATTCGATCTGATTCATCCTCCCTTATACTGTGGTAGCTAGCCCTATTTATAGAGGCCCTGGTCCTCTTCCCAAATATTGAGCGGGAAGGGATTCAACAACGGCCATTTTGAAAGGGGACAACTAGTACAAGCTATCCTGACTAAAGTTGGTCTTCGACTGCCAAAGGCACTGGTGATGACGCCGTCTTGGGCTCCATGGTGATCTCTGGCCTGCCGCTCTGCTGGTCTTGGTCTCGTTGCACCGATATGGAAACCTTTGCCTGACGCCTCGGTACTCCGCGCCTGCGCTTGCCCCCTTTGCACCAAAGAGGAAACAAGGACACTGCGCAGGCTGGCGCCCGCCTGGTCTTGATCGTCATGGCTTGTGTCATGAGCACCTCACGAGTTACTCCTTGCCTTGATCTCTCCGCCTCCTCGCGAGCCTGCCTGGTGAGGCCGCCCCTGAGGAAGCCTTGCGTCGTCCGCCCCACGAGGCTTGGGCCCTCGCGAGGGTCTTGAACTTGGGTTTATGAAGATGGGACGTACTGGGCCATTGCTCAAGCCACGCCGCAGGATGCAGGTAGGCAAGTCTGGGGACCCCCATTCCCAGAACGCCGACAGTAGCCCCCGGGTCCAAGGCGCGCTCAGACTTGGCTTAGCAGCGAAGCCAAAGGGAAAGTGCGGAGCGCCGCGGGCCCCAACAGCCTGCGGCCTTAGTCGTTGCGTGGCGGTTGACAGGACGTTGGCGTCTCCGCTTCCCCACGCTGCCTCGGCGACTGCCTGACTGACAAAAGGCTGGCCTGGGTTAGGCTCACCTTCATTGCTCTCATTCGCCTTGCTCCAGATCCCCTTCCTTGCTCTTACTTCCGAAATCTCCAGATCCGCCCCATCCTTCCTCTTTCGGCGAGCAATGGCGCCCTGCAAGGCCGCGGCCGAGGCCCTACCAGCTTGGTATTCGCCGGCCCTGGATCCCCCCAACATGATGGAGAAGAATCTCGCTGCTACACACCTGATGACGGTGAAGCAGGGCAGCGAGATGGGGGAGACCGGGCTCCGGGCCGGCTCCGCCCAGCCGGAGGCTAAGGGGAGCACCTTCTACCCCTTCTTCATGAGCACCGTCATCGCAGGCCTGGTGCTTCCCTTCTCTGAGTTCTTCTATGCCGTCCTCCGCCATTACAAGCTGCAAGCCCTTCATCTCCATCCCAACGCCGTCCTCCTTCTGTCGATTTTCGCCTACTACTGCGAGGCGCACGTTGGGGTGATGCCGTCCGTGGCTTTGCTGCGCCACTTCTTCTCCCTACGAATCACTGGCAGCCACACCTTGGGGTGCGCTAGCTTCGTCACGTACTCCAAGGCCAACGCGATCTCAAAGACCGGGAAGAGGCTCGATGGCTTCCGGAGCAAGTGGGTCATGCTGGATGCCGGATGCATCCACTCTCGGTTGGTGTTGCCCATGGAGCAGCCCAGGCTGACGAGGCGTGGTCTCGTGCGAAGCTTGATGTCTGACAGGCGAAGTCGGTGCTGGAGAAGATGAACGCCGACCTGAGGATGGGCAACATGAAGGCGGCGAAGCTGGCCGGGGCTACGCACCTGAGGAAGTTCCTGGCGGAGTGAGTGGCTCCACTTCAGGCGCACTCGCGCCCGTTGTGGACGCTTGGGGTGCGGACGACGATCTCCGCCTAAACTCGGTGGCCCTGGCCAACGAGGATCTGGTCGCAGCTCTCCGCCTCTTGGTCGGAGAGGACGTGGAAGGTCCGGAGGGCGCTCCAGCCCCCCTGTTCGTTCGCGACAACTGGCAGCATGTGGTGGATGCCATGCCCACTTTTGACGGGCGCGGTCTGGTGCCAGAGGTGCCTCCCGAGGGCCAGGAGGCGACGACGCCGGTGGAATTGTCTTCTGATGATTCCCGCGGAGGAGGAGAGGAAGACGAAGAAGAAGAGGAGCGCGACTCGGATGCGACCACTAAGGGGACGGAGGAGACTTCCCCCCTGCACAGGGCCAACATCCTCCGCACCCTGCCGGATGACGATGAGGCCGTCACCAGGCGAGAGGAAGAGGACTTGCCCGTGATCTCGAAGAAAGACAGGTCGGGGGGCTGATCTCCCGAGGGATTACTTCCACCCAGGCACCGCCCGAAGCCGCCTCTAGCCCTTCTGGTGCGCCCTCCTCTGCCTGTAGAACTCTCGAGGCTGCGCCCTAGAACAAGAGGCTCACAGGCTTTAAGCTCGGCAAGAGACCGCCAGAATACGCCGGGATTGACCAGTAAGTGCTCGAACTCCGTCTTGTTCTTGTTTTTGCTGCCGGGGCTTGACGTCCTCTGTCATTTGATTAGGCCGCCGCTTGCGGCGAAGAAGCTAAAGGGGGACGCGGTCGCTTCGCCTGGGGCAGGCTCATCCGTTGTGGCCGCGCCTTCGCCTGTGGGAAGGGGAGGCCGTGGAGTTCGCGCTTCCCCTGCCCGATCGTCCTCGCGAGGCTAGGAGGAGCGCCATGGCAGGGTGCCAGCCCCCGCGGCCCCGCTGACTCTGGAGGGACCTGCGCTTGATGCTCTCGCTGAGGTTCCCAAGACTCAGGAGCTCCTAGTCTTCCAAGCTGTGGTCACACTTCCGCCTTCTCCCCCTGCACCACTGGTTCTTGACTCCTCTGTCTCCTCCGCCGTCTTGGACCGCGCCCTTGTCGAGCTGGGCCAGCTGCGAGAAGACCTCCAGGGTGCCAACTCCCACCTGGTAGGCGGGCGCCTGGAGCTGGTCTCCAGCTGGGCTCACTCTGATGCCTCTGTCCGAGCGGCACTGAGCCGGGCTGCGGCAGCTTCTGAGGAGGAGAAGCAAACCGCCACGCAGGCCCCAGCCGCCCGCGATGCAGTGCTGAAGGACGCCGTGGCTGCCCAGGACCATTACAAGGTGATGGAGGTCAAGCTGCAGGGTCTACGCGATGAGCTCGCCAAGGGGGCTCGCGACCGCCAAGTGGAGGAGGAGGAGATGAAGGCTCGAGAGGACGCCATCGGGGACCGCGACACCGAGGTGTCCGTTGAGCACAGCCGACTAAAGACGCTAGAGCAGAAGCTGAAGACGGAGAGGGCTGAGCTAGACGCCGAGGCGAAGATCCTGGCCGAGGACCGCGTGGCCTTCGCGGATCTTGAGGTGAGATGCCGCAAGGCGCTGAAGATGCTCTACGATGGTGGCCTGGAGAAGCCACTGGCCGGGGCCAAGGACGACCCCGCCCAGCTGCTTCCCTTCTTGGTCGAAGCGCTTGAGGGAGTCGTGACCGGTGTCGGCCCCATGGCCGAGGTCGAAGCTCGCATCCTTTCTTCTGCGGCGCTGATGCGGGTCCTCAGCCATGTCTACCTTCGCGACCCTGGCGCCAACCTTCACGAGCTGCTGGAGCCTGTGGACGCCGAGCACTTCGTCGCTGCTGCTGAAACCATGAAGGGCCGAGCGGAAGCCCTGCTGGCGAAGTTCCGCGCTTTCGCCACTGCGCCCAAGGCAGGTACTGCTGATTTCGCAGCCTCGGGAGGTGGAGCTGGTGGGTGTATCACCACCACGGAGGCGGGGCTCCTGACAAAGGCGCTGCCCAAGGGTGACCTTCTCGCGGCTTCTTTCCTGTTTCAACTCCTACAATATGCACCGTGCCTCGTAGAGGCGTTTAAACTTGTGTTTGGTACCGTAAGACAATTATGGTTTGTAATATTTTCTTCTGGATTTTGCGGTTTCCTTCCTATTTGCTTTGTGTTCTGCGTCGGCAGGGCCCGGCCCCACGCATACCTCAGCCGCAGTTAGCCCCGACCGGAGCACCAGGACGGGACCAAGGAGTGAGGGTGATGAGGACATCAATACCACTGTTACACCCACAGCCCCTGCTGCTATATATACTGGACCAATTACTAGAGCTCGCGCACGCCAATTAAATTACCAGGTACTTTCGTTTATTGGTAATGATTCTAATGTTCATGAGAATATGATGCTGCCTAAATTGGATACATTTGTTTTGCATACAAATGAAGGGCCTAGCTTGGAGAAGGATGAACATTGGAGCAAGAACAAGCATGGAGATGATGGCATGCGCAAGGGGAACAAGAAGAGAGTTACAAGTGATGATTTCAGGACGTTGAAGCCACCATAATGTGTGCATGAAGCCTTGGACGAAATATACAAGATTCCACTTCATAACTTTCGTCCAGAGGCAATTCTAGGTGCTGCGTCACCTTATTATTGGGCCAGGCCCATGTATTTTCGAAATACTTCAGTATAGGCTGTTTTTAGAGTCCGTATGTGTGGGGAAACAAGAGATAGGGTTGGTTTCGGACCCCTTCCCCAAGGGCCACGAAATCCCCCCCTCTTCCTCCATATACAGCCCTTAGGGCGTCGTTTAGACCTTGTGTTTTGTTTAGACTAAAGTTCGTCATAGCTGCAACTTCGCGTACTTCGTTTGTGTTCAACGACCAGACAAAGGTGTCACAGAACCCCACCTTGATCAATAAAGCTTTCCTCTTATATTCGCAATATCCATATAGCAATCTTAGTTTCTTGCTTGTTGTTTGTTTGCCTGCAGGAAACAGACCTTCATGGTCAGGTCGATCGTGCTCCGGCGTGGTCAATAACCTCTCGGAGTTGGTTTAGCGATTGCTAAGGCGCAACGTCCTCGCATGTTCGTAGTCGGATCGTCAAAGTCGACTTCCTCCAAAGCGATATCCATCATCTCATCGAAAGACGGGACACCTTTACCTCTATCACTCTTCCTCCATATATACAGCCCTTAGGGCACCGTTTAGACTTTCGGTTTTGTTTAGATTAAAGTTCGCCATAGCTGCAACTTCGCGTACTTCGTTTGTGTTCAACGACCAGACAAAGACGTCTCAGACGACCAGACAAAGGATCGTCAAAGTCGACTTCCTCCAAAAGGAAAGCCACCATCTCATCGAAAGACGGGACACCTTTGCCTCTATCAAGTGGTATAAGATTTCCATGTTGCTCGGTGAGATTTTACAGGTTTTCGTAGTTTAGATCGAGTCTGTTCTTTATACCAACAGTCCATGAAAAAGCCACAAAAAATTAGGGTTAGTTCATCATATCCGAACCAATCTGAGCCTTTGCATAATCTTTTTAGGGTTTTGCTTTGTTGAATTTGCGGTTGCATCGTCGTTTCTAGTTGCTGGTCTTAGCGTCTAGTCTTTTAGAGTTTCAAGTTTTGGTCATTAGTTGTCACGCCGCCACCGCACCATCATCATCGCCCCTGCCACCTACCACCACCGCTCCGAATCCGTATCCATATACCACCACCAATCCGTATTCATATACCACCACCGATCCATATCCATATACTACCACCGCTACCAACACCGCTGCCATATACCACCACCATATATCCACCACCAATCAGAGTTTCTTGCATATTAGGTTTGTTTTCGAGATCCATCTAATTTCTGATTCGTGTTTCCTTGCCTGAGTAGGTTTCGGAAAAAAAAACCGCCCTCCGTTTAGGCCCAAAAATTTCCAAAAAAGCACTTGACAAAAAAATTTCTGGCTATCCTATTTTTAGGTGTTTCTAAGCGTATTGAGACAGTCGCCGTTATAGAAAGTTTTTTTGACCCGTTTCCAGTTTTTGGGTCCGGGCGTCGAAACAATAATTGGTCGAAAAAATTTCGTGCCTATCCTGTTATCTTGACTTGGGAAGAGTTTTGAGACACTCGCCATTATAGTGATTTTCGAAAAAAGGAGCGTAAAAAAAAGAGCGCAAAAAAAGGGTGAATTTTTTTTTCCAGAGTGTGCTTCTCCGTTGTTTCCGTGCAGCGTCGTGATTTAGTTAGTGTTCTAGGCTCGCGTCTCTAGCACAGTCTAGCCTAGGACTAGCACAGTACTGTCGTTGAGCATTTATTCAACTTTCCATCTCTGAATTGATTACTGCTGACCTTTTTTTGCTACCATATTATAAGCCTTCCCAGCTCCACATACATCTACGTCGTGCGTTTCACTCTCCCTGGTAATCGCTCTATCCAAGCTTTGAGAGTTTTGACTACAACGGTTGCCGATCACCACCTGCTGCTGGGTAAGAACTGGTAAGAATTTGAGATTTGCTTGACGGGTTTGTGATACACCACCACCACTTCTTAGTAGTCTGTAGGATCATATTCTTGTGTGTTTCTATTTGCTGCTAACCATGGTAGGATCACAAGCCGATGATACTGATTGGGAGAACCTGACGAACAAACAGCTACATGGTAAATTTCAGCAAATGATGAGTGGACAGGTGCAAGATGTGCTAAACAGATTTGACGAGGCCATGGAGAAGATAGATGGCATTGAGAAGACGTTCGAAACAGAGCTTGATAGCAAGTTTAATGAATTGCTCACGCGTTTTCCACAACCACCGCTGGCTGCACCTATCGCACCTTTGCAACAACAACAACAACAACGCCCCCTTCCGAATCAGTATGGACGAGCGAAGCGTGTTCCTCTTGAGGATGGCCAAACTTCTGGTGCTGCTGTACCTGTTGTTGATGCTTCTTTGGCTCCTGCTACTGCTGCTGCTGGTACCCAGGTGAATGATGAGTATGCGGGCGATTATGAGGATGAGGTTGATCAAAATCAGAACTACGTGCAGCCACCAGCACCACCACCAGCAGGTCGACCTCAGGTATATATTCGCAATGGTAGGCCTGCACCACCACCTCAGGTATGAGATCATGACCATGTTCCTAAATTGAAATTGAATATTCCACCAGTTGAGGGTAGATATGTTCCTGATATATATCTTACTTGGGAGTTAGAAACTGAACAACGTTTTACATGTTTGCAATATCCCGAGGAGAGACGGGCTGCTGTTGTTGTTTGTGCTTTCACAAGTTTTGCATGTGTATGGTGGTCTGAACATTGTAGATTATATCCTATTCCAGCTACTTGGGCTGCTTTGAAAACTGCTATGCGTACTCGTTGGGTTCCACGATATTATCAACATGAATTGCTTCAAAAATTGTAGCGTTTAAGACAAGGAAAAAATTCTGTAGAACAATATTATCAGGAATTACAAACTGGCATGATTAGATGTGGTATTGTTGAGGAGAATGAAGCTATGCTTGCACATTTTATGGGTGGATTAAATAGAGAGATTCAGACCATTCTAGAGTATAAGGAGTATACTAATATCACTCGTCTATTTCATCTTGCTTGTAAAGCTGAACATGAAGTGCAGGATCGACAAGCATTGGCGCGAACAAACTTTTCAGCAGGTCGACCTTCATCATGGACACCGCGTGCATCTTCTACTTCAACTGCACCAACACCTCCATCAGGTGCCATCTCCAGCCATGATACAAGAAAGTAGGCACAACCATCATTATCTGCCAAGAGCGCACCTGGCGGGCCTGCGCAGAGCTCTTCTTCTTCCATGGCATCAACAGGGCACACAAGTGATATTATTTGTCATCATTGTAAGGGAATAGGTCATTATGTGCAAGAATGCAAATCTCAGTGTGTGATGATTGCTACTGAGGATGGTGGGTATGAGTCCGCTAGTGACTATGATGAGGAGACTTTGGCTCTTATTACACGTGAAGGACACGGTGGAGATGATTCTGATCATGAGACGCAATATATGGCTCCTGACGATGCTGACAGGTATGAATGTGTAGTTGATCAACGTGTTTTGAGTGTGCAAGTCACACAAGGTGAGCAAAATCAGAGGCATAATTTGTTCCATACAGAGGGAGTTGTGAAGGAACGTTCTGTGCGCGTCATCATAGATGGAGGGAGCTGCAACAACTTGGCTAGCATGGAGATGGTGGAGAAGCTTTCTCTCACCACAAGACCACATCCACATCCTTACTACATCCAATGGTTCAACAACAGCGGCAAGGTTAAGGTAACACGTACTGTTCGTGTGCATTTTAGTATCTCTACATATGTTGAGTATGTTGATTGTGATGTGGTACCTATGCAAGCATGTTCCTTATTACTTGGTAGACCATGGCAATTTGATAAAAAAATTGTACACCATGGTAGAAACAATCATTATACTCTTGTTCATAAGGATAAAAATATTACTTTGCTTCCTATGACTCCTGATTCCATTTTGAAAGATGATACTAATAGAGCTAATAAAGCAAAATAGGAGAAAAATAAGAGTGAAAATCAGATTGTGGCAAAAGAATTTGAGCAAAAAATGAAGCCTAATAGTAAACCATCTAGTGTTGCTTCTGAAATTAAATTGAAAAGTGCATGTTTACTTGCCACTAAATCTGATATTGATGAGCTAGATTTCAGCAAATATGTTTGCTATGCTTTTGTGTGCAAAGCATTATTTTCATTTGAGGACGTGCCTTCCTCTTTGACTCCTGCTGTCACTAACATTTTTCAGGAGTTCCCTGACGTCTTTCCACAAGACGTGCCACCAGGATTACCTCCGATTCGAGGGATTGAGCATCAGATTGACTTAATTCCCATCAGATTGACTTAATTCCCGGTGCATCATTACCCAACCGTGCACCATACCGTACCAATCCAGAGGAGACAAAGGAGATTATGCGTCAAGTATAGGAGCTGCTCGACAAAGGTTATATACGCGAATCCCTTAGTCCTTGTGCTGTTCCTATTATTCTAGTGCCGAAAAAGGATGGTACATCACCTATGTGTGTTGATTGTAGAGGCATTAATAATATTACTATTCATAATGGTCATCCTATTCCTAGGCTAGATGATATGCTTGATGAATTGAGTGGCTCTACATAATTCTCCAAAGTTGATTTGCGTAGTGGATACCATCAAATTCGTATAAAATTGGGAGATGAATGGACAACGGCATTTAAAACTAAGTTTGGATTATATGAGTGGTTAGTCATGCCTTTTGGGTTAACTAATGCACCTAGTACTTTCATGGGATTAATGAACGAAGTTTTACGTGCTTTTATTGGACGATTTGTGGTAGTCTATTTTGATGATATACTTATTTACAGCAGATCTTTAGAGGAACATTTGGAACTTTACGTGTTGTTTTTATTGCTTTACGTGATGCACGTTTGTTTGGTAACCTTGGGAAGTGCACCTTTTGCACCGACCGAGTATCTTTTCTTGGCTATGTTGTTACTCCACAGGTAATTGAAGTTGATAAAGCCAAGATTGAAGCTATTGAGAGTTGGCCGCAGCCCAAAACGGTCACACAAGTGAGGAGTTTTCTTGGCCTTGCTGGATTCTATAGGCGTTTTGTGAGAGATTTGAGCACCATTGCTGCACCTCTCAACAAGCTTACAAAGAAAGACGTGCCTTTTCTTTGGGACACCGCATAGGAAGAAGCCTTCATGGTATTGAAAGATAAGTTGACACATGCTCCTTTACTCCAACTTCCTGATTTTAATAAGACTTTTGAGCTTGAATGTGATGCTAGTGGAATTGGATTAGGAGGTGTGTTATTACAAGATGGCAAACCTGTTGCATACTTTTCTGAAAAATTGAGTGGGCCTAGTCTGAATTATTCTACTTATGATAAAGAATTATATGCTCTTGTTCGGACTTTAGAAACATGGCAACATTATTTATGACCCAAAGAATTTGTTATACACTCTGATCATGAATTTTGAAAAATATTAAAAGTTAAGTTAAACTGAATCGTAGACATGCTAAATGGGTTGAATTCATTGAGACTTTCCCTTATGTCAGTAAACACAAGAAGGGTAAAGAAAATGTTATTGCTGATGCATTGTCTCGTTGCTATATCATGCTTTCACAACTTGACTTCAAAATATTTGGTTTGGAGACCATCAAAGATCAATATGTGCATGATGCTGATTTTAAAGATGTATTGCAGAATTGTAACAAAGGTAGAACATGGAACAAGTTCGTCGTTAATGATGGCTTTGTGTTTCGTGCTAACAAGCTATGCATTCCAGCTAGCTCCGTTCGTCTTTTGTTGTTGCAAGAGGCGCATGGAGGAGGATTAATGGGACACTTTGGCGTGAAGAAGACGGAGGATGTACTTGCTACACATTTCTTCTGGCCAAAGATGAGACGGGATGTTGAGCGCTTTGTTGCTCGCTGCACTACATGTCAAAAAGCTAAGTCACGACTCAATCCTCATGGTTTATATATGCCTTTGCCTGTACCTAGTGTTCCTTGGGAGGATATATCTATGGACTTTGTTTTAGGTTTACCTCGAACAAAGAAGGGGAGGGATAGCATATTTTTTGTTGTGGATAGATTCTCGAAAATGGCACACTTTATACCATGTCATAAAAGCGATGATGCTGTTAATGTTGCTGATTTGTTCTTTCGTGAAATTATTCGATTTCATCGTGATACTAAATTTCTTAGCCACTTTTGGAGATGTTTATGGCTAAGTTGTGGACTAAACTGCTTTTTAGTACTACTTGCCACCCCCAAACTGAAGTAGTCAATAGAACATTGTCTACTATGCTTAGAGCTGTTTTGAAGAATAACAAGAAAATGTGGGAAGAATGTTGGCCTCATATTGAATTTGTTTATAATCGTTCATTGCATTCTACTACTAAGATGTGCCCTTTTAAAGTTGTGTATGATTTTCTACCTCGTGCACCCATTGATTTCTTGCCTCTTCCATCTTCGGAGAAGGTTAATTTTGATGCTAAACAACGTGCTGAATTGATTTTAAAAATGCATGAGTTAACTAAGGAAAACATTGAGTTATGAATGCTAAATATAAACTTGTTGGAGATAAGGGTAGAAAACTGTCAGGACCCCGACTCAATGCCACATCGATCTAGCATGTAACACCTCATATCACTTTGCGGCCTCACGCACGGTATTCCCACGGGTGTCGCCTTACCTTTACCCGGGACCGTTTGCGCCTTTTGGCACACGTATATGACAGTGTCGCTAGCATCCATATGATAAGGAGCCCGGGCTGACATGGCTAGTCGTAAACCCAAAGTGGCACAAACTTACAGGGACAGGCATCCATGACCCAGCATCGAACGTGTCGGTCATCAGCAAGTGAATCCAGGCTGTAGCACTGGGCTAGCAGGACTCCGGTGAACCGGGCTGTAGCGGGCTAACAGGACTCCGGTATTCATCGCGTGACATTTCCCCCAAGGGACAGACACAGGAACGAAGAAGGACACATGCCGGCCAGCCTAAGTGTTCCGGAGCAGTAGCAAGCTACCATGGCTCGGTGGAAACACTAGGAGACATTTCCCGTTAAGAGAGGCTACTAAATATAAACAACTAGATAGTCAGATCCCACACATACCAAGCATTTCAATAACATACACACAATATGCTCGATATGTGCAATACAACATGGCATCACAAAATGACTCTACGACTCAAGTAGTTTATTCAATAGGCTCCGAGGAGCGAGATATTACAAACATGGGTCTCATGACCCAACATTCAGAGCATACAAATCAAAACACAAGCGGAAGCTATCATGTCTGAGTACAGACATCTATAAATGAAAAAGGCTGAGAAGCCTGACTATCTACCAGATCCTGCCGAGGGCACAAGATCGTAGCTGAGGTAACAAGCTAAACGTTGAAGTCCACGCGGAACTACTAGCGAGACCGAAGTCTCTCTGCAAAAACATAAATTAAGCAACGTGAGTACAAATGTACCCAGCAAGACTTACATCAGAACTAACTACATATGCATCATTATCAACAAAGGGGATGGTGGGGTTTAACTGCAGCAAGCCAGCTTTGACTCGGTGGCTATCCTGAACTACGACTACAAGTACCTCTTTTGAGGTGGCGCACACGAGTCCACATATTCACCATATCAATACACCACTATGGATCCGCTCCCGTCTCCCTACGAGAACGCCATCCATAGCACTCACACTTATCTTGCGTATTTTAGAGTATCCACTTTCACTTGTCTATGAACTGATATAAGCAACCCAGAAGTCCTTTACCGCGGACACGGCTATTCGAATAGATGATAATAACCCTGCAGGGGTGTACTTCTTCATACATGTTTCCACCACTTAGCGTCTGCACAAGACATGTGCTCGGCAGACTTCAAGCGAAAGCCGACGTGGGTGTAGACCACGACCTACCTAAACACTCAAGTCTCTAGTGCAGGTTTATCGCCTATTCGGCTTCCATCCATGAGGAGATCCGGCCGGAGTTTCGCTCACAGCCCCAAACGATGTGAACAGGGTTCCGTGACACCAAATGGGCGCCCGGTATACCCGGCCACGTGCCTACCGCATCACAGCCCACCCCTCCGGTCAGTGCTGCCCACGGCCTCCAGCATACTACAAACACCAGAAACTACTTGCAACTCCTGGACAGAGGACAAGGGTGATTAAGAAGTCGAGCGGGGTCATATTTCAGGGCCCAATGTATGGTAGTAGCTGAGTCATGGATCACAAACACAGAACTCAGTTCCTAAGGACGGCTTCAATGAGACAACCCACCATGTACTCCTACATGGCCTCTCACCGCTACCTTTACCAAATCGTGTTCACACACTTAGCTCTCAATGGTAGGACATGTTCACACACCTCTGATTCATTTCTGATGAATCAGACCTGACACAACTCTAAGCAGTAGCAGGCATGACAAACAAGCAAGAATGAGTAGGCACAACAGGGCTCAAACAACTCCTACTCATGCTAGTGGGTTTCATCTATTTACTGTGGAATGACAGGTCATGCAGAGGATAAAGGGGTTCAGCTACCGCAGCAGGTAACAGATGAATCGTTGTTGTCCTAATGCAGTAAAAGAGAGCAGGAGCGAGAGAGTGGGTTTGTATCGGAAGGAACAAGGGGGTTTTGCTTGCCTGGCACTTCTGAAGATAACATTGAGTCTTCATCAGTGTCAACGGTCACATCGTCGGAACATCGTCTACCGGGAGGGAACAGATACCGGCAACAAAGAAGAAATACAATCAATGCAATGCACAATATGATGCATGCTCATGACATGGCAATATGAATGTGTTTTGAGCTAATGCAACTAGCAACAAATTAAATGAAGTTTGTTTGAATACAAGATTCAAATTCAAACTCCATATGTGATTATTCAAATGGCATTTAATTGATTTGTGCTAAACAGCAGCTACAAGTTGTTCTAACATGCATGAAAATGGTACAGATGGATTCCTTGAATTTTGCTGATAATTTTTCATATATAAATTATTTAATTTGGAGTTACGGTTGAATTTCTATGATTTTTAGAAGTTTATACAATTTTCTGGAATTTTCTGAATAAAAATAAATCCAGAAAACCTATTACTACGTCAGCATGACTTCACGGTGACGTCAGCAAGTCAACGGGCGTTGTCCAGGTCAAATCTGACCTGTGGGACCCATATGTCAGTGTCACAGTTAGTTAACAGGGGGTTATCTGCTTAATTAAAGGATTAACGGGGTCGGGGCCCACTGGTCAGTGTTAGTGGCTAATTAGGTTTAGTTAATATTTAACTAAAGTTAGCAGGGCCTGGCCCCACTAGTCAGCGACCCTGGGGGTCAAACCCCAGGTCGATCAGGTCAAACCTGCCGGCGACTTGTCGCCGGCGACGACAAAAACGGCGGGGCGGCTCGGGATTGCGATACAGGGAACCATTCGAGGCGCAGTTGGGCTCTACGGAAAGCTGGCGATCCCGCGCATCCAACGGTGCAACCGGGGCGAGCTGGGGTGGCCGGAGCTCACCGGAATGAAGCTCACGGCGGCGCCAGCGTTCGGGTGAACTGGGTTTCGGGGTTAGGGAGCACGACAGGAGGCAAAGAGGGGTGTTACGACCTCCTGGGGTTGCACTGAGCACGGCCGCGTGCTCGGTTGCAGCTCTAGGCAACGGTGGCTATGGCGGCGACATGGCCGGCGGCGAAGAGCTCTCGGCTCCGGTGGATATTGGCGTTAGCGGGAGAAAACGTGCCAGGGGAGGGAGGGGATTGACGCAGCAGCTCACAGCGGATCGAACGAAGGGGTTGGTGAGCTTGGGGGCGTCCTCATTGCTGCGAATCGAGCGGCGACCATCGGCGGCGGTCGAGGATGAAGACGACGGCGTGAAGGCGATGCAGAGCTTCCTGAGGGGCTTGGCTTGGTGGGGAGGAAGCGGGGGTCGAGGCGGAGCTCCTGGGCTGCTCAAGGGGACGAAGGAGGGGCCATGGCCGCGGTGGTGCAAGTCAGCGGAGACAGGCGCGTTCGGTGATAAGAGGGAGGAAGAGCATAGGAGGGGAATGAGCTCGGTGGGAGAGGGGAGAGGCACCAGAGGGTTTGGGGGAGTGAGGGGGAAGGTGCTGGGCGTCTCCGTGGCGCGGATTAGGACGAAGGGCGGCCTCCAGCGCGAAGCAGGAGGTGGCCGGGGCTCTCGGGCGCGCGCCATGCCTCGGTCCTTCTGGCGAGGAGGAAGACGACAGGGGGGGGGAGTGGAGATGGGCTAGGCCGGTTTCTGCAGCAGGCCGCACAGGTAGGCGCCAGGTAAGTGGCTGGGCTTCTCTCTTTTTTTATATATATATCTGTTCTGTTTTCTATTTAATTGCCACTGAATTCAAATTCAAACAAATTTGAAAACAGTGCCAAAACTCCCCTGGATAATTTTATGTCACTTAAGGTCTACTCCTCATAAACATAAAATATCTCAGGGCATTTGAAAATATATTCATTATATATTATGAATATAATTCCAAATTCAAATAAAATATTGATTTAAAATCAGAGCCCAAATAATTCCTTAGAAATGTCCCAAAATTTTGGTTTGATTTATAACTCTTGCCAAAATTGTCAGAGCTATTTCTAGGGCATTTTGGATTTACTGATTGCAATTTTAGGGTTTCTTGCCCCTTTATTAAAATGATTTCCGAGGCTTTCAATTTCCTCATTTCAACTTTCGGAATATAGACATGATGCACACATGAAGCTAGCCTAGAGCATTACCAGAAGCTAGGGATGTGACAACTCACCCCCACTAAACAAGAATCTCGTCTCGAGATTCAAGCGTAGGGTAAGATGAAGGGGAAACGCAAACTAACATAATCTTCACGATCCAGGGTGCACTTCAAATGAACGTTGATTCGATCACCATCATTGTCTCGAATCTTGCTCTGAGAACTCCAGCTAACACGACCACGAGAGGAGAAGGAGACTCTAAAAGGATCGATCTTCTCAAAGCTCGAACAACTTAGGATCAACTCGCAGAATGAGGCATAGTAACACCACTCGAGCTAAGCCACAAAACACACATCTAGAGGGATGGAGTGGAACAAATGACGAGGGTTCACTAGGTAGACAACAATTCCACGCTAAAAAGGGTGGTGAATGGTTGTCAACGTAGCGAGGAGTTGAGTTTCCATGATACCATAACGATGCACCTTAGGGAAGGTGACTCGTAGAAATATCCCCTTAAGTGGCAAAAAGAATTACCTTTGATTCAGAGATCATTGAAACTCTTTAAACTAGCCTAAGGCCATTCTCGAGCGATCGTTTGGAGGGGGTCGGTAGAATGGCATACTCGGACTTGGATGATGTGGATTACCTTGTTGAAGACAACGTAATGAATGAATTTGCTTACCACCGGAAATGGAAGAGACCCATGGAAGAATGGCACAGTGGCGGTGCAAGTTGGGAACAAAATGCAAATGCTGGGAATGATTCTGGTAACTGGGGAAGAACCCAACAATAGAGAGTGAATTCACTGTTTGAAGGTTATAGCATAATCGAGGAAACTCAGAGAAATCCCAGTTAGTGCCGATGATAACACCTAGCGCTTGCGCGTGCTCTCAAGAACTTGAGCATTTCCATATTCATCAAGGTTTTACCAACATCCGTGTCAAGGATCCTGGCAACACAACTTACTACCATGATGAATACCGGTGGAAGATGCAGATGCAAAGGAAGATAACACCTTCTTAGATTTCACCTTAGCAAGGCCAAGGAAACAAAATCTGGATGATCGACCGAGAGACATTTAGCACTCCGCTTCTAATGTTCTCCTTGATGTGCTAGCGTAATCCATAGATAATTATGGTTTGATATCTAGAACATCAAGTAAAAGGTCGGACTTCGGGAGCACAAGAATCCATAAGGAACAACTACTAGAATAAGTTCTACGAGATCCTTATGGGGAGGTGGCCAACTTCTCCAATCAAGATACTACAATATTAGGTCTCCCGGCGGGGTGTGTTGGCCACGACATCCACTTTACCGGTTTCCGAGGGACCGATATTATAGTTCTTGGGAAATGTTCCAACCATCATATCTGCCTGAGATTCAGATCTGGTTGGTGTCAGGATATTCCAGACTCATCGAGTCTAGGAAGAAAAATGAAAGTTTGCAACACAAATCGACTAAACGACGTTGCGAGAATCTCGGGGAATGAACTACGGCAGTAAGCTCCAAGACATGAGCTGGTTCTGCTACAACATGTGAACACGTTGTCCCAGACAAACATGATCCCATGGTAGTCTTACAATAAAACACTACCGAGTTCAAGTTGGGAACCATCAACGAGGGTATCGAAGTCCTTACATAAGTCCGGATTAGCTCTTATGAAGGAACTCCTTCTCCTTGAACAAATCAATCAGTGGCTTGGTGTGCTAGGGATACATATAGATTGAAGGTTGCAAGTCTTCAAACCACAGAATTCTTTGAACGTGTGCATGACTGATTTGGAATGATTCCAAAGAAAGCAACATTGACTTTCTCGAATCCACGGCGGCAACTTGCATCAGATGCACATGAATTAAAGGAAGTCACTACCTTCATCCAAATATATGCTTCATGAACGAAACACGAAGAAATGCTTACACAAGTTTCCAACACTAGGTTGATGTTCAACATGACTCATGGGAGAGACAAAATGCTGCTGATGGGCTCAACAACAACTCATCGAGATTTCCATGTAAATGGAATTCCATAATTATGTGAACAAGTGATAGCATTGGTCAGACCCAAAAGATATAATGGTGTATGCTCGAGGGATCAACCACGAGTAAGACAACATTACGAGCATCGTTGGTACTGATTTGACTTGACGATAGCCCACACTCAAATCAAAGGATTGATAAGACAATAGGTCCAGCAACTGATCACAGGGACCAATCGATGAAGATGTCATCTTTCTTCAACACACACTACACAAGAATATCCCTTTGGAACGAACTAAGTCAGGCAAGCTTTTATCTTCCAACTCTCCAAGTTGTTGTCTAGCTTAACCAACTAGCTCAGGGATATCTATCACCGATCTTGGAGAGAGGGTGGTTCACAAGAAACCAACTTGATCACGAGCTCAGCACAGCGGTCAGGTGACAACCTGGTAATACTTCCGAGAAGATCTTCAGAAAATCACGAACCACCGGTATGTTGCTAAGCTCGAGAACAATCTTGCTTTCCAGGGCAAGACGATATGATCAAATAAGCAAGGATTGGCACTATCCTAACTCACTGATCGGAGAGTGCACCAGAAATAAGAACTAGGTAGCACAATCAACCTTAGGGTGACGATTCAATAATCAACACGCTAAGAATGAGGTTATCGTCCATTTAACTACCAAGCAATGGAGTTGCTAGCAGTATTGATTTCACACACCACGATTCACTTGTCGGCATTCCGGTTACGATAACACAGGAACCGAGGAATGAACAATGATGGCAAGAAGTATCACTGTACCAAGAGTTCATAGGATGGTGTGCAATTCCTATAACAATCCCGATATAAAGATGGTAATACTCCAAGGTAGAGCAGAGCAAAAGCAAGATTAGCAATTTGATCTGCGGAGTACGACTTCTTTGACCCAATCCTGGAAATGGAAGAGGTACTGGAGTTTGTTTCTCCTAGTCATTCCGGATAGAATGGCTTGACGGACCACAAGAATAATAGGCATCGATGAACGAACGCACACATACTCTTGCCTATCAATTGATAGACAAAGGTCAGTAGACAACTAAAGAGGGACAACTCAAAGGAACATATAACTTTCTGAGTTGTGGATGCATACATTAGTATGTCGAACCAAGTTCAACATAATTCTTCCGGATAACCCATGCAGAAAGGTTGAGCTGGCAGAGTCACAATATAGCATGGAGAACTCATCGAGAGCACTCTTGTTGTCATCTTTTGGTTCAGAAGAACTCCTGCCAAGAATGGTTCATGGTAATTGGAAGAAGGATGTACCACGAACCTCGAGGACTATCGCAAAGGTTACTAATATCCTAAAGGAACTAGCAAACCCTATCAACATGAAGTAAGTAGAGTGAATCTCGGGTTCAGAACCCAGGAGTAGAATGCCTACTACTAAGTAGCACCACGGGATGCTTTCGAGAATGATAGCCAGAATCTTCACACTGGGAACACAAAACATTGCTAGATTACTAGGTGACTCCCTAAAACACCTAGAGTCATAATAATAACTCCAACATAAATGTCAAGGCAATAGAATACCTCAACTCAACAGTTAGTGTGATTGAGCTGGCATAAAGGAACACCGAAACCAGAGGGAAAGGATTTTGCAAATGCATCAGACTATTTAGAAACCTGGGATGACTCGGACAGCATAACGGCTGTAAATGCTCAGAAAAGATTTGAGACATTCACAAAAATGGTGGCATAACCACTCAGAAGCACAATATCAAGGTTTCGAGATCAATAATTAACATACAGAGGTAGAAACTGAACTGAGGCTTAAATCCAACAATCTTACAAGTCTACAGATTAGTAACACGTGATCCTGATAGAAAGAGGAGAAAGCCTAGTTCTTAACCCCCGTAGAAGAGAAGATGATGACTCAGATCAGAAGGCCATGAGGTATAAGGAGTAAAAGAGCCTTACGTTCCATCCACAATCAATTCCCCTACATAACTAAAGAATTTCTAGACTCAACTTCGACCAATTTGGCTTGGTAATCCTACAGGCAGTCAAGCTCTGATACCAACGCTGTCAGGACCCCGACTCAATGCCACATCGATCTAGCATGTAACACCTCATATCACTTTGCGGCCTCACGCACGATATTCCCACGGGTGTCGCCTTACCTTTACCCGGGACCGTTTGCGCCTTTTGGCACACGTATATGACAGTGTCGCTAGCATCCATATGATAAGGAGCCCGGGCTGACATGGCTAGTCGTAAACCCAAAGTGGCACAAACTTACAGGGACAGGCATCCATGACCCAGCATCGAACGTGTCGGTCATCAGCGAGTGAATCTAGGCTATAGCACTGGGCTAGCAGGACTCCGGTGAACCGGGCTGTAGCGGGCTAACAGGACTCCGGTATTCATCGCGTGACATTTCCGCCAAGGGACAGACACAGGAACGAAGAAGGACACATGCCGGCCAGCCTAAGTGTTCCGGAGCAGTAGCAAGCTACCATGGCTCTGTGGAAACACTAGGAGACATTTCCCGATAAGAGAGGCTACTAAAGATAAACAACTAGATAGTCAGATCCCACACATACCAAGCATTTCAATAACATACACACAATATGCTCGATATGTGCAATACAACATGGCATCACAAAATGACTCTACGACTCAAGTAGTTTATTCAATAGGCTCCGAGGAGCGAGATATTACAAACATGGGTCTCATGACCCAACATTCAGAGCATACAAATCAAAACACAAGCGGAAGCTATCATGTCTGAGTACAGACATCTATAAATGAAAAAGGCTGAGAAGCCTGACTATCTACCAGATCCTGCCGAGGGCACAAGATCGTAGCTGAGGTAACAAGCTAAACGTCGAAGTCCACGCGGAACTACTAGCGAGACCGAAGTCTCTCTGCAAAAACATAAATTAAGCAACGTGAGTACAAATGTACCCAGCAAGACTTACATCAGAACTAACTACATATGCATCATTATCAACAAAGGGGATGGTGGGGTTTAACTGCAGCAAGCCAGCTTTGACTCGGTGGCTATCCTGAACTACGACTGCAAGTAACTCTTTTGAGGTGGCGCACACGAGTCCACATATTCACCATATCAATACACCACTATGGATCCGCTCCCGTCTCCCTACGAGAATGCCATCCATAGCACTCACACTTATCTTGCGTATTTTAGAGTATCCACTTTCACTTGTCTATGAACTGATATAAGCAACCCAGAAGTCCTTTACCGCGGACACGGCTATTCGAATAGATGATAATAACCCTGCAGGGGTGTACTTCTTCATACATGTTTCCACCACTTAGCGTCTGCACACGACATGTGCTCGGCAGACTTCAAGCGAAAACCGACGTGGGTGTAGACCACGACCTACCTAAACACTCAAGTCTCTAGTCCAGGTTTATTGCCTATTCGGGTTCCATCCATGAGGAGATCCGGCCGGAGTTTCGCTCACAGCCCCAAACGATGTGAACAGGGTTCCGTGACACCAAACGGGCGCCCGGTATACCCGGCCACGTGCCTACCGCATCACAGCCCACCCCTCCGGTCAGCGCTGCCCACGGCCTCCAGCATACTACAAACACCAGAAACTACTTGCAACTCCTGGACAGAGGACAAGGGTGATTAAGAAGTCGAGCGGGGTCATATTTCAGGGCCCAATGTATGGTAGTAGCTGAGTCATGGATCACAAACACAGAACTCAGTTCCTAAGGACGGCTTCAATGAGACAACCCACCATGTACTCCTACATGGCCTCTCACCGCTACCTTTACCAAATCGTGTTCACACACTTAGCTCTCAATGGTAGGACATGTTCACACACCTCTGATTCATTCCCGATGAATCAGACCTGACACAACTCTAAGCAGTAGCAGGCATGACAAACAAGCAAGAATGAGTAGGCACAACAGGGCTCAAACAACTCCTACTCATGCTAGTGGGTTTCATCTATTTACTGTGGAATGACAGGTCATGCAGAGGATAAAGGGGTTCAGCTACCGCAGCAGGTAACAGATGAATCGTTGTTGTCCTAATGCAGTAAAAGAGAGCAGGAGCGAGAGAGTGGGTTTGTATCGGAATGAACAAGGGGGTTTTGCTTGCCTGGCACTTCTGAAGATAACATTGAGTCTTCATCAGTGTCAATGGTCACATCGTCGGAACATCGTCTACCGGGAGGGAACAGATACCGGCAACAAAGAAGAAATACAATCAATGCAATGCACAATATGATGCATGCTCATGACATGGCAATATGAATGTGTTTTGAGCTAATGCAACTAGCAACAGATTAAATGAAGTTGGTTTGAATAAAAGATTCAAATCCAAACTCCATATGTGATTATTCAAATGCCATTTAATTGATCTGTGCTAAACAGCAGCTATAAGTTGTTCTAACATGCATGAAAATGGTATAGATGGATTTCCTGAATTTTTCTGATAATTTTTCATATATAAATTATTTAATTTGGAGTTACGGTTGAATTTCTATGATTTTTAGAAGTTTATACAATTTTCTGGAATTTTCTGAATAAAAATAAATCCAGAAAACCTATTACTACGTCAGCATGACTTCACGGTGACGTCAGCAAGTCAACGGGCGTTGTCCAGGTCAAATCTGACCTGTGGGACCCATATGTCAGTGTCACAGTTAGTTAACAGGGGGTTATCTGCTTAATTAAAGGATTAACGGGGTCGGGGCCCACTGGTCAGTGTTAGTGGCTAATTAGGTTTAGTTAATATTTAACTAAAGTTAGCAGGGCCTGGCCCCACTAGTCAGCGACCCTGGGGGTCAAACCCCAGGTCGATCAGGTCAAACCTGCCGGCGACTTGTCGCCGGCGACGACAAAAACGGCGGGGCGGCTCGGGATTGCGATACAGGGAACCATTCGAGGCGTAGTTGGGCTCTACGGAAAGCTGGCGATCCCGCGCATCCAACGGTGCAACCGGGGCGAGCTGGGGTGGCCGGAGCTCACCGGAATGAAGCTCACGGCGGCGCCAGCGTTCGGGTGAACTGGGTTTCGGGGTTAGGGAGCACGACAGGAGGCAAAGAGGGGTGTTACGACCTCCTGGGGTTGCACTGAGCACGGCCGCGTGCTCGGTTGCAGCTCTAGGCAACGGTGGCTACGGCGGCGACATGGCCGGCGGTGAAGAGCTCTCGGCTCCGGTGGATATTGGCGTTAGCGGGAGAAAACGTGCCAGGGGAGGGAGGGGATCGACGCAGCAACTCACAGCGGATCGAACGAAGGGGTTGGTGAGCTTGGGGGCGTCCTCGTTGCTGCGAATCGAGCGGCGACCATCGGCGGCGGTCGAGGATGAAGACGACGGCGTGGAGGTGATGCAGGGCTTCCTGAGGGGCTTGGCTTGGTGGGGAGGAAGAGGGGGTCGAGGCGGAGCTCCTGGGCTGCTCAAGGGGACGAAGGAGGGGCCATGGCCGCGGTGGTGCAAGTCAGCGGCGGCAAGCGCGTTCGGTGATAAGAGGGAGGAAGAGCAGAGGAGGGGAATGAGCTCGGTGGGAGAGGGGAGAGGCACCAGAGGGTTTGGGGGAGTGAGGGGGAAGGTGCTGGGCGTCTCCGTGGCGCGGATTAGGACGAAGGGCGGCCTCCAGCGCGAAGCAGGAGGTGGCCGGGGCTCTCGGGCGCGCGCCATGCCTCGGTCCTTCTGGCGAGGAGGAAGACGACAGGGGGGGGGGAGTGGAGATGGGCTGGGCCGGTTTCTGCAGCAGGCCGCACAGGTAGGCGCCAGGTAAGTGGCTGGGCTTCTCTCTTTTTATATATATATTTGTTCTGTTTTCTATTTAATTGCCACTGAATTCAAATTCAAACAAATTTGAAAACAGTGCGAAAACTCCCCTGGATAATTTTATGTCACTTAAGGTCTACTCCTCATAAACATAAAATATCTCAGGGCATTTGAAAATATATTCATTATATATTATGAATATAATTCCAAATTCAAATAAAATATTGATTTAAAATTAGAGCCCAAATAATTCCTTAGAAATGTCCCAAAATTTTGGTTTGATTTATAACTCTTGCCAAAATTGTCAGAGCTATTTCTAGGGCATTTTGGATTTACTGATTGCAATTTTAGGGTTTCTTGCCCCTTTATTAAAATGATTTCCGAGGCTTTCAATTTCCTCATTTCAACTTTCGGAATATAGACATGATGCACACATGAAGCTAACCTAGAGCATTACCAGAAGCTAGGGATGTTACAAAAACATGTTGTGTTTGCACCTGGAGATCTTGTCTGGTTACATTTGCGTAAGGATAGATTTCCTGATTTGCACAAATCAAAGCTAATGCCACGTGCTGACGGACCTTTTAAGGTGATAGAGAAAATAAATGATAATGCATATAAACTTGAGCTGCCTGCAGATTTTGGGGTTAGTCCCACTTTTAACATTGCAGATTTGAAGCCTTATTTCGGAGAGGAAGATGAGCTTCCATCGAGGACGACTTCATTTTAAGAAGGGGAGGATGATGAGGACATCAATACCATTGTTACACTCACAACCCCTGCTGCTATACATACTGGACCAATTACTAGAGCTCGCGCATGCCAATTAAATTACCAGGTACTTCCGTTTCTTGGTAATGATTGTAATGTTCATGAGAATATGATGCTGCCTAAATCGGATACATTTGTTTCGCTTACAAATGAAGGGCCTAGCTTGGAGAAGGATGAACATTGGAGCAAGAACAAGCATGGAGATGATGGCATGCTCAAGGGGAACAAGAACGGAGTTACAAGTGATGATTTTAGGACTTTGAGGCCACCATAAGGAGTGCATGAAGCCTTGGAAGAAATATACAAGATGCCACTTCATAACTTTCGTCCAGACGCTATTCTAGGTGCTACGTCCCCTTATTATTGGGCCAGGCCCATGTATTTTCGAAATACTTCAGTATAGGCTGTTTTTAGAGTCCGTATGTGTGGGGAAACAAGAGATAGGGTTGGTTTCGGACCCCTTCCTGATGCGGAGCATCCCTTGGTCATCCCCATGGACCTACCATCGCCTCACCAAGCCTCAAGAGGACCCATGACTAGAGCACGTGCTAGAACTCTCGAAACCGTGGTGACTTCTCTCCTAAGTGATATCTCATATGATCCTCTCGAGACATGGCTACTACCTAAGTCCGATATACTATGCATGATTAGGTGTCAAGAAGAACCTCCCTAGGATGCACGTGAAGACGGACAAGCTTCCCACTCCGCGGATGAAGAGAACCAGCTGACACGGACAAGATCACCTTCCAGGCCCCGGACATCCGGCCCCTGGAGCTTCTCCATCAGCAACAGCCAAGTCTGTCAAGTCTCCAGGGCCCGGACATCCGGCGTCCAGCCTGGACATCCGGCCTCAGCCCGGAAATCCGGCCAAAGCCCCGGAAATCCGGCTCCTCGCACTAGGAACCACAGAAACCTGCACCTCCAGCCCGGACATCCGGCATCTCGGCCCGGACATCCGGCGCCTCCGGAAGCCCCGGACATCCGGCCCGACGCCCGGACATCCGGCTCCGCCTGTGTGTGAACAGTGAAGGGCCGAAGCCCATGTACCTCTTCGCCCCCTAGACTATATATACTCCTTCCCCTTCCTCTTTCTAGGGTTAGCATTGGATTAGCTCATATTTGTGTGAGAGCCTTTGCTCATCCACTTGGATACTTCTCCTTGGAGCTCAGGACCTCTTCGGAGAAGATCCCCCAAGCGGATTCAAGACCCCTTTCTAGGGAAGACCATCAAGACCTCCATTAGGAGAAGAACTGTCCTTTCTATCCTTACCTTTGTTGATTGTGGATCATATGTATCTCTTTGTGTTCGGTGATCTAGCACTCGTGTGATTGATTCTCTATCGGTTTAGCGTTTTCTCTTGTTCTCCCTGTGTTTCTTCCCTTATGTTCTTCCGCGTGTTCTTCGTGATTCCCCGTAGGATCCCTCCAAAGTGAAAGATCATCCACCTAGGGTTTTGCCCTACATCACTTCCCCAAGGGCCACGAAATTCCCCCCTCTTCCTCCATATATATAGCCCTTAGGGCATCGTTTAGACTTTGGGTTTCCTTTAGACTAAAGTTGGCAGCATTTGCAACTTCGCGTACTTCATTTGTGTTCAACAACCGGACAAAGGCGTCATAGAACCCCACCTTTATCAATACAGCTTTCCTCTTATATTCGCAATATCCAGATTGCAATCTTAGTTTCTTGCTTGTTCTTCGTTTGCCTGTAGGAAACAGACCTCGTGGTCAGGTTGATCGTGCTCCGGCGTGGTAAATAACCTCTCGGAGTTAGTTTAGCGATTGCTAAGGCGTGATGTCCTCGCACGTTCGTAGTCGGATCGTCAAAGTCGACTTCCTCCAAATGAAAGCCACCATCTCATCGAAAGACGGGACACCTTTGCCTCTATCAGAGGGGCTATGTGACAAGTTAGGCTCCTGAGTCGTGATGCTCAGGAGTCCCCGTTGACGTGTAAACAACAAATAGGGAGGGGTCGTAGGAGTAGATCTGTCGTTCTATGTCGACAGGGCCCAGCCCTGCGCATACCTCAACCGCCGTTAGCCTTGCGGAACTAAGGAGTGAGGGGCTACGTGACCAGTTAGGCTCCTGAGTCGCCATGCTGAGGAGTCCCCCTTGATGCTCGAACGGTCTCCATACCTTGGCTCCGCTCGGGGAGGGGGGCGCGACGACCAGGTCCGAGGGACATGGCTGGGTGGCGTACGCTCGGGCGTGACCCGGGCACAGCCCTCGTGTCCAGCCCCTTCGCGTGGCACTCCCGAGGGGAGGCATTGCGATGAGGCTAGACACTGAGCTCCGGGATCCCTGAGGTTGATACGGCCGTGGGCCGCCCTCAGTTGTTTATCACCAGCGTGGAGCATAGCGCTTCCGTATGTGTACGGGCATAGCCACTCCTCGGCAGTGTCGTCAGGCAGCACGGAGCATGGTGCTTCCACTGGTACATGGGCGGGGGGGCCTTCCGGGAGGAGCCCCCGGGCGTGTACAGCCCCGCCCTGACACGTGGCTTGCACGACAGGGATAGACGAGGTGTATCTGGGCACTCGTGAGCCAGCACGGGACTCACGAGGCCCTACCTCAAGGCGGGTTGCGTCTGGTCTTGAGCCTTGGATGGCTGGGTGTTCCTGCGAAACGGTTAGATACAAATGCTCTACGTCCTCAGGTCCCGGCCCTCGAGCGAGCTCAACCGCCACTGGTATGCGAGGTCGCGATGCCGTGGACAAGGCCAGGGGGTGAGAGCTGGAGAGCCAGTAAGAGCTCCTGAGTCGTGATGCTCAGGAGCCCCCCTTTTAACGTGCAAGCGATTTGCATGAGGGAGAAAAGGCCCGTGGTAGGCGGGAGATGATAATCATAGGCAGGTCAAACATGAAAGGCAAATCAGCTTAGATAGATGCAGGAAGGATACACGCCACTGGGTCAGGCCCGAGCGGCTTGGGGATGATGCAGCCTGAGGGGCGCCCCCAGCAAGGTAAACTAAAGACATAAGCAAAAGGTATACATGCCGCAGGGACAAACTCACGCGACCTGGGAATAATGCAGCCCTGAGGGCGCTCCCAGCTGAAATGAACTCTAAAGATGTCACCTGGTACCATTGTAGAGGGGGTGCTGAAGGTGCACGATGAAGAGGCCGATCCTCACGAGCCACCGGAGCTCTGAGCCTTGGGAGACTCCGGGGGTCCAGGCGGTTCCTCGAGGACCATCTCCATCTCCGCCAGGACTGCGTGGTGCCTGGCCTCCTGAGCTGCCAGAATGCTCCGCAGATGACGCTGGTGAGTGGCAGCCGTGTTCGGCAGGCCGAAAGCCATGCGAACGTAGCTGTGCGGCGGACCCTCGCAACGTCCCACGCGCGAAGGCCAGAAACGCTCCTGAGACGCGGCTCAGCTGAGCCCTGGGTAGTCGATGTAGACACGTAGCAAGCCATCCTCGCTTGGATGGGGAGCTACGCCGGGCAGGCGGCGATCGCCGCGTATGACTCTTGATTCCTGGAGCTCCTGAGTGGTCTTGGTGATGAACTCCTGAGGGTTGGGCCTTCCTTGCCCTGTGCCTTCCTGAGGGAAACGTGCCGCAAAGCATGCCTCCAAGTGGTGCCCGAGCGCCTCCCTCGTGATCTTGGCAAAGTCTGAGGCCCTCTAGAAGAGAGCCCCCAAGCCCTGCCCGAGGAGGGCGCTGGGCGCGCCTTCCTATGCGATGTAGGGAGGCACCCCTTGCACGGGCGCAGATCCTGACACAACGCCTCCGGAGATGCCAACCTCCTAAGGCCTTGAGCTAGGCGATGTCTTCTTCTTGGGAACTGCCTTGGGAGGGTTCTCACTCTTGCTGTCCGGGTCCTTGATCGATGCATCTTGAAAGGCGCGCTCGAGGGAGCACACCGCATCCTTCTCTCGTAGGGGACTATGATGATTCCGCCGCTTCCTGGCATCTTCAGGACATTGTAACCATGGTGGGTCACTACCATGAACTTGGCCAGTGCTGGATACCCGAGGATGGCATGGTATGGCAGGCGAATGTGGGCAACGTCGAAGTCGATGAGCTCGGTTTTGTAGTTGTTGCGCTGTCCGAAGGTGACAGAGAGGCGGACATACCCTATCGGAGTGGTGGAGCCATCAGTGACTCCTGAGAAAGGCTTGGTTGGCTGAAGTTGATCATATGGCACTTGAAGGTTGCTGAACGTCTCAATGGACAGGACATTGGGTCCTGCGCCACCATCAATGAGGGTCCTGGTAACTTGCACGTTGCTGATGACTGGGGAGCAAAGCATCGGGAGGATGCCAGCTGTAGCCGCACACTTGAGTTGATCCGCTGAGCTGAAAGTGATGGCGCACATGGACCACCTAAGAGGGCGCGTGGCCTCGAACTTGGGGAGGACTGCATTCACCCCGCGAGCAAACAGCTTGAAGATGCGCTAAGAGGCTGGGGCCTGAGCACCGCCTAGGATGCAAGCGATAGCACATGGCTCCTGGAAGCTCCCAACCCCCTCGTCCTAGTGGTGGTCGTCATTTCTTCTTGGCAGTGGTGGCAGAGGAGGAAGGCATGCGTTGCCCTGCGGGCGATCCTCCGGAGGCTGATCCCTCCAAGCCCCCTCGCGAGGCTGGTCCTGCCAGCGATCCTCGCGAGGTCGGTCACGCCACTCCTAGCGAGGGCCTCGGTCGTCCCATCCTCCTCCACCTCTTCCTCCTCGGCCGTAGCCCCGATTGTTGTGCTCGGGGCGTCGACCGATGCGTCCTTCTCGAATGGCTCTGAGCTCCTCGCATTCGTTGGTGTTGTGGGTGTAGAGGTTGTGGTAGGCACAGAATCGGTTGCCCTTGGACGACTCTGGCTGGTCCCTGTCGTGCTTCGTGTCTGGTTCTGCCGCGAGTACGGCCGCTCCTTTGCGCATCACATTCTCGGCCTTGGCTTTCTTCTCTTCTGGGTCAGCAGCTGGGAGCTCGAGGAGGGAGAGGCACCCCTCCTCAACACTCGTGCACTTGATCGCCACGTTGAACAACTCCAAAGATGTGCACAGATCCTCGTGGATGGTGAGCTCCTCCTTCATCTTGACGTCGCGAACGCCATCGGAGAACGCTGAGATGATGGCCTCCTCAGTCACCTTGGGAATCTTGAGGCGAGCGCTCTTGATAGAGGCAAAGGTGTCCCGTCTTTCGATGAGATGGTGGCTATCGTTTTGGAGGAAGTCGACTTTGTCGATCCGACTACGAACATGCGAGGACGTCGCGCCTTAGCAATCGGTAAACCAACTCCGAGAGGTTATTGACCACGCCGGAGCACGATCAACCTGACCACGAAGGTCTATTTCCTGCAGGCAAACGAAGAACAAGCAAGAAACTAAGATTGCAATCTGGATATTGCGAATATAAGAAGAAATCTTTATTGATCAAGGTGGGGTTCTGTGACGCCTTTGTCTGGTCGTTGAACACAAACGAAGTACGCGAAGTTGCAGCTATGGCGAACTTTAATCTAAACAAAACCCAAAGTCTAAAGGATGCCCTAAGGGCTGTATATATGGAGGAAGAGGGGGGAATTTCGTGGCCCTTGGTGGAGGGGTCCGAAATCAACCCTATCTCTTGTTTCCCCACACATACAGACTCTAAAAATAGCCTATACTTATGTATTTCGAAATTACATGGGCCTGGCCCAGTAATAAGGTGACGCAGCACCTAGAATAGCCTCGGGACAAAATTTATGAAGTGGCATCTTGTATTTCGTCCAAGGCTTCATGCACCCATTATGGTGGCTTCAAAGTCCTGAAATCATCACTTGTAACTCCGTTCTTGTTCCCCTTGCGCATGCCATCATCTCCATGCTTGTTCTTGCTCCAATGTTCATCCTTCTCCAAGCTAGGCCCTTCATTTGTAAGCAAAACAAATGTATCCAATTTAGGCAGCATCACATTCTCATGAACATTAGAATTATTACCAAGAAACGAAAGTACCTGGTAATTTAGTTGGCGTGCGCGAGCTCTAGTAATTGGTCCAGTATGTATAGCAGTAGGGGTTGTGGGTGTAACAATGGTATTGATGTCCTCATCATCCTCCCCTTCTTGAAATGAAGTCGTCCTCGACGGAAGTTCATCTTCCTCACCCAAATAAGGCTTCAAATCTGCAATGTTAAAAGTGGGACTAACCCCAAAATCTGCAGGCAGCTCAAGTTTATATGCATTATCATTTATTTTCTCCAACACCTTAAAGGGACCATCAGCACATGGCATTAGCTTTGATTTGCGCAAATCAGGAAATCTATCCTTACACAAATGTAACCAAACAAGATCTCCAGCAAGTTTGTATTTAGCATTCATACGCTCAATGTTTTCCTTAGTTAACTCATGCATTTTTAAAATCAATTCAGCACAGTGTTTAGCATCAAAATTAACCTTCTTCGAAGATGGAAGAGGCAACAAATAAATAGGTGCACGAGGTAGGAAACCATACACAACTTCAAAGCGGCACATCTTAGTAGTAGAATGCAATGAACGATTATAAGCAAATTCAATATGAGGCAAGCATTCCTCCCACATTTTCTTATTATTCTTCAAAACAACCCTAAGCATAGTAGACAATGTTCTATTAACTACTTGATGTACGGCGGAAGCCTATGTTGACGATCTTTCACATTTGGAGTGGATCCTACGGGGAAACACGATGAACGAGCGGAAGAACACGAGGAAGAACACGAAGAGGAAGAAGAGAAACTCACTAAACCGACAAGTAATCAATCACACAAGGGCTAGATCACCAAACACATAAGGTAGCACAAGATTCAAAATCAACAAAGGAAAGATACAAAGGTAACCGTTCTTCTCCATGAGGAGGTCTTGAATCCACGAGGGGATCTTCCCGTAAAGGGGTCTTGAATCCAAGTGGATCTTCTCCGAAGAGGCCGCGGTCTCTCACGAGGACGAGATCCGATGGATGAGCGAGGCTCTATCTCACAAATGAGCTAAATCAATGCTAACCCTATCTAGGAGGAGGTGGAGTAGTATATATAGTCTAGGTCCACGAAGGGGTAAGTGGCTTCGGCCCAACACACGGGCGGACGCACAGGCATCGGACATCCGACAGGTACCAGACGTCCGGAGGCTCGCGAGGGTCCGGTCGTCCGGTGCATGTCGGACGTCCGGTGTTTTGGATCTGGACAGGTGGGGTCGGACGTCCGGTCAGCGTCGGTCGTCCGGGCGCTGGTGAGTGTCGGACGTCCGGTGTCTGGCGGTCGTCCGGGCGCTGTAGGTTGCCTTGGCTGCGGTCGATCTGGCTGTTGGAGCCTCCAGGCGTCGGACGTCCGGAGATCGTCGGTTGTCCGGTGGCTGTCGGACGTCCGAGCGCTGTAGCTTCTCAGCAGCTCTTCCTCTTGTTCCTCGCGCTTGGTGTCCTCGTCGTCTTGTCCAATGCTCGTAGCTGTTCCATTGCCTTCCGCTTTGTTCCTGGACATGCATAGCACACACATTTGACGTAGTAGCCATGTCTCACATGTGGAAAGTGACGATTCGGAGAGGAGCGAGTTGACCTTGTGCCCAATGGTGTATGTTCGAGGTCTCGTCATATGTCCTCTTGGGGTTTGGAGAGTAGTCGGAGTGTACATGGGGATGAACGTGGGATGCTGATGAGGACATCAATACAATTGTTACACCCACAGCCCCTGCTGCTATACATACTGGACCAATTACTAGAGCTCATGCACGCCAACTAAATTACCAGGTACTTTCGTTTCTTCGTAATGATTGTAATGTTCATGAGAATATGATGCTGCCTAAATTGGATACATTTGTTTTGCTTACAAATGAAGGGCCTAGCTTGGAGAAGGATGAACATTGGAGCAAGAACAAGCATGGAGATGATGGCATGCGCAAGGGGAACAAGAACGGAGTTACAAGTGATGATTTCAGGACTTTGAAGCCACCATAATGGGTGCATGAAGCCTTGGACGAAATATACAAGATGCCACTTCATAAATTTCGTCCCGAGGCTATTCTAGGTGCTGCATCACCTTATTATTGGGCCAGGCCCATGTAATTTTGAAATACATAAGTATAGGCTATTTTTAGAGTCCGTATGTGTGGGGAAACAAGAGATAGGGTTGATTTCGGACACCTCCACCAAGGGCCACGAAATTCCCCCCTCTTCCTCCATATATACAGCCCTTAGGGCATCGCTTAGACTTTGGGTTTTGTTTAGATTAAAAGTTCGCCAAAGCTGCAACTTCGCGTACTTTGTTTGTGTTCAACGACTAAACAAAGGCGTCACAGAACCCCACCTTGAACAATAAAGCTTTCATCTTATATTCGCAATATCCAGATTGCAATCTCAGTTTCTTGCTTGTTCTTCGTTTGCTCGCAGGAAACAGACCCTCGTGGTCAGGTTGATCGTGCTCCGGCGTGGTCAATAACCTCTCGGAGTTGGTTTAGCGATTGCTAAGGCGGGACGTCCTCACACGTTCGTAGTCGGATCGTCAAAGTCGACTTCCACCAAAGCGATATCCATCATCTCATCGAAAGACGGGACACCTTTGCCTCTATCAAGTGGTATCAGATTTCCAGGTTGCTCGGTGAGATTTTACAGTTTTTCGTAGTTTAGATCGAGTCTGTTCTTCATACCTATAGTCCACGAAAAAGCCAAAAAAAATTTAGGGTTAGTTCATCCCATCTGAAACAATCTGAGCCTTTGCATAATCTTTTCTGTATTTCCTTTGTTGAATTTGCGGTTGCATCGTCATGTCAAGTTGCTGGTCTTAGCGTCTAGTCCTTTAGAGTTTCGAGTTCTGTTCACAGGTTATCACATCGTCGCTGCCATATATCACCATCGCATCATCATCGTTGCTGCTGCCATATACCACCACCACATATTCACCGCCAATCCGAGTCCATATACGCCACCACATATCCGCCGCCATCACGCCAATCCGAGTCCACCTGCAACATATATCCGCCACCAGTCCGAGTTCCACTAGATTCATCTCCGCCACCAGTCCGAGTTCCACTAGTTTCATCTCCGCCACCTGTCCTATTCCGAGTCCAGTATTTTGTTACTCTGTTTTGGATTTCCAGATCACGCAATACTCCGAGTCGTGACAGAGAAGGACTCCCGAACTTCCATGCTACCCGCAGTAGAGAAACAGTTCCAAACTAAAAAAAAATTGTAGACTTTTTCGAAAATTCTGGCAGGGCAGTTTTTAGACCATTTGTAGACTTTTTCAAAAAAAATTGTTGCGGAGCAAAAAAAAAGAAAGAGGAAAAAAGTGCAAAAAACGAAAAAAAGAGAAAAAAATTCAGAGTGTGCTCCTCCCTTGTTTACGTGCCGCGCCGTGATTTTGTTAGTGTTCTAGGCTCGCGTCTCTAGCACAGTCTAGCCTAGGACCAGCACAGTAGCGTCGGTGAGCGTTTATTCAACTTTGTATCTCTGAATTGATTATTGCTGACCCTTGTTGCTACCATATTATAAGCTTTCCCAGCTCCACATACATCTACGTCGTGCGTTTGACTCTCCCTGGTAATCGCTCTATCCAAGCTTTGACAGTTTTGACTACAACGGTTGCCGAGCACCGCCTGCTGCTGGGTAAGAACTGCTAAGAATTTGAGATTTGCTTGACGGATTTGTGACACCAACCACCACCTCTTGTTAGTAGTCTGTAGGATCATATTCTTGTGTGTTTCTATTGCTGCTAACCATGCCAGGATCACAAGCTGACGAGACTCACTAGGAGAACATGACGAATAAGGATTTGCATGATAAATTTCAGCAAATGATGAGTGGACAGGTTCAAGATGTGCTAAACATATTTGAAGAGGCCATGGAAAAGATAGATGGCATGGAGAAGACATTCGAAACAAAGCTCGATAACAAGTTTAATGAATTGCTCGCGCGTCTTCCACCACCGCCACCCGCTGCACCTAACGCACCTCTCCAACAACAACAACAACGACTACCTCCACGTCGCGAAGCAGACCTCCGCCGAGCAAGTCGTGCCCCTCTTGCGTTTGGCCAAACTGTTGGTGCTGCTGTTGATACTTCTGTGGCTCCTGCTACTGATGCGGAGGAGGATGATTATGTGGGAGATTACGAGGATGAGGTTGATCAAAATCAGAACTACGTGCAACCACCTGCACCACAACCACCAGGTCGTCCACATGCAAATAATCACAATGGTAGGTGAGGGAGTCCTTGATTAGGGGGTGTCCGGATGGCCTGTCTAAGACCTTTGGCCGGACTCCCAGACTATGAAGATACAAGATTGAAGACTCCGTCCCGTGTCCGGATGGGACTTTCCTTAGCGTGGAAGGCAAGCTTGGTGATACGATATGAAGATCTCCTCCCATTGTAACCAACTCTGTGTAACCCTATCCCTCTCCGGTGTCTATATAAACTGGAGAGTTTTAGTCCATAGGACGAACAACAATCATACCATAGGCTAGATTCAAGGGTTTAGCCACTCCAATCTCGTGGTAGATCTACTCTTGTACGACCCATATCATCAATATTAATCAAGCAGGAGTAGGGTTTTACCTCCATCGAGAGGGCCCGAACCTGGGTAAAAACATCGTGTTTCTTGTCTCCTGTTACCATCCGCCTAGACGCACAGTTCGGGACCCCCTACCCGAGATCCGCCGGTTTTGACACCGACATTGGTGCTTTCATTGAGAGTTCCTCTGTGTCGTCGCCTTTAGGCCCAATGGCTTCTTCGCTCGACAATCGCGATACGGTCCGGGATGAGACTTTTCTCCCTGGATAGATCTTCGTATTCGGTGGCTTCGCACTGCGGGCTGACTCGTTCGGCCATCTGGAGCAGATCGAAAGCTACGCCCCTGGCCACCAGGTCAGGTTTGGAAGCTTAAACTACACGGCCGACATCCGCGGGGACTTGATCTTCGACGGATTCGAGCCACGACCGAGCGCGCCACACTGTCACGATGGGCATGATTTAGCTCTGTCATCGGACAACACCCAGAGCGCCGCTCAGGTGTCCGCTCCGACCATTAGCTTGGAGCCCGCTGCGCCAGTCGGGGACGGACAGTTGGACGCCGCCCCGGAAGCTGCAATCTCTACGGCGATAGAGCCGGATACCAGCCTAGTCCCTCACAAGGCCCATGACTCCAAGGTGCCGGACTCCGATTCGGACTCCGTAAATCCCGCACCTCTTCCGATTAAGCCCGATTGGGCTCCAGTCATGGAGTTCACCGCCGTGGATGTCTTTCAACACTCGCCTTTCGGCAATATCCTGAATTCGTTAAAGTCTCTCTCTTTGTCAGGAGAGCCCTGGGCGGACTACGGCCAACACGGTTGGGATACGGATGACGAAGAAATTCGTAGCCCACCCACCACCCACTTCGTAGCCACTGTCGACGATTTAACCGACATGCTCGACTTTGACTCCGAAGACATCGACGGCATGGACGCCGATGAAGGAGACGATCAAGAACCAACACCTATAGGGAACTGGAAAGCCACCTCATCATATGACATATACATGGTGGACACCCCTAAAGCGGGGTATGGCGAGGAGAAAACGGAGGATGACCCCTCCAAGAAGCAACCCAAGCGCCGACGTCAGCGGCTCCGCTCTAAGTCCCGCCAAAGCAAAAACGGAGATTCTGGCATCAGAGATAACAATACGCCGGACAGTGCCGAAGACAACCCCCTCCAGCAGGATTTAGTGCAGGAGGACGAAGGAACTAGCCCTCAGGAGAGAGCGGCTGACAAAGAGGATGAGGACGACAATTACATGCCTCCCTCCGAAGACGAGGTAAGCCTCGACGACGACGAATTCGTCGTGCCAGAGGATCCCGTCGAACAAGAGGGTTTCAAACGCAGGCTCATAGACATGGCAAGCAACCTCAAGAAGAAACAGTAGCAGCTTAGAGCTGACCAAGACTTGCTAGCCGACAGATGGACCGAAGTCCTGGCGGCCGAAGAGTATAAACTAGAACGCCCATCCAAGAGCTACCCAAAGCGTAGGCTGCTACCCCAACTTGAGGAGGAAGCAACTAAACCTACATCACCAGTGTACGATGCGCCCGATCGGCCACCCCGTGGCCGCGATAGAGAGGCCTTCAGGCCCTCAATCCAAGCCGCACCCCGACACCGCTCAAAACATACCAGAGTACGGGGAGACGCAACAGACCTGCGAGACATCTTGGAGAATAAGGCAAGGCAAACAAGATCGATCTACGGATCGCATGGGCGCCCCGCTTCGCGTGACGCTAGCTGTCACGCCGGACATAATAAGTATGGCCCGGCTGAATACAACAGGCCAAGCTCGTCCGAGCTGCATCGTGATATAGCCTAGTACAGGGGCGCCGCACACCCACTATGCTTCACAGACGAAGTAATGGATCATCAAATCCCCGAGGGCTTCAAACCCGTAAACATCAAATCATACGATGGCACAACAGATCCCGCGGTATGGATCGAGGATTATCTCCTTCATATCCACATGGCCCGTGGTGATGATCTACACGCCATCAAGTACCTCCCGCTCAAGCTTAAAGGACCAGCTCGACATTGGCTTAACAGCCTGCCAACAGAGTCAATTAGTTGTTGGGAGGACCTGGAATCCGCATTCCTTGACAACTTCCAGGGCACGTATGTGCGACCACCAGACGCCGATGACCTAAGCCACATAATCCAGCAGCTAGAGGAATCGGCCAGACAATTCTGGACACGGTTCCTAACCAAGAAAAACCAAATAGTCGATTGTCCGGACGCCGAGGCCCTTGCAGCCTTCAGGCACAACATCCGAGACGAATGGCTTGCCCGGCACCTAGGATAGGAAAATCCGAAGTCTATGGCAGCCCTCACGACACTCATGACCCGCTTCTGCACGGGAGAAGACAGCTGGCTAGCTTGTAGCAATAACATAACCAAGAGCCCCGGCAATTCGGATACCAAGAATAACAACGGCAGGTCACGTCACAACAAGCATAAGCGCCGCATTGACGGTGACAATACTGAAGATACGGCAGTCAATGCCGGATTCAGAGGCTCTAAACCGGGTCAGCGGAAGAAGCCATTCAAAAGAAACCCTCAGGGCCCATCCAGCTTAGACTGGATACTCGATCGCTCGTGCCAGATACACGGCACACCCGAACAGCCAGCCAGTCACACCAACAGGGATTGTTGGGTGTTCAAGTAGGCACGCAAGTTAAGTGCCGAGACCAGAGACAAGGGGCCACATAGCGATGACGAGGAGGGGCCCCGGCCGCCGAACAACAAAGGACAGAAGGGATTTCCCCCGCAAGTTCGGACGGTGAATATGATATACACAACCCGCATCCCTAAAAGGGAGCGGAAGCGTGCTCTCAAGGACGTCTATGCGCTGGAGCCAGTCGCCCCAAAGTTCAACCCATGGTCCTCCTGCCCGATCACCTTCGATCGAAGGGACCATCCCACCAGCATCCGTCACGGCGGATTCGCCGCACTGGTGCTAGACCCAATTATCGACGGATTTCACCTTACCAGAGTCCTAATGGACGGCGGCAGTAGCCTGAACCTGCTTTACTAGGACACAGTGCGAAAAATGGGCATCGATCCTTCAAGGATTAAACCCACAAAGACAACCTTCAAAGGTGTCATACCAGGGGTAGAAGCCAGCTATACAGGCTCGGTCACACTCGAGGTGGTCTTCGGATCCCCGGATAACTTCCGGAGCGAGGAGTTAATCTTCGACATAGTCCCGTTCTGCAGCGGCTATCACGCCCTGCTCGGGCGAACCGCATTTGCCAAATTCAATGTGGTTCCGCACTAAGCATATCTCAAGCTCAAGATGCCAGGACCTCGCGGAGTCATCACGGTAAACAGAAACACCGAACGCTCTCTCCGACCGGAGGAGCACACGGCGGCCCTGGCAGCGGAAGTACAGAGTAGCCTCTCAAGGGAGTTCTCCAATCCAGGTGCCAAACGTCCGGACAACGTCAAGCGAGCCCGAAGTAACCTACAACAAATCCGGCTGGCACGTTCCGAGCAAGAATAGCAGTGCGGCCCCAACCCCAGCCCCCGTCAAACAGTGATACTGGTACCACGCGTACATACTTACGCCTTAGAGATACCATGGGCATAAGGGGTGGGGCACAACAACGGCACGCCCAGAATGCGGCTCAACTGCACTAAGGTGCTCCTTATTTCACCGTTTTCCTTTTCACACACTTTCAGGACCCAACTATTCGGAAGGCCTGTCCGGCAATACTCTCGCCGAACCCACGATGCAATAGCCAGGAAGGAACCAAGCCACGTCAAAAGTCCAGGTGGTCTCTATAACGATTTTAATACCTGTTTCTCTTACAATCCTGCAGCTTGCCCCTGGAGGGGAATATGTCAAATACTCCCATCTCTTGCTTACCGCACTTTTTGTATCGTTCTGCTTTCGCAGCAGCCGTTTTTTAATGAACAATATATAACTCTTACCTATTATTGTACTTATCTATTTTTATATACAAATATGTTTAGTCATGACATTCTGCAACCGTACACTTTGGTACGGATAATACACCAGGGGCTTACAACACACCATAACATGGTGTGAGAAGACCGAAAATTCTAACAAGTGCGGCACCCCGAACTTATAGCACTATATGCATCGTGATAGAGGCGGGGGGGTGTCCCGATCTTTCGATGAGATGATAACTATCGATTTGGTGGAGACGACTTTGACGATCCGACTACAAACGTGCACGACGTTGCGCCTTAGCAATCGCTAAACCAATCTCCTGAGGTTACTGACGATGCTGGAAGCACGGTCAGCCTGACCACGAAGGTCTATTCCTGCAAGCAATCGAAGAACGAGCAAGAATATGATAAAGCAATCTGAATATTGCAAATATATATGAGGTATTGATAATGGTGGGGATCCGTAAGCGGTCTTGGTCTGGTCGTTGGACACAAACGAAGTACACGAAGTTGCACTGGCTAACTTTTAACTAAACAAATCCCAAGGAAAAGCTACTAGATGGATCTACTTATATAGGAGCAAGGGGTGGCGGCCAAGGAGGTGGGAGGACGTCCCAAGGCAGCCTAAAACTAAATCTAGGTCGTACAAGGCCAATGGGCCCAAGTGGAGGTGATGTAACACCTTTGGACTTGTAGTTTGACTCGGATTCTGCTGCAGCATCAGATTGTTTCGTCTACAACTCAACGCTCCGGACGAATTTGAAGGTGATTCCAATTGGGTTGGAAAGTGCACGAAATCTAGTTTCCAACAAAAAAAGAATCACCCAATTCGGAGTCCGTATGAAAAACTTGTGTGCGTTTTGAGTCAGGTATGTCTGTGCAGTCCGAATCTGAATCCAGAACGTGAGAGACTTGGACTCTATCTTCTGTTGGGCCAAAAGTGACGTGAGAGAACTTTTTGGACAGCAAATAAACATCTCTTTCTTCCTTATCTTCATATGTGGATTGTACAAATGTCCCATACACCTGCAATTAGACAAAACACAAAAGTGTGTGAAGTATTTTTGTTCTGGATAACATAAATAGATTATTGAATAGTTTGCACTAGAAATCACCTGACAAATATGCATATATGCAATATTTTTGGTCATATCCAAGGTAGTCATGTCCTCATCATCCTCCCCTTCTTGAAAATAAAGCCGTCCTCGGCGTTGCTTAATCTGAAATGTGGCTAACAAAAGAGACAAGGTGTACATGTTGTATATGTATATGTCATCCATTTTTACTTCCCTTGATTTTTGCATATATGACACATTAATAGATGAGTAACTTGCATAGTTCATAAAATCTAAATCCAAAAAATTAGCACAAGAAGTAGAAGGCATGAAAATATTGCAACTCAGTTTGCACATATAAGTGAAGCTCTTATTCATTTCAAAAGATTGACAATGTTCATCATTAAACCATCCCAACATTGGTGAATAAACCTTACTTGCATCAAATTTACATGCTACAACATGCTTAAATAAGCAAACATGCAATAAGTCATTCAACACAGAATCATCACCAAGATTAGAGGTCATATCAAAATGATTAAACATTGGTTCTTTTGCATCAATAGTTAATTCAATGGGTGCACTCAAAATTGTTGGTATTTCAGTTGTTTGATCACATGGCAAAGTAAAATTATCAACGTAGTCCTCTAAAATAGGTGGTGTGATCAAAGTAGTGGGTAGCTCATCAGATGGTGCATTCAAATTGACAAGGCATTCATCATTCTCATGTAGAGATGGAAGATCAGTACCTTTGTCATTACCTCTTATGATCAACTCAGATGATGTAGCCACTCTCGGGGGCGATGTGTCACATGGTGGAGGTGATGTAGTCCTGCCAACAACGGATGTGGTTGTCATAGTATGCCTAGTAGTTGAAGGAACAATCATATCAACTCTTGGAATGTGCACCGTGCGCTTGTTCTCCTCGTGGCCAACACGTCGTTTTATTTCCTGTTCAGCTTTGCAAGCAAGATGAAACAAATGGTCCATAGGATAACACTCTTCATGAATTAGTATCTCTTGAATATCACGGTTTAATCCTCCCCAAAATCTATCCATGAAATCATCTTCACTTTCTTCTAAAGAGGAATGCAACAAGGTAGTTTGTAAATCATCATAATATTTTGTTACAGTTTCACTACCTTGTTTTAAGTGTTGCAACTTCTTAATCATGTCACGAGTATAATAAGCAGGGACGAAAGTATGTCGCATGGCAAGTTTCAAATCATCCCAAGTAGTAGGTATATAATCAGGGTGTAACCGACAATATTCACTCCACCAAACCAAAGCATAACCAGTGAAAGAACCAACCGCAACCTTAACCTTTTTATGGTCATTGAAATTATGGGAAGCAAATATATTTTTTATGTCGAACTCCCATTCAATATATAAAGCAGGTTTAAAACGGCCATTAAATGGTGGTATAGATACATTAACCTGATCATGTGCATTTGGATGTTTGTGCACCTCTCGTGACGGTTGTGGTATTTGCAAAGGTGGTGGCACGTCTCCCGCGATCGACAAAGCCCATGAATTGACTCTGGATCCTGTCATGATTAGTAGAACAAGAAACAAAACCCAAAAATAATGTTCCTATAACTACTAGGATGTGGTGGTAAAACGCTCACAGTAAAGCAAATATTAATGTCTTACAAGTTCTTACCATGCAGCAGGCGGTGATCGGCAACCAGCGGTGTCAAGTAACTCCGAATATTGAGTAAAGCGATTGCCAGGGGAGCGTACGTATACACGGTGTAGAAATATGTGGAGCTGGGTTGGCTATATATGGTAGCAAAAGATTAGCAATAATCAATTCAAAGATGCAATGTTGAATAAACGCTCAACGACGGTACTGTGTTGGTCCTAGGCTAGACCGGACTAGAGACGCGAGCCTAGAACACTAATGAGGTCACGGCGTAGCACAACTAGCATCAATGAAGGATACTAACTAGCTCTTGACAGCAAGATATAAGTGAAGATCACAACAGCAGTGAAGATAATGAGGTGAAACAACAGCCAAGCAGGATATATCAACAACTTTGTCTCCAACTTTACTCTGAAAAAGTTTGTGCCGATTTTTTTGTTTTTTTTTTCTTCTCTCTTTTTTTCCTCACACTTTTTTTTTCTTTCTCTCCTTTTTTTTTCTCTGACTTTTTTTTCCTTTTTTTCTCTCTTTTTTTTCTCTCTTTTTTTCTCCCTCTTTCTAAAACAAACTAGATAAGATGCAGATTGGATCAAGTGAAGATGTGAACGATCTCAACTATTATTATGACAATGAATGGTGGGTAGCACGTGGTGGAAATTGATGGATGGGTGGTGGACAGCGGAAGAGATAATGATGCAGCGGTGGCGTGACTAATGTGAACAGAACTCGAAACTCTAAACGAACTAGGCACTAAGACCAGCAACTCGACACGACGATGCAATCGATAATTCAACTATGCAATCAATGAAAAGAAAATTGCAAAGGCTCAGACTGGCTTGGACCAAGGATGAATAGATCTAACTCTTTTTTGTGGCTTTTTCTTGGACAATAGGTAAGAAAGTAAATCTAATCTAGGAAAACTGGAAATTCTCACCGAGCAACCTGAAAACTGATACCACTTGATAGAGGCGGGGGGTGTCCCGATCTTTCGATGAGATGATAACTATCGATTTGGTGGAGACGACTTTGACGATCCGACTACAAACGTGCACGACGTTGCGCCTTAGCAATCGCTAAACCAATCTCCTGAGGTTACTGACGATGCTGGAAGCACGGTCAGCCTGACCACGAAGGTCTATTCCTGCAAGCAATCGAAGAACGAGCAAGAATATGATAAAGCAATCTGAATATTGCAAATATATATGAGGTATTGATAATGGTGGGGATCCGTAAGCGGTCTTGGTCTGGTCGTTGGACACAAACGAAGTACACGAAGTTGCACTGGCTAACTTTTAACTAAACAAATCCCAAGGAAAAAGCTACTAGATGGATCTACTTATATAGGAGGAAGGGGTGGCGGCCAAGGAGGTGGGAGAACGTCCCAAGGCATCCTAAAACCAACCCTAAGTCGTACAAGGCCAATGGGCCCAAGTGGAGGTGATGTAACACCTTTGGACTTGTAGTTTGACTCGGATTCTGCTGCAGCATCAGATTGTTTCGTCCACAACTCAACGCTCCGGACGAATTTGAAGGTGATTCCAATTGGGTTGGAAAGTGCACGAAATCTAGTTTCCAACAAAAAAAGAATCACCCAATTCGGAGTCCGTATGAAAAACTTGTGTGCGTTTTGAGTCAGGTGTGTCTGTGCAGTCCGAATCTGAATCCAGAACGTGAGAGACTTGGACTTTATCTTCTCTTGGGCCAAAAGTGACGTGAGAGAACTTTTTGGACAGCAAATAAACATCTCTTTCTTCCTTATCTTCATATGTGGATTGTACAAATGTCCCATACACCTGCAATTAGACAAAACACAAAAGTGTGTGAAGTATTTTTGTTCTGGATAACATAAATAGATTATTGAATAGTTTGCACTAGAAATCACCTGACAAATATGCATATATGCAATATTTTTGGTCATATCCAAGGTAGTCATGTCCTCATCAAAATTCGTCCGGAGCGTTGAGTTGTGGACGAAACAATCTGATGCTGCAGCAGAATCCGAGTCAAACTACAAGTCCAAAGGTGTTACATCACCTCCACTTGGGCCCATTGGCCTTGTACGACCTAGATTTAGTTTTAGGCTGCCTTGGGACGTCCTCCCACCTCCTTGGCCGCCACCCCTTGCTCCTATATAAGTAGATCCATCTAGTAGCTTTTCCTGGGGATTTGTTTAGTTAAAAGTTAGCCATTGCAACTTCGTGTACTTCGTTTGTGTCCAACGACCAGACCAAGACCGCTTACGGATCCCCGCCTTTATCAATACTTCATATATACTCGCAATATTCAGATTGCTTTTATCATATTCTTGCTTGTTCTTCGATTGCTTGCAGGAATAGACCTTCGTGGTCAGGTTGATTGTGCTCCAGCGTGGTCAATAACCTCTCGGAGTTGGTTTAGCGATTGCTAAGGCGCAACGTCGTGCACGTTTGTAGTCGGATCGTCAAAGTCATCCTCACCAAATCGATAGTTATCATCTCATCGAAAGATCGGGACCCCCGCCTCTATCAGAGGTTATTGACCACGCCGGAGCACGATCAACCTGACCACGAGGGTCTGTTTCCTGCGAGCAAACGAAGAACAAGCAAGAAACTGAGATTGCAATCTGGATATTGCGAATATAAGATGAAAGCTTTATTGATCAAGGTGGGGTTCTGTGACGCCTTTGTCTGGTCGTTGAACACAAACGAAGTACGCGAAGTTGCAGCTATGGCGAACTTTTAATCTAAACAAAACCCAAGGAAAAGCTACTAGATGGATCTACTTATATAGGAGCAAGGGGTGGCGGCCAAGGAGGTGGGAGGACGTCCAAAGGCAGCCTAAAACTAAATCTAGGTCGTACAAGGCCAATGGGCCCAAGTGGAGGTGATGTAACACCTTTGGACTTGTAGTTTGACTCGGATTCTGCTGCAGCATCAGATTGTTTCGTCCACAACTCAACGCTCCGGACGAATTTGAAGGTGATTCCAATTGGGTTGGAAAGTGCACGAAATCTAGTTTCCAACAAAAAAAGAATCACCCAATTCGGAGTCTGTATGAAAAACTTGTGTCCGTTTTGAGTCAGGTGTGTCTGTGCAGTCCGAATCTGAATCCAGAACGTGAGAGACTTGGACTCTATCTTCTCTTGGGCCAAAAGTGACGTGAGAGAACTTTTTGGACAGCAAATAAACATCTCTTTCTTCCTTATCTTCATATGTGGATTGTACAAATGTCCCATACACCTGCAATTAGACAAAACACAAAAGTGTGTGAAGTATTTTTGTTCTGGATAACATAAATAGATTATTGAATAGTTTGCACTAGAAATCACCTGACAAATATGCATATATGCAATATTTTTCGTCATATCCAAGGTAGTCATGTCCTCATCACATCGGCTCTGAATCATGTCTTTGGTCAATAGTTGGGTTTGCCCGGCTCCCATGTTTTGGTACCTTACGTTCCGCATTGTTGGCTAAGGTAGCGCTGGGAGAACTATTGCGATTGTGCCCCAGTTGAGCTGGGTTAACACCTCAGTAGAGAAAGCTAAAACTGACTGTCATGATAGTGCGAGAGACCGGTCGCTGTTCGCGAGGTTTCTTCGAGTCCTTAAAGACTTATGCCGCTTCGAGCGAGGAACCGGACTCATCCGGCCTAGGCATGCATAGCGCCCCAAACTCGGTCTTCCGAATACTAGGGGCTTCGCCGAAATTTAAAATTATAGAATTCTATGGCTAAGTGAGAGTGATAAAGCAATATAAGTCCGACGGCCTGGTTCGTTGTGCTGAACGCCTCCCTAGATGGACCCAAGAATGGGAACAAGAGCGCTCAGGTTTATCCCGAACACCCCAGCACTCGTGGCATGGGGGTCGAAGCTGACGACTTGCATCTCTCAGATTTGATAAACGGCCGCACAGAAGGTAATATTTCAAATTAACAAGCGTTGCTTAACGCATATGAACAAAGCTTCAGCGTACAGGATAACAAGTGCGAGTTTACTCAAAAATTACATCTTTGGAGCACTCATCCGCTATGCGGCGGGCACCCTTCAGAACGCCATTATAATACATCTCGGACGTACTATACTCCTTGCCCGGCGGTGGCGCGTCCGTCAACAGCTTCTCCGCGTCTAGCTTGCCCCAGTGCACCTTAGCACGGGCAAGGGCCCGACGGGCACCTTCAATACAAACGGAGCGCTTGACGACCTCAATCCACGGACATGCGTCCACCAGCCGCCGCACCAGACCGAAGTAGATCCCAGGCATGACTGCTCCAGGACACAGCCAAGCTATGAGGCCCTTCATGGCCTGTTCGGCCACCTTGTGGAGCTCGACCAGCTGCTTCAGCTGGTCGCTCAGGGGCACCTGATGTTCGGCCTCAGCATGCTGAGACCAGAACACTTTTTCGGTCGAGCTCCCCTCTTCGGCTCGGTAGTACGCGGCGGCATCAGACACACTACGGGGCAGATCGGCGAACGCTCCTGGAGAGCTCCGGATTCGGGTAAGTAGCAGATAATTAACTTTTATATTTTTTCTTTGCATAAAGAATGCCTTACCCGCCGCTATCTTCTTCATCGCCTCGATCTCCTAAAGGGCCTTCTGGGCTTCGGCCTTAGCGGTCTTGGCACTCTCAAGAGCCAAGGCAAGATCGGACTCTCGAGTCTTCGAGTCACGCTCCAAACTCTCATGTTTTTCCACGAGAGCCTGGAGCTCTTGCCGCACCTCCGCCACCCGCGCCTCCTGCTTCTCTCGCTCAGTGTGCTCCAAGGCCGCACTCTTTTCGGCCTTCGAGACCGCCTCTTTCAGGATCGCCACCTCGGTCATGGCTCCTGCAACATTAACGTTGGTCCTGTTATTATTATGCAACGTATTTCTATATACATTTACAGGAGGTACTATGTACCCTCTTTATCCTCGAGCTGCTTCTTGGCACGGCCGAGCTCGCTCTCGGACCGCTCGAGGCTTTCCTTCAAGGCATTGACCTCCACAGTCAGTGCGGCAGAGGTCAGCAGCGCAGCCTGCATTCCCATATTGACATATTTCTATTAGACTCCTGCGTATATCTTTTGAGATCCTCAGTTTGGCTTTTCTTTCCGAACACCGAACTGAGCATCAGGGGCTACTGTCTATGCGGTAACATTTTTTATATTTTTTTTGAACACATACCTCAAAGCCTGTTAACAGGCTTGTGCAGGCTTCCGTCAGCCCGCTCTTGGCGGACTGAACCTTCTGAATCACCGCACTCATAACAGTGCAGTGTTCTTCGTCGATGGAGGCGCTGTTAAGCGCCTCCAGCAAATTGTCCGGCGCCTCTGGGTGGACAAAAGTCGCCGGTGTCGCGGGCTTGCCCTTCTTATGAAGGCGCCGCCTATCGGACTCTGGAACCACTGATGGTTCCGGAGCAGTGTCCGGCCCGGGGCCGAACTTAGATCCCTCCGGGGCTTTACCCCCTTTGGGCTTGGAGTCTGGAACGTGGCCTTGTGGCGCTTCCAGGACCACCTCCTCCTGGTTTTGTCCCCTACGGGACTCCACCTTAGCATCGTCTGTAGGGAGAGGGGAGGAGGCCGTTGGAAGTGAAGCGCTATTCACATCCGACGATTTTAGAGATCCGCTCAACGAATCGCCAAGCTGAGCTCTAGCCGGACTGCATGATTAGCTTTGGTGTTAAAATCTATCAAATAATAAACGAGTGCAATAAGTCGTTCGGGTAGCCGGACACTTACGATTTTGCCAGGGGCTTGACCCTCGATGGCCAGTCCTCCCCGCCATCCTCCGTGTCGGGGGCGTAGTCCGGCAGAAGGGTCTTCCCCTTCTTGGACCCTCCAGCTTCCCCAGTTGGGGCGGCCTTTCTCTTCTTTCCTCCCCCCGTTGGAGGGGGAGAGGCATCTTCTTCTTCCTCCTCCTCCTCGTCTTCGGAGGCAGAGGGTGCGTTGGGGCCGTCGGGCAAATCCGACGACACCGGGCGCCGGGAACTCTTTCGGGTCCCCGTGGCCTTCTCCTTGGCCTTCTTCTCCAGCACCACGTGAGGTGACGAAACCAGTAGCTTCGCTAAGTGTGCGTCTACTGGGCCTTCGGGCAAAGGGGCCGGACAGTCGAACTGTCCGGATGTCCTCTTCCAGTCCTGTCAAAGGAACGGGAGTTTAGATCCCACATAAAGTCACACTATGAAATTCGGGTATCCCGTAAGGGACTAAATGTAAGCTTACTTCGGAGGCTTGACATTGGGCGCAGAATCCGCGATCCTCGGTGACGGGAGGGGAGACCTCAGAACTCTTGAAAAGCACCTTCCAGGCGTCCTCGTGCTTCGTTTCGAAGAGCCGGGATAGAGTCTGGTGCCGGGCCGGGTCGAACTCCCACAAATTGAAGTCCCGTCATTGACACGGGAGGATCCGGCGGAAGAGCATGACCTGGACCACATTGACAAGCTTGACCTTCTTGGTCACCAGGTCTCGGATGTAGGTTTGGAGTCCGGTCACCTCTTCCAGATTACCCCATGACAGGCCAAGGAAACCGCCTCGCTAAACGCGCTGAGGTGGAACAATAAAATGAATAAAAGCCTGGCCGTGGCATGATGTCACGCCGCGGAATACGTCAGCAGATCCGATTGATACAAATATTATTCTCTCTACGATGGAATGTGGGACTTATTTTGCAGAGCCGGACACTACCCTGGTGTTCAACATCTTCTATGAAATATTCGGAGGAGGAACCCGCCTTGCAATGCCGAAGACAACTTGCGCGCCGGACTCGTCGTCATTGAAGCCTGGTTCAGGGGCTACTGAGGGAGTCCTGGATTATGGGGTGTCCGGATGGCCGGACTAAGACCTTTGGCCGGACTCCTGGAGTATGAAGATACAAGATTGAAGATTCGGTCCCGTGTCCGGATGGGACTTTCCTTGGCGTGGAAGGCAAGCTTGGCGATACGATATGAAGATCTCCTCCCATTGTAACCGACTCTGTGTAACCCTAGCCCTCTCCGGTGTCTATATAAACCGGAGAGTTTTAGTCCGTAGGATGAACAACAATCATACCATAGGCTACATTCTAGGGTTTAGCCACTCTGATCTCGTGGTAGATATACTCTTGTACTACCCATATGATCAATATTAATCAAGCAGGAGTAGGGTTTTACCTCCATCGAGAGGGCCCAAACCTGGGTAAAAACATCGTGCCCCTTGTCTCCTGTTACCATCCACCTAGACGCACAGTTCAGGACCCCCTACCCGAGATCCGACGGTTTTGACACCGACAGTAGGGCTCTCCCTCAGGTACGAGATCATGACCATCTTCCTAAACTGAAATTGAATATTCCACCATTTGAGGGTAGATATGTTCCTGATATATATCTTACTTGGGAGTTAGAAACTGAACAACGATTTACATGTTTACAATATCCCGAGGAGAGATGGGTTGCCGCTGCTGTTTGTGCTTTCACTAGTTTTGCATGTGTATGGTGGTCTACATTGTAGATTATATCCTATTCCAACTACTTGGGCTGCTTTGAAAACTGCTATGCGTACTCATTGGGTTCCACCACATTATCAACGTGAATTGCTTCAAAAATTGCAGCGCTTAAGACAAGGGAAAAATTCTGTAGAAGAATATTATCGGGAATTACAAACTGGCATGATTCGATGTGGTATTGTTGAGGAGAACCATGCTATGCTTGCACGTTTTTTGGGTGGATTAAATAGAGAGATTCAGACCATTCTAGACTATAAGGAGTATACTAATATCACTCGTTTATTCCATCTTGCTTGTAAAGCTGAACGTGAAGTGCAGGATCGACAAGCATTGGCGCGAACTAACTTTTCTGCAGGCCGACCTTCATCATGGACACCGTGTGCATCTTCTACTTCAACTGCACCAGCACCTCCATCAGGTGCCACCTCCAGCCATGATACAAGAGAACAGGCACAACCACCATTATCTGCCAAGAGCGCACCTGTCGGGCCTGCACAGAGTTCTTCTTCCATGGCATCAACAGGGCACACAAGTGATATTATTTGTCGTCGTTGTAAGGGAAGAGGTCATTATGCGAGAGAATGCAAATCTCAGCGTGTGATGATTGCTACCGAGGATGGTGGGTATGAGTCCTCTAGTGACTATGATGAGGAGACTTTGGCTCTTATTACACGTGAAGAACATGGTGGAGATGATTCTGATCATGAGACGCAATACATGGCTCCTGAAGACGCTGACAGGTATGAATGTTTAGTTGCTCAACGTGTTTTGAGTGTGCAGGTCACACAAGCTGAGCAAAATCAGAGGCACAATTTGTTCCACACCAAGGGAGTTGTGAAGGAACGTACTATTTGCGTCATCATAGACGGAGGGAGCTGCAACAACTTGGCTAGCATGGAGATGGTGGAGAAGCTTTCTCTCACCACAAGACCACATCCACATCCTTACTACATCCAATGGTTCAATAACAGCGGCAAGGTTAAGGTAACACGTACTATTCTTGTGCATTTTAGTATCTCTACATATGTTGATTATGTTGATTGTGAGGTGGTACCTATGCAAGCATGTTCCTTATTACTTGGTAGACCATGGCAATTTGATAAAAAAAATTGTACACCATGGTAGAAACAATCAGTATACTCTTGTTCATAAGGATAAAAATATTACTTTGCTTCCTATGACACCTGATTCTATTTTGAAAGATGATATTAATAGAGCTAATAATGCAAAACAGGAGAAGAATAAGAGTGAAAATCAGATTGTGGCAAAAGAATTTGAGCAACAAATGAAGCCTAATAAAAAACCATCTAGTGTTGCTTCTGAAATTAAATTGAAAAGTGCATGTTTATTTACCACCAAATCTGATATTGATGAGCTAGATTTCAGCAAATCTGTTTGCTATGCTTTTGTGTGCAAAGAGGCATTATTTTCATTTGAGGATGTGCCTTCCTCTTTGCCTCCTGCTGTCACTAACATTTTGCAGGAGTTCGCTGACGTCTTTCCACAAGACGTGCCACCGAGATTACCGCCTATTCGAGGGATTGAGCATCAGATTGACTTAATTCCCGGTGCTTCACTGCCAAACCGTGCGCCATACCGTACCAATCCACAGGAGACGAAGGAGATTATGCGTCAAGTACAAGAGCTTCTCGACAAAGGTTATATACGCGAATCCCTTAGTCCTTGTGCCATTCCTATTATTCTAGTGCAGAAAAAGGATGGTACATCAAGTATGTGTGTTGATTGTAGAGGCATTAATAATATTACTATTCGTTATCGTCATCCTATTCCTAGGCTAGATAATATGCTTGATGAATTGAGTGGCTCTACAATATTCTCCAAAGTTGATTTGCGTAGTGGATACCATCAAATTCATATGAAATTGGGAGATGAATGGAAAACAACATTTAAAACTAAGTTTGGACTATATGAGTGGTTAGTCATGCCTTTTGGGTTAACTAATGCACCTAGTACTTTCATGAGATTAATGAACGAAGTTTTACGTGCTTTCATTGGACGATTTGTGGTAGTTTACTTTGATGACATATTGATTTATAGCAGATCTTTGGAAAACATTTGGAACATTTACGTGTTGTTTTTATTGCTCTACGTGATACACCTTTGTTTGGTACCTTGGGAAGTGCACCTTTTGCACCGACCGAGTATCTTTTCTTGATATGTTGTTACTCCACAGGGAATTGAAGTTGATAAAGCCAAGATTGACGCTATTGAGAGTTGGCCACAGCCCAAAATGGTCACACAAGTGAGGAGTTTTCTTGGCCTCGCTGGATTCTAGAGGCGTTTTGTGAGAGATTTCTGCACCATTGTTGCACCTCTCAATGAGCTTACAAAGAAAGATGTGCCTTTTCTTTGGGGTACCGCACAGGAAGAAGCCTTCACGGTATTGAAAGATATGTTGACACATGCTCCTTTACTCCAACTTCCTGATTTTAATAAGACTTTTCAGCTTGAATGTGATGCTATTGGAATTGGATTAGGAGGTGTGTTATTACAAGATGGCAAACCTGTTGCATATTTTTCTGAAAAATTGAGTGGGCCTAGTCTGAATTATTCTACTTATGATAAAGAATTATATGCTCTTGTTCGTACTTTAGAAACATGGCAACATTATTTATGGCCCAAAGAATTTGTTATACATTCTGATCATGAATCTTTGAAACATATTAAAAGTCAAGCTAAACTGAATCGTAGAAATGCTAAATGGGTTGAATTCATTGAGACTTTCCCTTATGTCATTAAACACAAGAAGGGAAAAGAAAATGTTATTGCTGATGCATTGTCTCGTCGCTATACTATGCTTTCACAACTTGACTTCAAAATATTTGGTTTGGAGACCATCAAAGATCAATATGTGCATGATACTGATTTTAAAGATGTAATGCAGAATTGTAAAGAAGGAAGAATGTGGAACAAGTTCGTCGTTAATGATGGATTTGTGTTTTATGCTAACAAGCTATGCATTCCAGCTAGCTCTGTTCGTCTTTTGTTGTTGCAGGAGGCGCATGGAGGAGGATTAATGGGACACTTTGGAGTGAAGAAGATGGAGGACGTACTTGCTACACATTTCTTTTGGCCAAAGATGAGACGGGATGTTGAGCGTTCTATTGCTCGCTGCACTACATGTCAAAAAGCTAAGTCACGACTCAATCCTCATGGTTTATATATGCCTTTGCCTGTACCTAGTGTTCCTTGGGAGTATATATCTATGGACTTTGTTTTAGGTTTACCTCGAACAAAGAAGGGGAGCGATAGCATATTTGTTGTCGTGGATAGATTCTCGAAAATGGCACACTTTATACCATGTCATAAAAGCGATGATGCTGTTAATGTTGCTGATTTGTTCTTTCGTGAAATTATTCGCTTGCATGGTGTGCCAAATACTATTGTTTCAGATTGTGATACTAAATTTCTTAGCCACTTTTGGAGATGTTTATGGGCTAAGTTGGGGACTAAACTGCTTTTTAGTACTACTTGTCACCCCCAAACTGATGGACAAACTAAAGTAGTCAATAGAACATTATCTACTATGCTTAGGGCTGTTTTGAAGAATAATAAGAAAATGTGGGAGGAATGCTTGCCTCATATTGAATTTGCTTATAATCATTCATTGCATTCTACTACTAAGATGTGCCCTTTTGAAGTTGTGTATGGTTCCCTACCTCGTGCACCTATTGATTTGTTGCCTCTACCATCTTTGGAGAAGGTTAATTTTGATGCTAAACAACGTGCTGAATTGATTTTTAAAATGCATGAGTTAACTAAGGAAAACATTGAGCGTATGAATGCTAAATATAAACTTGCTGGAGATAAGGGTAGAAAACATGTTGTATTTGCACCTGGAGATCTTGTTTGGTTACATTTGCGTAAGGATAGATTTCCTGATTTGTGCAAATCAAAGCTAATGCCACGTGCTGATGGTGCCTTTAAGGTGTTGGAGAAAATAAATGATAATGCATATAAATTGAGCTGCCTGCAGATTTTGGGGTTAGTCCCACTTTTAACATTGCAGATTTGAAGCCTTATTTGGGTGAGGAAGATGAACTTCCGTCGAGGACGACTACATTTCAAGAAGGGGAGGATGATGAGGACATCAATACAATTGTTACACCCACAGCCCCTGCTGCTATACAAACTGGACCAATTACTAGAGTTCGCGCACCCCAACTAAATTACCAGGTACTTTCATTTCTTGGTAATGATTCTAATGTTCATGAGAATATGAAGCTGCATAAATTGGATACATTTGTTTTGCTTACAAATGAAGGGCCTAGCTTGGAGAAGGATGAACATTGGAGCAAGAACAAGCATGGAGATGATGGCATGCACAAGGGGAACAAGAACGGAGTTACAAGTGATGATTTCAGGACTTTGAAGCCATCATAATGGGTGCATGAAGCCTTGGACGAAATATACAAGATGCCACTTCATAAATTTCGTCCCGAGGCTATTCTAGGTGTTGCGTCACATTATTATTGGGCTAGGCCCATGTAATTTCGAAATACATAAGTAATTAGGCTATTTTTAGAGTCCGTATGTGTGGGGAAACAAGAGATAGGGTTGATTTCGGACCCCTCCACCAAGGGCCACGAAATTCCCCCCTCTTCCTCCGTATATACAGCCCTTAGGGCATCGTTTCGACTTTGGGTTTTGTTTAGATTAAAAGTTCGCCATAGCTGCAACTTCGCGTACTTCGTTTGTGTTCAACGACCAGACAAAGGCGTCACAGAACCCCACCTTGAACAATAAAGCTTTCATCTTATATTCGCAATATCCAGATTGCAATCTCAGTTTCTTGCTTGTTCTTCGTTTGCTCGCAGGAAACAGACCCTCGTGGTCACGTTGATCGTGCTCCGGCGTGGTCAATAACCTCTCGGAGTTGGTTTAGCGATTGCTAAGGCGCGACGTCCTCGCACGTTCGTAGTCGGATCGTCAAAGTCGACTTCCACCAGAGCGATATCCATCATCTCATCGAAAGATGGGACACCTTTGCCTCTATCAGATGCTCCGCATCATCTCCCCCCTTGGGAAAGATCCGACCTCGGATCGTGATCCTCATCACCATGGAAACGGTTGTCGTAGACGGACTTGTAGTTGGATGAAGTTGAAGACATGGAGCAATCCAAGTAGTCCAAGGCCTCGCCGGAGTGATAGACATGCAAAAATAGCAAACACAAGCAACACTCGGAAATACAATGGTTAGCACACACAGAGTGTCCATCATGTAAGAATGAGTCCGTGCGGCAAGATTGGTCGTGACAAAGCGCATGAAGCTTATCAAGATGATCTAGAATGAGATGCAAAGCATTCATGGGAGGAAATGCAATCATTGTGCACGCAAATGTGTTGTAAATATGATCAATGCAACCACGGTGCAAAATGATGTCATAGTGAGACGGTTTGTCAATAGCATGAATATGGCAATGGATGCTCAACATGTGTATGTTATCATGCAATTGATGATGGGCAATATGATCATGATGTATGAATATGCCATCAAGGAAGATCACAACAAATTTGCTAAGGAAGTGAACAAGCTCATATATCATGGATGACATGGGAATACAAGATGCAACAAGGCAATCATAATGTGAGTCAATCCATGCATGGAGTGCAAACTTGTGGTGAGTATGATATGTCCATCGAGCATGACATGTATGAGCACAATCAACAAATTTGGAGGTGTTGGTGTACCAAAGCTCGTTGTCGAGGCATGAGTGGAGTTCCGAAGGTGCATCCAATAAATGCGAGCGCTCCTCAATGTGAAGGTCCATGTAGCCAATCTCCAATGTTGCTCCTCCGTGCACGAGATGTATCATGTAGACAACAAGAAGGAGACAACAATGAAAGAGTGACCCATCCAATATGCGTATTTGAGGATGGCTCAAAGAGAAGGAGGTCACCTTTAGGAGTTTCTCAAGGATGATGGAGTCGCGCATCTTCTATGCCTTCACATAAGCAATATGTCTCGTGGTGGTACCGCCTTGTAAATCCTTCAAAATGAAAGTACATGACAAACACTTGGAAAAACAAATGAGGTTAGCGGAAGGGCAAAACCTATCATTCATGTGGTAAGATACCCACAAGTGTATGCATCATGCTCATCATAAGAAATGACAAGGGAGTATTGCATAGTATGGAGGCATATGATGCGAGAACAACCAAATGCAATAGGCTCAATCAAACAAACATGCATCACAAGTAAGGTGTCAAAGTCTCCAAGACCAATAAGCATAGTATGGTTGCACTCAATACAAGGTGATATGAGAGATGCAACTAATGGACACAAGAGACAATGATCAAGATATATCATGTGAGAGGCATGAACATATATGTTATCAACCCAAGAAATCAAGTAAGAGTGGAACATGGGTGATGCAACCAAGCAAGCAATCATAGAAATCAAGTCAAGCAAGTTAGTAGTGCGAAGATGCAACATACTAGGAGGAATCATGGCAAGCATGTCATTGGTGCAAATAGTGTGCATGAATAATTCACATGCCATAGCACAAGCATGAAAGCAAGATATGAGGAATATAACATGAATGTATTCGTGAGAAGCCATATGTAAATAGCAATGGGTCATCATGACTCTCCCAACACAACAAGTATCAATAGCATGGGGCACAAACAAGTCGAGGCAATAGCTACAAGTATCTCCACCAAGCATGCAAAACACATAGAAGTATCATAATGGTGAATCATGGGTAGATGCAAGCAAGGGTCACAATTTGATAGAGGCAAAGGTGTCCCGTCTTTCGATGAGATGGTGGATTTCGCTTTGGTGGAAGTCGACTTTGACGATCCGACTACGAACGTGCGAGGACGTCGCGCCTTAGCAATCGCTAAACCAACTCCGAGAGGTTATTGACCACGCCGGAGCACGATCAACCTGACCACGAGGGTCTGTTTCCTGCAAGCAAACGAAGAACAAGCAAGAAACTAAGATTGCAATCTGGATATTGCGAATATAAGATGAAAGCTTTATTGATCAAGGTGGGGTTCTGTGACGCCTTTGTCTGGTCGTTGAACACAAACGAAGTACGCGAAGTTGCAGCTATGGCGAACTTTTAATCTAAACAAAACCCAAAGTCTAAACGATGCCCTAAGGGCTGTATATATGGAGGAAGAGGGGGGGAATTTCGTGGCCCTTGGTGGAGGAGTCCGAAATCAACCCTATCTCTTGTTTCCCCACACATACGGACTCTAAAAATAGCCTATACTTATGTATTTCGAAATTACATGGGCCTGGCCCAATAATAAGGTGACGCAGCACCTAAAATAGCCTCGGGACGAAATATATGAAGTGGCATCTTGTATATTTCGTCCAAGGCTTCATGCACCCATTATGGTGGCTTCAAAGTCCTGAAATCATCACTTGTAACTCCGTTCTTGTTCCCCTTGCGCATGCCATCATCTCCATGCTTGTTCTTGCTCCAATGTTCATCCTTCTCCAAGCTAGGCCCTTCATTTGTAAGCAAAACAAATGTATCCAATTTAGGCAGCATCATATTCTCATGAACATTAGAATCATTACCAAGAAACGAAAGTACCTGGTAATTTAGTTGGCGTGCACGAGCTCTAGTAATTGGTCCAGTATGTATAGCAGCAGGGGCTGTGGGTGTAACAATTGTATTGATGTCCTCATCATCCACCCCTTCTTGAAATGAAGTCATCCTCGACGGAAGTTCATCTTCCTCACCCAAATAAGGCTTCAAATCTGCAATGTTAAAAGTGGGACTAACCCCAAAATCTGCAGGCAGCTCAAGTTTATATGCATTATCATTTATTTTCTCTAACACCTTAAAGGGACCATCAGCACGTGGCATTAACTTTGATTTGCGCAAATCAGGAAATCTATCCTTACGCAAATGTAACCAAACAAGATCTCCAGGTGCAAACACAACATGTTTTCTACCCTTATCTCCAGCAAGTTTATATTTAGCATTCATGCGCTCAATGTTTTCCTTAGTTAACTCATGCATTTTTAAAATCAATTCAGCACGTTGTTTAGCATCAAAATTAACCTTCTCCGAAGATGGAAGAGGCAACAAATCAATAGGTGCACGAGGTTGGAAACCATACACAACTTCAAAAGGGCACATCTTAGTAGCAGAATGCAATGAACGATTATAAGCAAATTCAATATGAGGCAAGCATTCCTCCCACATTTTCTTATTATTCTTCAAAACAGCCCTAAGCATAGTAGACAACATTCTATTGACTACTTCAGTTTGTCCATCAGTTTGGGGGTGACAAGTAGTACTAAAAAGCAGTTTAGTCCCCAACTTAGCCCATAAACATCTCCAAAAGTGGCTAAGAAATTTAGTATCACGATCTGAAACAATAGTATTTGGCACACCATGCAAGCGAATAATTTCACGAAAGAACAAATCAGCAACATTAACAGCATCATCGCTTTTATGACATGGTATAAAGTGTGCCATTTTCGAGAATCTATCCACGACAACAAATATGCTATCCCTCCCCTTCTTTGTTCGAGGTAAACCTAAAACAAAGTCCATAGATATATCCTCCCAAGGAACACTAGGTACAGGCAACGGCATATATAAACCATGAGGATTGAGTCGTGACTTAGCTTTTTGACATGTAGTGCAGCGAGCAATAAAACGCTCAACATCCCGTCTCATCTTTGGCCAAAAGAAATGTGTAGCAAGTACGTCCTCCGTCTTCTTCACGCCAAAGTGTCCCATTAATCCTCCTCCACGCGCCTCCTGCAACAACAAAAGACGAACGGAGCTAGCTGGAATGCATAGCTTGTTAGCACGAAACACACATCCATCGTTAACAACAAACTTGTTCCACATTCTTCCTTCTTTACAATTCTGCATTACATCTTTAAAATCAGCATCATGCACATATTGATCTTTGATGGTCTCCAAACCAAATATTTTGAAGTCAAGTTGTGAAAGCATAGTATAGCGACGAGACAATGCATCAGCAATAACATTTTCTTTTCCCTTCTTGTGTTTAATGACATAAGGGAAAGTCTCAATGAATTCAACCCATTTAGCATGTCTACGATTCAGTTTAGCTTGACTTTTAATATGTTTCAAAGATTCATGATCAGAATGTATAACAAATTCTTTGGGCCATAAATAATGTTGCCATGTTTCTAAAGTCCGAACAAGAGCATATAATTCTTTATCATAAGTAGAATAATTCAGACTAGGCCCACTCAATTTTTCAGAAAAATATGCAACAGGTTTGCCATCTTGTAATAACACACCTCCTAATCCAATTCCACTAGCATCACATTCAAGCTCAAAAGTCTTATTAAAATCAGGAAGTTGGAGTAAAGGAGCATGTGTCAACTTATCTTTCAATACAGTGAAGGCTTCTTCCTGTGCAGTACCCCAAAGAAAAGGCACATCTTTCTTTGTAAGCTCATTGAGAGGTGCAGCAATGGTGCTGAAATCTCTCACAAAACGCCTATAGAATCCAGCGAGGCCAAGAAAACTCCTCACTTGTGTGACCGTTTTGGGCTGCGGCCAACTCTCAATAGCTTCAATCTTGGCTTTATCAACTTCAATTCCCTGTGGAGTAACAACATAGCCAAGAAAAGATACTCGGTCGGTGCAAAAGGTGCACTTCCCAAGGTTACCAAACAAACGTGCATCACATAGAGCAATAAAAACAGCACGTAAATGTTCCAAATGTTCTTCCAAAGATCTGCTATAAATCAATATGTCATCAAAGTAAACTACCACAAATCGTCCAATGAAAGCACGTAAAACTTCGTTCATTAATCTCATGAAAGTACTAGGTGCATTAGTTAACCCAAAAGGCATGACTAACCACTCATATAATCCAAACTTAGTTTTAAATGCTGTTTTCCATTCATCTCCCAATTTCATACGAATTTGATGGTAGCCACTACGCAAATCAACTTTGGAGAATATTGTAGAGCCACTCAATTCATCAAGCATATCATCTAGCCTAGGAATAGGATGACGATAACGAATAGTAATATTATTAATGCCTCTACAATCAACACACATACGTGATGTGCCATCCTTTTTCGGCACTAGAATAATAGGAACAGCACAAGGACTAATGATGAGGACATCAATACAATTGTTACACCCACAGCCCCTGCTGCTATACATACTGGACCAATTACTAGAGCTCGTGCACGCCAACTAAATTACCAGGTACTTTCGTTTCTTGGTAATGATTCTAATGTTCATGAGAATATGATGCTGCCTAAATTGGATACATTTGTTTTGCTTACAAATGAAGGGCCTAGCTTGGAGAAGGATGAACATTGGAGCAAGAACAAGCATGGAGATGATGGCATGCGCAAGGGAAACAAGAACGGAGTTACAAGTGATGATTTCAGGACTTTGAAGCCACCATAATGGGTGCATGAAGCCTTGGACGAAATATACAAGATGACACTTCATAAATTTCGTCCCGAGGCTATTTTAGGTGCTGCGTCACCTTATTATTGGGCCAGGCCCATGTAATTTCGAAATACATAAGTATAGGCTATTTTTAGAGTCCGTATGTGTGGGGAAACAAGAGATAGGGTTGATTTCGGACCCCTCCACCAAGGGCCACGAAATTCCCCCCCTCTTCCTCCATATATACAGCCCTTAGGGCATCGTTTAGACTTTGGGTTTTGTTTAGATTAAAAGTTCGCCATAGCTGCAACTTCGCGTACTTCGTTTGTGTTCAACGACCAGACAAAGGCGTCACAGAACCCCACCTTGATCAATAAAGCTTTCATCTTATATTCGCAATATCCAGATTGCAATCTCAGTTTCTTGCTTCTTCTTCGTTTGCTCGCAGGAAACAGACCCTCGTGGTCAGGTTAATCGTGCTCCGGCGTGGTCAATAACCTCTCGGAGTTGGTTTAGCGATTGCTAAGGCGCGACGTCCTCGCACGTTCGTAGTCGGATCGTCAAAGTCGACTTCCACCAAAGCGATATCCATCATCTCATCGAAAGACGGGACACCTTTGCCTCTATCAGAGGGATAGCATATTTGTTGTCGTGGATAGATTCTCGAAAATGGCACACTTTATACCATGTCATAAAAGCGATGATGCTGTTAATGTTGCTGATTTGTTCTTTCGTGAAATTATTCGCTTGCATGGTGTGCCAAATACTATTGTTTCAGATCGTGATACTAAATTTCTTAGCCACTTTTGGAGATGTTTATGGGCTAAGTTGGGGACTAAACTGCTTTTTAGTACTACTTGTCACCCCCAAACTGATGGACAAACTGAAGTAGTCAATAGAACGTTGTCTACTATGCTTAGGGCTGTTTTGAAGAATTATAAGAAAATGTGGGAGGAATGCTTGCCTCATATTGAATTTGCTTATAATCATTCATTGCATTCTACTACTAAGATGTGCCCTTTTGAAGTTGTGTATGGTTTCCTACCTCGTGCACCTATTGATTTGTTGCCTCTTCCATCTTCGGAGAAGGTTAATTTTGATGCTAAACAACGTGCTGAATTGATTTTAAAAATGCATGAGTTAACTAAGGAAAACATTGAGCGCATGAATGCTAAATATAAACTTGCTGGAGATAAGGGTAGAAAACATGTTGTGTTTGCACCTGGAGATCTTGTTTGGTTACATTTGCGTAAGGATAGATTTCCTGATTTGCGCAAATCAAAGTTAATGCCACGTGCTGATGGTCCCTTTAAGGTGTTAGAGAAAATAAATGATAATGCATATAAACTTGAGCTGCCTGCAGATTTTGGGGTTAGTCCCACTTTTAACATTGCAGATTTGAAGCCTTATTTGGGTGAGGAAGATGAACTTCCGTCGAGGATGACTTCATTTCAAGAAGGGGTGGATGATGAGGACATCAATACAATTGTTACACCCACAGCCCCTGCTGCTATACATACTGGACCAATTACTAGAGCTCGTGCACGCCAACTAAATTACCAGGTACTTTCGTTTCTTGGTAATGATTCTAATGTTTATGAGAATATGATGCTGCCTAAATTGGATACATTTGTTTTGCTTACAAATGAAGGGCCTAGCTTGGAGAAGGATGAACATTGGAGCAAGAACAAGCATGGAGATGATGGCATGCGCAAGGGGAACAAGAACGGAGTTACAAGTGATGATTTCAGGACTTTGAAGCCACCATAATGGGTGCATGAAGCCTTGGACGAAATATACAAGATGCCACTTCATAAATTTCGTCCCGAGGCTATTTTAGGTGCTGCGTCACCTTATTATTGGGCCAGGCCCATGTAATTTCGAAATACATAAGTATAGGCTATTTTTAGAGTCCGTATGTGTGGGGAAACAAGAGATAGGGTTGATTTCGGACCCCTCCACCAAGGGCCACGAAATCCCCCCCCTCTTCCTCCATATATACAGCCCTTAGGGCATCGTTTAGACTTTGGGTTTTGTTTAGATTAAAAGTTCACCATAGCTGCAACTTCGCGTACTTCGTTTGTGTTCAACGACCAGACAAAGGCGTCACAGAACCCCACCTTTATCAATAAAGCTTTCATCTTATATTCGCAATATCCAGATTGCGAATATAAGATGAAAGCTTTATTGATCAAGGTGGGGTTCTGTGACGTCTTTGTCTGGTCGTTGAACACAAACGAAGTACGCGAAGTTGCAGCTATGGCGAACTTTTAATCTAAACAAAACCCAAAGTCTAAATGATGCCCTAAGGGCTGTATATATGGAGGAAAAGGGGCGGAATTTCGTGGCCCTTGGTGGAGGGGTCCGAAATCAACCCTATCTCTTGTTTCCCCACACATACTGACTCTAAAAATAGCCTATACTTATGTATTTCGAAATTACATGGGCCTGGCCCAATAATAAGGTGACGCAGCACCTAAAATAGCCTCGGGACGAAATTTATGAAGTGGCATCTTGTATATTTCGTCCAAGGCTTCATGCACCCATTATGGTGGCTTCAAAGTCCTGAAATCATCACTTGTAACTCCGTTCTTGTTTCCCTTGCGCATGCCATCATCTCCATGCTTGTTCTTGCTCCAATGTTCATCCTTCTCCAAGCTAGGCCCTTCATTTGTAAGCAAAACAAATGTATCCAATTTAGGCAGCATCATATTCTCATGAACATTAGAATCATTACCAAGAAACGAAAGTACCTGGTAATTTAGTTGGCGTGCACGAGCTCTAGTAATTGGTCCAGTATGTATAGCAGCAGGGGCTGTGGGTGTAACAATTGTATTGATGTCCTCATCATTAGTCCTTGTGCTGTTCCTATTATTCTAGTGCCGAAAAAGGATGGCACATCACGTATGTGTGTTGATTGTAGAGGCATTAATAATATTACTATTCGTTATCGTCATCCTATTCCTAGGCTAGATGATATGCTTGATGAATTGAGTGGCTCTACAATATTCTCCAAAGTTGATTTGCGTAGTGGCTACCATCAAATTCGTATGAAATTGGGAGATGAATGGAAAACAGCATTTAAAACTAAGTTTGGATTATATGAGTGGTTAGTCATGCCTTTTGGGTTAACTAATGCACCTAGTACTTTCATGAGATTAATGAACGAAGTTTTACGTGCTTTCATTGGACGATTTGTGGTAGTTTACTTTGATGACATATTGATTTATAGCAGATCTTTGGAAGAACATTTGGAACATTTACGTGCTGTTTTTATTGCTCTATGTGATGCACGTTTGTTTGGTAACCTTGGGAAGTGCACCTTTTGCACCGACCGAGTATCTTTTCTTGGCTATGTTGTTACTCCACAGGGAATTGAAGTTGATAAAGCCAAGATTGAAGCTATTGAGAGTTGGCCGCAGCCCAAAACGGTCACACAAGTGAGGAGTTTTCTTGGCCTCGCTGGATTCTATAGGCGTTTTGTGAGAGATTTCAGCACCATTGCTGCACCTCTCAATGAGCTTACAAAGAAAGATGTGCCTTTTCTTTGGGGTACTGCACAGGAAGAAGCCTTCACTGTATTGAAAGATAAGTTGACACATGCTCCTTTACTCCAACTTCCTGATTTTAATAAGACTTTTGAGCTTGAATGTGATGCTAGTGGAATTGGATTAGGAGGTGTGTTATTACAAGATGGCAAACCTGTTGCATATTTTTCTGAAAAATTGAGTGGGCCTAGTCTGAATTATTCTACTTATGATAAAGAATTATATGCTCTTGTTCGGACTTTAGAAACATGGCAACATTATTTATGGCCCAAAGAATTTGTTATACATTCTGATCATGAATCTTTGAAACATATTAAAAGTCAAGCTAAACTGAATCGTAGACATGCTAAATGGGTTGAATTCATTGAGACTTTCCCTTATGTCATTAAACACAAGAAGGGAAAAGAAAATGTTATTGCTGATGCATTGTCTCGTCGCTATACTATGCTTTCACAACTTGACTTCAAAATATTTGGTTTGGAGACCATCAAAGATCAATATGTGCATGATGCTGATTTTAAAGATGTAATGCAGAATTGTAAAGAAGGAAGAATGTGGAACAAGTTTGTTGTTAACGATGGATGTGTGTTTCGTGCTAACAAGCTATGCATTCCAGCTAGCTCCGTTCGTCTTTTGTTGTTGCAGGAGGCGCGTGGAGGAGGATTAATGGGACACTTTGGCGTGAAGAAGACGGAGGACGTACTTGCTACACATTTCTTTTGGCCAAAGATGAGACGGGATGTTGAGCGTTTTATTGCTCGCTGCACTACATGTCAAAAAGCTAAGTCACGACTCAATCCTCATGGTTTATATATGCCGTTGCCTGTACCTAGTGTTCCTTGGGAGGATATATCTATGGACTTTGTTTTAGGTTTACCTCGAACAAAGAAGGGGAGGGATAGCATATTTGTTGTCGTGGATAGATTCTCGAAAATGGCACACTTTATACCATGTCATAAAAGCGATGATGCTGTTAATGTTGCTGATTTGTTCTTTCGTGAAATTATTCGCTTGCATGGTGTGCCAAATACTATTGTTTCAGATCGTGATACTAAATTTCTTCGCCACTTTTGGAGATGTTTATGGGCTAAGTTGGGGACTAAACTGCTTTTTAGTACTACTTGTCACCCCCAAACTGATGGACAAACTGAAGTAGTCAATAGAACGTTGTCTACTATGCTTAGGGCTGTTTTGAAGAATAATAAGAAAATGTGGGAGGAATGCTTGCCTCATATTGAATTTGCTTATAATCGTTCATTGCATTCTACTACTAAGATGTGCCCTTTTGAAGTTGTGTATGGTTTCCGACCTCGTGCACCTATTGATTTGTTGCCTCTTCCATCTTCGGGGAAGGTTAATTTTGATGGTAAACAACGTGCTGAATTGATTTTAAAAATGCATGAGTTAACTAAGGAAAACATTGAGCGCATGAATGCTAAATATAAACTTGCTGGAGATAAGGGTAGAAAACATGTTGTGTTTGCACCTGGAGATCTTGTTTGGTTACATTTGCGTAAGGATAGATTTCCTGATTTGCGCAAATCAAAGTTAATGCCACGTGCTGATGGTCCCTTTAAGGTGTTAGAGAAAATAAATGATAATGCATATAAACTTGAGCTGCCTGCAGATTTTGGGGTTAGTCCCACTTTTAACATTGCAGATTTGAAGCCTTATTTGGGTGAGGAAGATGAACTTCCGTCGAGGACGACTTCATTTCAAGAAGGGGAGGATGATGAGGACATCAATACAATTGTTACACCCACAGCCCCTGCTGCTATACATACTGGACCAATTACTAGAGCTCGTGCACACCAACTAAATTACCAGGTACTTTCGTTTCTTGGTAATGATTCTAATGTTCATGAGAATATGATGCTGCCTAAATTGGATACATTTGTTTTGCTTACAAATGAAGGGCCTAGCTTGGAGAAGGATGAACATTAGAGCAAGAACAAGCATGGAGATGATGGCATGCGCAAGGGGAACAAGAACGGAGTTACAAGTGATGATTTCAGGACTTTGAAGCCACCATAATGGGTGCATGAAGCCTTGGACGAAATATACAAGATGCCACTTCATAAATTTCGTCCCGAGGCTATTTTAGGTGCTGCGTCACCTTATTATTGGGCCAGGCCCATGTAATTTCGAAATACATAAGTATAGGCTATTTTTAGAGTCCGTATGTGTGGGGAAACAAGAGATAGGGTTGATTTCGGACCCCTCCCCAAGGGCCACGAAATTCCCCCCCTCTTCCTCCATATATACAGCCCTTAGGGCATCGTTTAGACTTTGGGTTTTGTTTAGATTAAAAGTTCGCCATAGCTGCAACTTCGCGTACTTCGTTTGTGTTCAACGACCAGACAAAGGCGTCACAGAACCCCACCTTGATCAATAAAGCTTTCATCTTATATTCGCAATATCCAGATTGCAATCTTAGTTTCTTGCTTGTTCTTCGTTTGCTCGCAGGAAACAGACCCTCGTGGTCAGGTTGATCGTTCTCCGGCGTGGTCAATAACCTCTCGGAGTTGGTTTAGCGATTGCTAAGGCGCGACGTCCTCGCACGTTCGTAGTCGGATCGTCAAAGTCGACTTCCACCAAAGCGATATCCATCATCTCATCGAAAGATCGGGACCCTCGCCTCTATCACAAGTGGTAAATAGCCCATAGCCGTGTGAGAGCCAAGTAGAAGAGATGCGCGTACTCCTTGCGCGAAGGGAACGGTGGTAAGGATAGTCCACGTGATCCCAAGTCATCGTTGCTCTCAAGAGCTCGTTTCGTCAACTCTTGAGATTAAGAGGTTGATGAGTATACATGAGTACCTACACAAAACAAAGACAAAGGAAAAATTGTGTGTGCATGGTATATGTACACATCATCCATCATGATGCGCACATGCATGTGTCGGTTAGCACAAAATAGCCAATGCTCAAATAAATGAGATGCGTGATATAGAAACATGTCATCCATCATGAGAGGTTTGTTATTATGTATAGCATAATGAAGACTCAAATTGTGTAATGCATCATGAGAAATATCTAGAGCATTATTATTCATGGAATGCATAAGATGTACACTATCATGGGAATCATGCAAAGTATGAAATGCATCAAGATCTCCTAATATGTATGAGGAAACTATGGGGGTCTCCTCATGAGCAAGAGTAGAAACATCATGTGGAGAATATTGACAACATCCAAAACAATGCATATTCGGAACAATGTGATCATGGCATGGCATAGTAGATGAATTGCGTAAATCATGTAAAGGAAGCATGGCAATATCATCACAAGAGAAGCAAAAGCCAATGACCATCATCTTGTCTTCTATGCCATAAGTGCAAATGGGATTTATTTTAATGGGGCATGCATAGTTACTATGTTGAGATTGAAATGAGGCAATATGGGAGATCTCACTCATAGCATAAGACAAGTTCAAAGGTTTGTCAAACATGATGTGACCAAAAGAATTTTCACATGATATCCTATGGAGCATAGCATCACAACTAGGCAACTCAACATGCTCATCATCATATTCATCATAAATAGGTAAGTCAAGGCATGAAGAAGTCTCACTAGCATGAAGCATGGGAATAGGTGGGTCAACATCATGGGAGCAATTGATGGTAAGAGAGTCCACTAGTGGGACAAGAGAAGCACCATCACCTATGTTACCGTTGGAGCGTCGCTCATGTGTTGTAGTTGAGGTGTTGAAGATCGTCTCATTGTCATCTTCATCTTGATGGAACCATGTGGGGGTGCATCATCGTCCACCATGGCCATCGGTTTTCCCATTGGAGGGATGGACTCGTCGAGGGTATGCATGTCGTCATGTAGGAGGCCTAGCACCAAAGAAGAAAACACACTAGGAGTAGAGGTTAAGTCGTTAGAAATCATAGTGGCCTCACATGCCATTTCAACTACCTCACTCACTATGTGTTGTGGCTCATTCACTCCCTCAAGGATGCTCTCACTCATATGGTTGGTGGGGTCACTCAAATGGCGCTCAACCTCACATAGGATGTGTCGCATGCCCTCATGTGAGGGGCTAGTGGTGGTCACACTCATCCTCTCATAGGAAATGCTCTCAATGTCACGTATGGTGGAGTCACTCATGTCACTCATGTGGTGGTGGCTCTGCTCACATGGCACTTGGGGCATCTCTTCATATGTGGGTGTCGGAGGGATGTAGGTGCAAGTGTATCCATGCTCAACTCCTATTTCCGTGGTCGAAGGGGATGGCCCTTGCTTGACCTTCTTGTCGCCGTCTTGTTGTTGGAGGCCCATATGATGTGGCACCTCATAACTCGTCTCCATGACGGAAGGGAGTTTCCCATGATCGGCCATCTTCCTTGAGGGGCTTCCAAAGATGAAAGTGTCGCCCTCGCTCGTAGGTAGTCGCCTTGGACTTGATGAAGTCGATATCGGCGTACTCATGGGAAGTAGGCGAAGATGCCGTACGTCCAATGCTGAAGATGCCTTGATAAAACTTGGCGAAGATGCCGAAGTGGTTGTTGTAGTCGTAGCACCATCTTGGTGGTGGTCGTCTCATGGTCTTCTTTTGTGCTCATGAAGCGTAGACTTGGCGTGAAGTAGGGCTTGTTGGGACTTGTGCATTTGCGCTTGTGGAGCATCTTCATGATGATGATGTCATTGTCGTGCTTGAGCTCATAGTAGATGTAGTTCGTCGTCGTCGTGCACATGATGCTTGGAGGTGACTTGCCCTTCATGACGATGTTGATCACGAACGTGATGGTGGTCGCCATGTAGATGTGGACGAGGACGATTTGCACTTGCATTGCTTTCGTGCTCCGAAGATTTGTGGCTTGAATGTCGCCGCCTTGAAGATGACGAAGGGGAAGAAGACTTGATCAAGGCTCTAATCTCCTCCATCCTTGCATCTTGCTCCTCTTTATGTGCGGAAAGCTTCTTGTCGATGTAGTCCCTTTTCCTTGCTTCGCAGTGGAAAATGTCGATGGAGATGTTCTCGATGCGCTCTTGCAATCTTGATTGTGCGCCTTGAATTTGTCATTGTAGATCGAAGATGGTCGCTTTGTTGATGTAGTTGTTCACGCCGTCGTTGTTGTCATAGACCGGAGATGAAATTCCTTGCCTATCCATCACAAGACTCGAGCAAATATGAGTGGGAGAAAGAGAAGAACTTATACCAATGTACCTTGATCGATGTTGATAATGAATCAAGGTCACTCAAATGCGGACAATGAAATAGCACTATTGGTACCAATCCTTGTCGGTTCTCACACTTACACAAGTAAAGCTTATAGTGGAGCTCGGTGAGGATAGTGGCACAAAAATTTAATGCAAAATGTTAGCAAGAGTCAATAATGTTGAAAGAGATTCACAAATTCGCAAGTGAAAGAAATGGACCAATAGCAATATGTGGCACACGGAAACACACACACGGATAGATAAATGGGGTCATGCAACCAAGAAATGAGCAAAAAATGTGGAATCCACGGAAAACGCTCCTGTTGCACAACTCAAGAGAGACACTAGCACGATTTCTCTATAGGCGGATACGACACTTGTGCACAACCTATAAGATGCCAAATGGACAAACTTTCTATGCCAAGTATGCTATGTATGTATGGTTCCCGGTGTTTCTCTCTAGATGATCCAAGATGATCAGATATGGCAATCTTATATGCAATGTGGTATGATGCTATGGCACTTGCTTACATGCTTCTTTGCTCTCTTTCTTTTGCTTAAAAGCTTTTTTTTCTATTGCCACTTTTGTACAATGCACAAACCAAGATAGCAATTGTGTATATGCGGGAACAAACTTGTGACACAAGATAGGATACCAAGATATGCACCACGATGGTATGGTATGTATGCAATGGGAAGTATGATCACTAATGTGCACAAGTAACGTTGCCGGCAATACTCAAATGGCTAGTCTCGATAGGCAAGTAATGCAAAATGGGCTAGGGGTTAACAATGCAATGGCAAGGGGAATATACAAAGGTGTCGTCGAGGTTACCGTCCTTTGCGATGATGAGTGGCGGTGTTCTTGATATAGATACCAAGAACATGGAGACTCGTCCCTAAGTAGACGAAACACCTTAGGAAACGGAAAAACCCACGAACTCAAAATCTCAAATGACAAATGTCAAATGGTGGTAGAGGAAAGCGGTGGTGGTTTTGCACTAGGCAATGCGGAAGTGGAATGATGGATATACACGTGTCCGAGTTGAAGTTGCCGCCCCTAAGTAGCCGAAACACCTTAGGAGACACAAGCCACAACTCAAACAAGCTCAAACAACTATTGGGTTAAGTTGGGGGTGGCGGAATTGTATGGTGTGCACGCCTATGCGAAAGTGGTGGTGGTGGTTGATGAAGAAGCAATTGTCCCTAAGTAGCCGAAACACCTTAGGAGACTCGAAGCACTACTCAAGCAACCACTAATGCTATGGGGAACAAAATTGGTTAGGTTGCGGAAGTCGGTGGTGGATATGCGGATGATATGGTGTAAGCCCTAGGCAAAGATGCCAGAATTCACAAAATTTGATGGAGTCAAATTGTGTTGGTGGTATTTTTGTGGGATGGGGGATGTCAATAGCTTCAAAACGAGCTAAAGAACGTCAAAATCGGAGTTCGGATAAATTAGTTATGGCCGAAACAAGAATCAACCGAAGTCAAAACTTACAGGTCACGGACGTCCGTAAAAGGACGGATGTCCGGTCGTCGGACGTCCGGTCGGGTCGGAAATCCGTAAATTTTGGTCAGGTTAGGTGTTCCGGTCGTCCGGAAAGGTCAGACGTCCGGTGCTTCGTGGGGGTCCGGACGTCCGTAAAACGCCGGTCGTCCGGTGGGTCGGGGTCAACGCGAGATGTGAGTTCGGGGGCGCGATTTTGGGCGGAAAATGGAGATTTCGGGGTCAAAATTCGCGGGATTTCGTGGATGAAAGATGGGGAAACTTGGGAAATGCTAGATCAACTCGAAACCAAGAAAATCCATGGATCAAAATCAACAAAACAACATCAAACCAACAAATCAATAAAAAAATTGGGGCTATTTTTGGTGGGTATTTTCGGATTTATGACGAAATCAACAAAATCAAGCTAGAAAAAGAGGGGTAGGGGCTCCAAAACGTGATCAACGTGGCTCATGATACCAAGATGATGTAGGGCGGAACCTTATCTTGGCGATCTTTCACGTTTGGAGATGATCCTACGGGGAAACACGATGAACGAGCGGAAGAACACGAGGAAGAACACGGAGAGGAACAAGAGAAACTCACTAAACCGACAAGTAATCGATCACACAAGGGCTAGATCACCGAGCACATAAGGTAGCACAAGATTCAAAATCAACAAAGGAAAGATACAAAGGTAGCCATTCTTCTCCATGAGGAGGTCTTGAATCCAAGTGGATCTTCTCCGAAGAGGCCGTGGTCTCTCACAAGGAGGAGATCCGATGGATGAGCGACGCTCTATCTCACAAATGAGCTAAATCAATGCTAACCCTATATAGGAGGAGGTGGAGGAGTATATATAGTCTAGGTCCACGAAGGGGTAAGTGGCTTCGGCCCAGCACACGGGCGGACGCACAGGCGTGGGACGTCTGACAGGTACCGGACGTTCGGAGGCTCGCGAGGGTCCGGTCGTCCGGTGCATGTCGGACGTCCGGCGTTTTGGCTTTGGACAGGTGGGGTCGGACGCCCGGTCAGCGTCGGTCGTCCGGGCGCTGGTGAGTGTCGGACGTCCGGTGTCTGGCGGTCGTCCGGGCGCTGTAGGTTGCCTCAAATGCGGTCGATCTGGCTGGTGGAGTCTCCAGGCGTCGGACGTCCGGAGATCGTCGGTCGTCCGGTGGCTGTTGGACGTCCGAGCGTTGTAGCTTCCCAGCAGCTCTTCCTCTTGTTCCTCGTGCTTGGTGTCCTCGTCGTCTTGTCCAATGCTCGTAGTTGTTACATTGCCTTCCTCTTGGTTCCTGGACATGCATAGCACACACGTTTGAGGTAGTAGCCATGTCTCACATGTGGAAAGTGACGATTCAGAGAGGAGCGAGTTCACCTTATGTCCAATGGCGTATGTTCGAGGTCTCGTCATATGTCCTCTTGGGGTTTGGAGAGTAGTCGGAGTGTACATGGGGATGAACGTGGGATGCTCCGCATCACTACTTCAGTTTGTCCATCAGTTTGGGGATGACAAGTAGTACTAAAAAGCAGTTTAGTCCCCAACTTAGCCCATAAACATCTCCAAAAGTGGCTAAGAAATTTAGTATCACGATCTGAAACAATAGTATTTGGCACACCATGCAAGCGAATAATTTCATGAAAGAACAAATCAGCAACATTAACAACATCATCGCTTTTATGACCTGGTATAAAGTGTGCCATTTTCGAGAATCTATCCACGACAACAAATATGCTATCCCTCCCCTACTTTGTTCGAGGTAAACCTAAAACAAAGTCCATAGATATATCCTCCCAAGGAACACTAGGTACAGGAAAAGGCATATATAAACCATGAGGATTGAGTCGTGACTTAGCTTTTTGACATGTAGTGCAGCGAGCAATAAAACGCTCAACATCCCGTCTCATCTTTGGCCAACAGAAATGTGTAGCAAGTACGTCCTCCGTCTTCTTCACGCCAAAGTGTCCCATTAATCCTCCTCCATGCGCCTCCTATAACAACAAAAGACGAACAGAGCTAGCTGGAATGCATAGCTTGTTAGCACGGAACACAAATCCATCATTAACGACGAACTTGTTCCATGTTCTTCCTTCTTTACAATTCTGCAATACATCTTTAAAATCAGCATCATGCACATATTGATCGTTGATGGTCTCCAAACCAAATATTTTGAAGTCAAGTTGTGAAATCATAGTATAGCGACGAGACAATGCATCAGCAATAACATTTTCTTTACCGTTCTTGTGTTTAATGACATAAGGGAAAGTCTTAATGAATTCAACCCATTTAGCATGTCTACGATTCAGTTTATCTTGACTTTTAATATGTTTCAAAGATTCATGATCAGAATGTATAACAAATTCTTTGGGCCATAAATAATGTTGCCATGTTTCTAAAGTCCGAACAAGAGCATATAATTCTTTATCATAAGTAGAATAATTCAGACTAGGCCCACTCAATTTTTCAGAAAAGTATGCAACAGGTTTGCCATCTTGTAATAACATGCCTCCTAATCCAATTCCACTAGCATCACATTCAAGCTCAAAATTCTTATTAAAATCAGGAAGTTGGAGTAAAGGAGCATGTGTCAACTTATCTTTCAATACCGTGAAGGCTTCTTCCTGTGCAGTACGCCAAACAAAAGGCACATCCTTCTTTGTAAGCTCGTTGAGAGGTGCAGCAATGGTGCTGAAATCTCTCACAAAACGCCTATAGAATCCAGTGAGGCCAAGAAAACTCCTCACTTGTGTGACCATTTTGGGCTGCGGCCAACTCTCAATAGCTTCAATCTTGGCATTGTCAACTTCAATTCCCTGTGGAGTAACAACTTAGCAAAGAAAAGATACTCGGTCGGTGCAAATGGTGCACTTCCCAAGGTTACCAAACAAACGTGCATCACATAGAGCAATAAAAACAGCACGTAAATGTTCCAAATGTTCTTCCAAAGATCTACTATAAATCAATATGTCATCAAAGTAAACTACCACAAATCGTCCAATGAAAGCACGTAAAACTTCGTTCATTAATCTCATTAAAGTACTAGGTGCATTAGTTAACCCAAAAGGCATGACTAACCACTCATATAATCCAAACTTAGTTTTAAATGTTGTTTTCCATTCATCTCCCAATTTCATACGAATTTGATGGTATCCACTACGCAAATCAACTTTGGAGAATATTGTAGAGCCACTCAATTCATCAAGCATATCATCTAGCCTAGGAATAGGATGACGATAACAAATAGTAATATTATTAATGCCTCTACAATCAACACACATATGTGATGTACCATCCTTTTTCGGCACTAGAATAATAGGAACAGCACAAGGACTAAGGGATTCGTGTATATAACCTTTGTCCAGCAGCTCCTGTACTTGACGCATAATCTCCTTCGTCTCCTCTGGATTGGTACGGTATGGAGCATGGTTGGGTAATGATGCACCAGGAATTAAGTCAATCTGATGCTCAATCCCTCGAATGGGAGGTAATCCCGGTGGCATGTCTTGTGAAAAGATGTCAGCGAACTCCTGCAAAATGTTAGTGACAGCAGGAGGCAAAGAGGAAGGCACGTCCTCGAATGAAAATAATGCCTCTTTGCACACAAAAGCATAGAAAACAGATTTGCTGAAATCTAGCTCATCAATATCAGATTTAGTGGCAAGTAAACATGCACTTTTCAATTTAATTTCAGAAGCAACACTAGATGGTTTACTATTAGGCTTCATTTGTTGCTCAAATTCTTTTGCCACAATCTGATTTTCACTCTTATTTTTCTCCTGTTTTGCTTTATTAGCTATATTAATATCATCTTTCAAAATGGAATCAGGAGTCATAGGAAGCAAAGTAATATTTTTATCCTTATGAACAAGAGTATACTAATTGTTTCTACCATGGTGTACAGAATTTTTATCAAATTGACATGGTCGACCAAGTAATAAGGAACATGCTTGCATAGGTACCACATCACAATCAACATAATCAGCATATGTAGAGATACTAAAGTGCACACGAACAGTACGTGTTACCTTAACCTTGCCGCTGTTGTTGAACCATTGGATGTAGTACGGATGTAAATGTGGTCTTGTGGTGAAAGATAGCTTCTCCACCATCTCCATGCTATCCAAGTTGTTGTAGCTCCCTCCGTCTATGATGACGTGCACAGAACGTTCCTTCACAACTCCCTTTGTATGGAACAAATTGTGCCTCTTATTTTGCTCAGCTTGTGTGACCTGCACACTCAAAACACGTTGGGCAACTAAACATTCATACCTGTCAGCGTCTTCAGGAGCCATGTATTGCGTCTCATGATCAGAATCATCTCCACCATGTTCTTCACGTGTAATAAGAGCCAAAGTCTCCTGATCATAGTCACTAGCAGACTCATACCCACCATCCTCAGTAGCAGTCATCACACGCTGAGATTTACATTCTCTCGCATAATGACCTCTTCCCTTATGATGAGGACATCAATACAATTGTTACACCCACAACCCCTGCTGCTATACATACTGGACCAATTACTAGAGCTCGTGCACGCCAACTAAATTACCAGGTACTTTCGTTTCTTGGTAATGATTCTAATGTTCATGAGAATATGATGCTGCCTAAATTGGATACATTTGTTTTGCTTACAAATGAAGGGCCTAGCTTGGAGAAGGATGAACATTGGAGCAAGAACAAGCATGGAGATGATGGCACGCGCAAGGGAAACAAGAACGGAGTTACAAGTGATGATTTCAGGACTTTGAAGCCACCATAATGGGTGCATGAAGCCTTGGACGAAATATACAAGATGCCACTTCATAAATTTCGCCCCGAGGCTATTTTAGGTGCTGCGTCACCTTATTATTGGGCCAGGCCCATGTAATTTCGAAATACGTAAGTATAGGCTATTTTTAGAGTCCGTATGTGTGGGGAAACAAGAGATAGGGTTGATTTCGGACCCCTCCACCAAGGGCCACGAAATTCCCCCCCTCTTCCTCCATATATACAGCCCTTAGGGCATCGTTTAGACTTTGGGTTTTGTTTAGATTAAAAGTTCGCCATAGCTGCAACTTCGCGTACTTCGTTTGTGTTCAACGACCAGACAAAGGCGTCACAGAACCCCACCTTGATCAATAAAGCTTTCATCTTATATTCGCAATATCCAGATTGCAATCTTAGTTTCTTGCTTGTTCTTCGTTTGCTCGCAGGAAACAGACCCTCGTGGTCAGGTTGATCGTGCTCCGGCGTGGTCAATAACCTCTCGGAGTTGGTTTAGCGATTGCTAAGGCGCGACGTCCTCGCACGTTCGTAGTCGGATCGTCAAAGTCGACTTCCACCAAAGCGAAATCCACCATCTCATCGAAAGACGGGACACCTTTGCCTCTATTACGTACTTGCTACACATTTCTTTTGGCCAAAGATGAGACGGGATGTTGAGCGTTTTATTGCTCGATGCACTACATGTCAAAAAGCTAAGTCACGACTCAATCCTCATGGTTTATATATGCCTTTGCCTGTACCTAGTGTTCCTTGGGAGGATATATCTATGGACTTTGTTTTAGGTTTACCTCGAACAAAGAAGGGGAGGGGTAGCATATTTGTTGTCGTGGATAGATTCTCGAAAATGGCACACTTTATACCATGTCATAAAAGCGATGATGCTGTTAATGTTGCTGATTTGTTCTTTCGTGAAATTATTCGCTTGCATGGTGTGCCAAATACTATTGTTTCAGATCGTGATACTAAATTTCTTAGCCACTTTTGGAGATGTTTATGGGCTAAGTTGGGGACTAAACTGCTTTTTAGTACTACTTGTCACCCCCAAACTGATGGACAAACTGAAGTAGTCAATAGAACGTTGTCTACTATGCTTAGGGCTGTTTTGAAGAATAATAAGAAAATGTGGGAGGAATGCTTGCCTCATATTGAGTTTGCTTATAATCGTTCATTGCATTCTACTACTAAGATGTGCCCTTTTGAAGTTGTGTATGGTTTCCTACCTCATGCACCTATTGATTTGTTGCCTCTTCCATCTTCGGAGAAGGTTAATTTTGATGCTAAACAACGTGCTGAATTGATTTTAAAAATGCATGAGTTAACTAAGGAAAACATTGAGCGCATGAATGCTAAATATAAACTTGCTGGAGATAAGGGTAGAAAACATGTTGTGTTTGCACCTGGAGATCTTGTTTGGTTACATTTGCGTAAGGATAGATTTCCTGATTTGCGCAAATCAAAGTTAATGCCACGTGCTGATGGTCGCTTTAAGGTGTTAGAGAAAATAAATGATAATGCATATAAACTTGAGCTGCCTGCAGATTTTGGGGTTAGTCCCACTTTTAACATTGCAGATTTGAAGCCTTATTTGGGTGAGGAAGATGAACTTCCGTCGAGGACGACTTCATTTCAAGAAGGGGAGGATGATGAGGACATCAATACAATTGTTACACCCACAGCCCCTGCTGCTAGACATACTGGACCAATTACTAGAGCTCGTGCACGCCAACTAAATTACCAGGTACTTTCGTTTCTTGGTAATGATTCTAATGTTCATGAGAATATGATGCTGCCTAAATTGGATACATTTGTTTTGCTTACAAATGAAGGGCCTAGCTTGGAGAAGGATGAACATTGGAGCAAGAACAAGCATGGAGATGATGGCATGCGCAAGGGAAACAAGAACGGAGTTACAAGTGATGATTTCAGGACTTTGAAGCCACCATAATGGGTGCATGAAGCCTTGGACGAAATATACAAGATGCCACTTCATAAATTTCGTCCCGAGGCTATTTTAGGTGCTGCGTCACCTTATTATTGGGCCAGGCCCATGTAATTTCGAAATACATAAGTATAGGCTATTTTTAGAATCCGTATGTGTGGGGAAACAAGAGATAGGGTTGATTTCGGACCCCTCCACCAAGGGCCACGAAATTCCCCCCCTCTTCCTCCATATATACAGCCCTTAGGGCATCGTTTAGACTTTGGGTTTTGTTTAGATTAAAAGTTCGCCATAGCTGCAACTTCGCGTACTTCGTTTGTGTTCAACGACCAGACAAAGGCGTCACAGAACCCCACCTTGATCAATAAAGCTTTCATCTTATATTCGCAATATCCAGATTGCAACTTAGTTTCTTGCTTGTTCTTCGTTTGCTCGCAGGAAACAGACCCTCGTGGTCAGGTTGATCATGCTCCGGCGTGGTCAATAACCTCTCGGAGTTGGTTTAGCGATTGCTAAGGCGCGACGTCCTCGCACGTTCGTAGTCGGATCGTCAAAGTCGACTTCCACCAAAGCGAAATCCACCATCTCATCGAAAGACGGGACACCTTTGCCTCTATCAAGTGGTATCAGATTTCCAGGTTGCTCGGTGAGATTTTACAGTTTTTCATAGTTTAGATCGAGTCTGTTCTTCATACCTACAGTCCACGAAAAAGCCACAAAAAAAATTAGGGTTAGTTCATCATATCCGAACCAATCTGAGCCTTTGCATAATCTTTTTAGGGTTTTGCTTTGTTGAATTTGCGGTTGCATCGTCGTGTCTAGTTGCTGGTCTTAGAGTCTAGTCTTTTAGAGTTTCGAGTTCTGGTCATAAGTTGTCACGCCGCCGCCGCACCATCATCATCACCCCTGCCATCTACCACCACCGCTTATCCACCACCGCTTCGAATCTGTATCCATATACCACCACAGCTGTCATATACCACCACCGCTGCCATCTACCACCATATATCCACCACCAATCTGAGTTCTTGTCATATTAGGTTTGTTTTCGAGATCCATCTAGATTCCGATTCGTGTTTCCTTGCCGGAGTAGGTTTCGGAAAAAAAAAATTTCTGGCTATCCTATTTAGTCGGGTAGCCACGCTCCGTTTAGGCCCAAAATTTTTCGAAAACGCATTTTTCGAAAAAAATTCTGGCTATCCTATTTTTAGGTGTTTCTGAGTGTTTTGAGACAGGTGCCATTATAGGAAGTTTTTTTTGACCCGTTTCCAGTTTTTGGGTCCGGGCAGTCAAAAAAAAAATCGGTCAAAAAAAATTTCGTGCCCATCCTGTCAGTTTGAGCTAAGAAGAGTTTTGAGACACTCGCCATTATAGTGATTTTTCGCAAAAAAAAAGCAGCGCAAAAAAAAAAGAGCGCCAAAAAAAAAAAAGAACGAAAAAAAAAATTCCAGAGTGTGCTTTTCCCTTGTTTACGTGCCGCGCCGTGATTTTGTTAGTGTTCTAGGCTCGCGTCTCTAGCACAGTCTAGCCTAGGACCAGCACAGTACCGTCGTTGAGCGTTTATTCAACTTTGCATCTCTGAATTGATTATTGCTGACCCTTTTTGCTACCATATTATAAGC
>NC_041387.1:291787316-291844187 GCF_002162155.2 Triticum dicoccoides | reverse complement strand
ATAAAAGCGATGATGCTGTTAGTGTTGCTGATTTGTTCTTTCGTGAAATTATTCGCTTGCATGGTGTGCCAAATACTATTGTTTCAGATCGTGATACTAAATTTCTTAGCCACTTTTGGAGATGTTTATGGGCTAAGTTGGGGACTAAACTGCTTTTTAGTACTACTTGTCACCCCCAAACTGATGGACAAACTGAAGTAGTCAATAGAACGTTGTCTACTATGCTTAGGGCTGTTTTGAAGAATAATAAGAAAATGTGGGAGGAATGCTTGCCTCATATTGAATTTGCTTATAATCGTTCATTGCATTCTACTACTAAGATGTGCCCTTTTGAAGTTGTGTATGGTTTCCTACCTCGTGCACCTAGTGATTTGTTGCCTCTTCCATCTTCGGAGAAGGTTAATTTTGATGCTAAACAAAGTGCTGAATTGATTTTAAAAATGCATGAGTTAACTAAGGAAAACATTGAGCGCATGAATGCTAAATATAAACTTGCTGGAGATAAGGGTAGAAAACATGTTGTGTTTGCACCTGGAGATCTTGTTTGGTTACATTTGCGTAAGGATAGATTTCCTGATTTGCGCAAATCAAAGTTAATGCCACGTGCTGATGGTCGCTTTAAGGTGTTAGAGAAAATAAATGATAATGCATATAAACTTGAGCTGCCTGCAGATTTTGGGGTTAGTCCCACTTTTAACATTGCAGATTTGAAGCCTTATTTGGGTGAGGAAGATGAACTTCCGTCGAGGACGACTTCATTTCAAGAAGGGGAGGATGATGAGGACATCAATACAATTGTTACACCCACAACCCCTGCTGCTATACATACTGGACCAATTACTAGAGCTCGTGCACGCCAACTAAATTACCAGGTACTTTCGTTTCTTGGTAATGATTCTAATGTTCATGAGAATATGATGCTGCCTAAATTGGATACATTTGTTTTGCTTACAAATGAAGGGCCTAGCTTGGAGAAGGATGAACATTGGAGCAAGAACAAGCATGGAGATGAGGGCACGCGCAAGGGAAACAAGAACGGAGTTACAAGTGATGATTTCAGGACTTTGAAGCCACCATAATGGGCGCATGAAGCCTTGGACGAAATATACAAGATGCCACTTCATAAATTTCGTCCCGAGGCTATTTTAGGTGCTGCGTCACCTTATTATTGGGCCAGGCCCATGTAATTTCGAAATACATAAGTATAGGCTGTTTTTAGAGTCCGTATGTGTGGGGAAATAAATTATCAGACATCCGGATGTCCGCTGGCTGTCATTTCAGCTTTTCCCGTTTCACCATCACCATAGCTCATCTCCATCGACTACTCATCATTGCCAAGGACGGTAACTTCGATGACATCTTTGTCATACCTTGCAATTGCATTGATAACCCACATGGCCTTACTTTTGCGTAGATTACCCATCGAGACTAGTCATTGAGTTTTGCCGGCAACGTGACTTGTGCACATTAGTGATCATACTCCATAGCATACATACCATACCACCGTGGTGCATATCTTGGCATCAACTTGTGTGTCACAAAGTTGTCATAGCATACACAATTGCTATCTTGGTTCGTGAAGTTTTGCATGAGAAAAGAGCTCAAAAGTGAAAGAGCCACCAAAGCTTTTAAGCAAAGAGGAAAGATAAGCAAAGAGCTTATAAGCAAGAACCGTAGCATCATACTACATTAAGATTGTCATATAAGATCATCTTGGATCATAGCACCGAAATACCATACATATAGCATACTTGGGATAGAGATTGTTGCATTTTTGCCTAGTAGGTTGTGCACAAGCTCCGTATCCACCTATTTTGCAATCGTGCTAGCGTCTCTCTAGTATTGTGCAAGAAGAGCATTTTCATGGATTCCACATTTTGGCTCACTTTTGGTTTGCACAATCCCATTTATCTATTTGCCTGTGTGTTTCCATGTACCCCTACTTGCTTGGTCTACTTGTTGCATTTGCAAATTTGTGAATCTTTTCCAACATTATTGAATCTCACTTTCAATTGCATCAAATTTTGTGCTACCATCCTAAGCAAGCTCCACCATAAGCTTTTACTTGTGTAGGTGTGAGAACTGACAAGAATTGGTACCGATAGTGCTATTTCAATGTCTGCATTTGAGTAAACTTGATTCATCATCAACATTGGTCAAGGTACATTGGTATAAGTTCTTCCTCTTCTACCACTCACATTTTGCTTCGAGTGATGGATAGGCCAAGTACTTCTACCAACCCACTCTTTATCAAGCAAGACGACGACAGGTCATCATACGTCACTAAGATCCACCTCTTTGGTGCACAACGAGCGTTGCATCAAGAGCAACAAGCAATGAACGACCGCATCGACAACCTCGCTACCGACATGCGACTCTCCGAGCAACGTACAAGAGACTACTTCGACAACAAGCTCGACGCGCACAAGAAAGAGAACGATGCAAGAATGGACGATATCCGCGCCTTGTTGGTGAACCGGCCTCCTTCTACATCGTCATACTCAAGACGGAGCCACTCAAGTCGACACTCTGACGACTCCTTCTCCGGCTCAAGTACACCGTCATCGAACACTCTTTGACGAGCCGCGCGTCAAGACCGTCATGCATCTCGCAACCTGCTACACGTCAAGCATTCACAAGAGCAAGCCGATGAGCAAGTCCCTCGTCCTCAATCAAACAATATCGCTTCTGCTCCAGCCCAAGGACGACAATGACTACGACGCCAGGAAGAAGAAGAACGAGCGCATCTACACCAACAGCAACAAGACGTCGAGGCTCAATGTCTTCAACAACAACAATGAGAAGCGGAAGCTCTTGAGGCGCAACGTGCCCTTCAAGAATCAAGTCAAGCTATCGCCAACCGCAATCGCGAAGGGCACAATCAAGAGGAAGCCCTTGAAGAAGAAATCTAAGATCGGAACTACCAACCGCGTGTGCAACTTAAAGCTCCACAAGCTCCTTCACAAGCTCGTCAAGCTCCACCTCAACCTCAAGTTCAACAAGAGCAAGTTGATCATGGACTTCCTCCATGCCAAGAGCAACATGAGGATGATTACCCTCACCGTCAAGGGCGTCATCATCACCATCGCCGACAACACAATGAAGAGCAACGCTATGGCAAGCTCAAATTCACAATGCCCAAGTTCAATGGAAGCAATGATCCAGAAGAGTACCTCTCATGGGCATTGAAGGTCGACAATATCTTTCGTTTGCACAACTATGAGGAAGGGAAGAAGATCGCTATGGCATCACTAGAGTACCAAGACTATGTGCTCATATGGTGGGAACAAGTCCTTGAGCGCCGACAAGCAAGAGATGAACCTCCAATCACCACTTGGGCTCATATGAAGGAGGTCATGCGAGCACGTTTTGTGCCAACCTACTACAACCGTGATCTATTCAAGAAGCTACAACTCCTCAAGCAAGGAACAAAGAGTGTTGAAGAATTGTAACGCCCCGAGACCGACGCTCCAGAAGACTTCCAGCTATTCCGAGTTTCCTCGTGTGATTTGTTTTATTTGTTGTGCATTGCATCATGCCATCATATCATTAATTTTTAAAACCTCAACTAAATAAATTGTATGGATTTTTCGATCCATTTAAACCGAGGGAACTCACGTGGTGACTTCTCTTTATAACATATCCTCCAATATTAGGGAGCTATATTAAATATTTCTTTATTTTGGAATTACCAAAACACACTTACAAAATAATTTCGTTCCTTTTCTGCTTCAAGTTTGGTCTCCAACGTTGTCCAATAATTTATTTCATCATTTTCCGGAGCTCCACCAAAAGTTCGCCATAGCTGCAACTTCGCGTACTTCGTTTGTGTTCAACGACCAGACAAAGGCGTCACAGAACCCCACCTTGATCAATAAAGCTTTCCTCTTATATTCGCAATATCCAGATTGCAATCTTAGTTTCTTGCTTGTTCTTCGTTTGCTCGCAGGAAACAGACCCTCGTGGTCAGGTTGATCGTGCTCCGGCGTGGTCAATAACCTCTCGGAGTTGGTTTAGCGATTGCTAAGGCGCGACGTCCTCGCACGTTCGTAGTCGGATCGTCAAAGTCGACTTCCACCAAAGCGAAATCCACCATCTCATCGAAAGACGGGACACCTTTGCCTCTATCACCTTACAATGATGACAAATAATATCACTTGTGTGCCCTGTTGATGCCATGGAAGAAGAAGAACTCTGTGGAGGCCCGGCAGGTGCGCTCTTGGCAGATAATGGTGGCTGTGCCTGCTTCTTGTATCACGGATGAAGGTGGCACCTGATGGAGGTCCTGGTGCAGTTGAAATAGAAGATGCACGCGGTGTCCATGATGAAGGTCGGCCTACAGAAAAATTAGTTCACGCCAATGCTTGTCGATCTTGCACTTCACGTTCAGCTTGACAAGCAAGATGGAATAAACGAGTGATATTAGTATACTCCTTATACTCTAGAATGGTCTGAATCTCTCTATTTAATCCACCCATAAAACATGCAAGCATAGCTTCATTCTCATCAACAATACCACATCTAATCATGTCAGTTTGTAATTCCTGATAATATTCTTTTACAGAATTTTTCCCTTGTCTTAAGCGCTGCAATTTTTGAAGCCATTCACGTTAATAATATGGTGGAACCCAACGAGTACACATAGCAGTTTTCAAAGCAGCCCAAGTAGTTGGAATAGGATATAATCTACAATGTTCAGACCAGCATACACATGCAAAACTAGTGACAGCAAAAATAGCAGCGGCAACCCATCTCTCCTCAGGATATTGTAAACATGTAAATCGTTGTTCAGTTTCTAACTCCAAAGTAAGATATATATCAGGAACACATCTACCCTCAAATGGTGGAATATTCAATTTCAGTTCAGGAAGATGGTCATGATCTCGTACCTGAGGGAGAGCCCTACCATTGTGATTATTTGCATGTGGACGACCTGGTGGTTGTGGTGGAGGTGGTTGCACGTAGTTCTGATTTTGATCAACCTCATCGTCGTAATCTCCCACATAATCATCCTCCTTCGCATCAGCAGCAGGAGCCATAGAAGTATCAACATCAGCACCAACAGTTTGGCCAAACGCAAGAGGGACACGGCTAGCTCGATGGAGGGCTGTTTCGCGACGTGGAGGTAGTCGTTGTTGTTGTTGTTGTAGAGGTGCGTTAGGTGCAGCGGGTGGTGGTGGGTGGAAGACGCGCAAGCAATTCATTAAACTTGTTATCGATCTTTGTTTCGAACATCTTCTCCATGCCATCTATCTTTTCCATGGCCTCTTCAAATCTGTTTAGCACATCTTGCACCTGTCCACTCATCATTTGCTGAAATTTATCATGCAACTCCTTATTCGTCATGTTGTCCCAGTCAGTCTCATCGGCTTGTGATCCTGGCATGGTTAGCAGCAATAGAACACACAAGAATATGATCCTACAGACTACTAACAAGAGGTGGTGGTGGGTGTCACAAATCCGTCAAGCAAATCTCCAGTTCTTACCAGTTCTTACCCAGTAGCAGGCGGTGATCGGCAACCGTTGTAGTCAAAACACTCAAAGCTTGGATAGAGCGATTACCAGGGAGAGTCAAACGCACAACGCAAAAAGGGTCAGCAATAATCAATTCAGAGATGCAAAGTTGAATAAATGCTCAACGACGGTACTGTGCTGGTCCTAGGCTAGACTGTGCTAGAGACGCGAGCCTAGAACACTAACAAAATCACGACGCTGCACGGAAACAAGGGAGAAGCGCACTCTGAATTTTTCTTTCACTCTTTTTTTGCGCTCTTTTATTTGTTTGCGCTCCTTTTTTCGAAAATCACTATAATGGCGAGTGTCTCAAAACTCTTCCCAAGTTAAGATAACAGGATACGCACGAAATTTTTTCGAACAATTTTTTTTTCGACTGCCCGGACCCAAAAACTGGAAACGGGTCAAAAAAAACTTTCTATAACAGCGACTGTCTCAATACGCTTAGAAACACCTAAAAATAGGATAGCCAGAATTTTTTTGTCAAGTGCGTTTTTGGAATTTTTTTGGATTTTTTTCCTGAAACCTTCTCAGGCAAGGAAAAACGAATCGGAAATTAGATGGATCTCGAAAACAAACCTAATATGCTAGGAACTCGGATTGGTGGTGGATATATGGTGGTGGTATATGGCAGCGGTGGTGGTAGCGGTGGTAGTATATGGATATGGATCGGTGGTGGTATATGGATACGGATTGGTGGTGGTATATGGATACGGATACAGAGCGGTGGTGGTAAGTGGCAGGGGTGATGATGATGGTGCGGTGGCGGCGTGACAACTTATGACCAGAACTTGAAACTCTAAAAGACTAGACGTTAAGACCAGCAACTAGACACGACGATGCAACCGCAAATTCAACAAAGCAAAACCCTAAAAAGATTATGCAAAGGCTCAGATTGGTTCGGATATGATGAACTAACCCTAATTTTTTTGTGGCTTTTTCATGGACTGTAGGTATGAACAACAGACTCGATCTAACCTACGAAAAACTGTAAAATCTCACCGAGCAACCTGGAAATCTGATACCACTTGATAGAGGCAAAGGTGTCCCGTCTTTCGATGAGATGGTGGCTATCGTTTTGGAGGAAGTCGACTTTGACGATCCGACTATGAACGTGCGAGGACGTCACGCCTTATCAATCGCTAAACCAACTCCGAGAGGTTATTGACCACGCTGGAGCACGATCAACCTGACCACGAAGGTCTGTTTCCTGCAGGCAAACGAAGAACAAGCAAGCAACTAAGATTGCAATCTGGATATTGCGAATATAAGAGGAAAGCTTTATTGATCAAGGTGGGGTTCTGTGACGCCTTTGTCTGGTCGTTGAACACAAACGAAGTATGCGAAGTTGCAGCTATGGCGAACTTTAATCTAAACAAAACCCAAAGTCTAAACGATGCCCTAAGGGGTGTATATATGGAGGAAGAGGGGGGGGGGGAATTTCGTGCCCCTTGGTGGAGGGGTCCGAAATCAACCCTATCTCTTGTTTCCCCACACATACGGACTCTAAAAATAGCCTATACTTATGTATTTCGAAATTACATGGGCCTAGCCCAATAATAAGTTGACACAGCACCTAGAATAGCCTCGGGACGAAATTTATGAAGTGGCATCTTGTATATTTCGTCCAGGGCTTCATGCACCCATTATGGTGGCTTCAAAGTCCTGAAATCATCACTTGTAACTCCGTTCTTGTTCCCCTTGCACATGCCATCATCTCCATGCTTGTTCTTGCTCCAATGTTCATCCTTCTCCAAGCTAGGCCCTTCATTTTTAAGCAAAACAAACGTATCCAATTTAGGCAGCATCATACTCTCATGAGCATTAGAATCATTACCAAGAAACGAAAGTGCCTAGTAATTTAGTTGGCGTGCGCGAGCTCTAGTAATTGGTCCAGTATGTATAGAAGCAGGGGCTGTGGGTGTAACAATGGTATTGATGTCCTCATCAGCTGTTGAAGCACTGGATGTACTTCTGCAGGTCTCTCCAGGCTGTTGCTTGGTGCGGCGCAGGTCACCCACGATCGGAGGATGGTCGCGAGTGCCCTGGAAGTTGGCGATGAAACGGCTGCGCATCTCCTCCTAAGAGGAGATCGAGCCGGGAGGCAGGTTCAAGAGCCAAGTGCGGGCACCATCCTTGAGCACCATGGGAAACCAGTTCGCCATGACCTTTTCGTCCTCGTTGGCCGCCTCGATGCCCAGCTCGTAGAGCTGCAGGAACTCCGCGGGGTCGGCGGTGCCGTCATAGCGAGGAGGCAGATCTGGCTTGAACTTTCCTGGCCAGGCGACACTGCACAGCTCGGTGCTGAAGGCACGACAACCTGCGGTTGCCACCGAAGCTTTTTGTGGACGTGGGGCCTGCTCTTGATGGTTCCCGCGCACTGCCGCCAGGGGCAGCACGGGGTCTTGGCGTGCTGGTGCAGGGATGTGGTCTTGACGTGCTGGACCAGGGAGCACGCGAGCGCCTTCTTGAGGCCGAGGGATTTCTTGGCAGCTCCTCTCTTGTCGCGCGGGCGCTGGACACGGTGGGTCTTGTCCAGGGGCCGCGCGCCTTAGGGCCAGGGCGCCTTCTTTGGGTGTTGGTGGCAGAGGTACCCCCTGAGCCGCATCGCCCATGGAGGACGGAGGGCGAGGCAGTGAGAGGGACGATGCAGGAGAGCCCCTTGCGGCTCTAACGAGCTCGGTGATGCGAGCGAGACACTTCTCGTAGAGGTCGTCAACGGGGCGGTAGTGCAGGAGCTCGCGTGCCAGGAGCAAGGCGGCCTGCGCGTTCGTGGGAGCACGACGAGCGTGAGACGATGAACCAGCTGGGGTTAGCGACGAAGTGGCCATGCAGCCTCCCCGCCGCACCGAGGGATGCAGCGAAGATGCCTGCTGCTCGTTCCCCGTCGGGCCGGTGGCGGCGTTGGCGGCAGGTGACGGTGAACGATGAGGAGGCCCACCGACGGGAGCCGTCTGGGTGACGCGAGCGGCGAGAGCAGGCCGGCGCTCGGCGCGACCTCGGCGAGTGTCCACCATGGATGCGACGAAGCGATGGAACACAGAACCGCGCAAAGAAGATTCCGGTGCAACCCTACCTGGCGCGCCAAATGTTGGATATCGGATTCTGGCAAAACCCTTAAGGTTCGAACTCTGGGGTGCGCACGAAGATCTTCTCCCTACCGATCCACGCCCCAAATCCTCCCCGTGAATCTAATCTAGCACGATGAAACACAAGGTTTATACTGGTTCGGGCCACCGTTGTGGTGTAATACCCTAATCCAGTGTGTGCTGTGGTGGGTTGCCTCTGGGGCTGATGATGAACAGTACAGAGGAAGAACAACCTTGCGAGGGGTGTTCTTGAGCTGGTGCGGTGCTCTACTAGGGCAAGGATTCGATCTGATCCGTCCTCCCTTCTACTATGGTAGCTAGCCCTATTTATAGAGGCCCCGGTCCTCTTCCCAAATATTGAGTAGGAAGGGATCCAACAACGAGCATTTTGAGAGGGGACAACTAGTACAAGCTATCCTGACTAAAGTTGGTCTTCGACTGCCAAAGGCACTGGTGATGCTGACACCGTCTTGGGCTCCATGGTGATCTCTGTCCTGCCGCTCTGCTGGTCTTGGTCTCGTTGCACCGATATGGAAACCTTTGCTTGATGCCTCGGTACTCCATGCCTGTACTTGCCCCCTTTGCATCAAAGATTTAACGAGGACACTGCACAGGCTAGCGCTCGCCTGGTCTTGATCATCATGGCTTGCGTCATGAGCACCTGGCGAGGTACTCATTTCCTTGATCTCTCCGCCTCCTCGTGAGCCTGCCTGGTGAGGCCGCCCCTGAGGAAGTGATGCAGAGCATCCTTCGGTCATCCCCATGGACCTTCCATCGTCTCACCAAGCACCAAGAGGACCCATGACTAGAGCACGAGCTAGAGCTCTCGAGACCGAGGTGACTTCTCTCCTTAGTGATATATCACATGATCCTCTCGAGACATGGCTACTACCTCAATCCGGAATGTTGTGCATGATTAGGTACCAAGAGGACCCTCTCGAGGATGCACATGAAGATGGCCAAGACCCCTAGTCCATGGAAGAAGAGAACCAACGGAAGAAGGCAAGAACAGCCTCCAGGCACCGGACATCCGGCCAGGACCCCAGACATCCGGCCCCTGGAGATCTACATGGCCAGCCCTCTGCAGAAGAAACTACAGCGACCGAACATTCGTCGTCCAGCCCGGACATCCGCCCCCCACCGGAAATCCGGCCAAAGTCCCGGACATCTGGCACCAGCGACTAGAGAGCACAAAAGCTTGCCCCGTCAGCCCAGACATCAGGCGATCGCCCCGGACATCCGGCGCCTCCTGAAGCAGCGGACATCCGGCCCCTCCGAGCGGACATACGGCATCGCCCATCCAGAGAGCAGAACAGCCATCTGCGCCATCCCGGACATCCGGCTCCTCAGCCCGGATATCCGGCGCCTCGCGAGCCACCGGACATCCGACCAGACGCCCGTACGTCCGGCCCTCCCAGCGCCTGCGTGCGCGTGTTGGACTGAGTCCATGTACCCCTTCACCCTGAGCCTATATATAGGACTCCTCCTCCTCACTTCGAGACTTAGCATTGTGATAGCTCATTTAGAGATAGAGCTCTGCTCATCCATACTGGATCGCCTCTTAGGAGAAGATCCATTCGGATTCAAGGCCTCCATCCGGAGAAGACAATCAAGACCTCCTCACGGAGAAGAACGGTTCCCTTTGTATCCTTCCTTTGTTGATTTTGGATCATGTGTTACCTTATGCTTTCGGTGATCTAGCCCTTGTGTGATCGATTACTTGTCGGTTGAGTGATTCTCTCGTTTCTCGCTGTGTTTTCACTTGTGTTTTCCGCGCGTTCTTCGTGTTCCCCCATAGGATCCACTCCAACTGTAAAAGATCGGCCCCCTAGGGTTCCGCCTACATCATCTTGGTATCATGAGCCACGTTGATCACGTATTTGGAGCCCCTACCCCTCTTTTTCTAGCTTGATTTTGTTGATTTCGTCCTAAATCTGAAAATCCCCACCAAAAATAGCCCCCAAATTTTTTTGTGATTTGTTGGTTTGATGATGTTTTGTTGACTTTGATCCATGAATTTGATTGGTTTCGAGTGGATCTAGCATCTCCCCAAGTTTCCCCATCTTTCATCTACGAAGTCCATCAAATTTTGCCCCCGAAAACATCAATTTCCGCCCCAAAATCGAGTTCCTTGAGTTCATCCTCGGATTTGGAGCCCGGACATCCGGCCCTACCCCCGGACATCCGGCCATTAGCCCAGACATCCGGTTCCTGGAGCGCATTTTCGTGCAAGGTTCTGGACATCGGGTCCCGGACATCCGGCCAAACCCCCGGATGTCCGCTGGCTGTCATTTCAGCTTTTCCCGTTTCACCATCACCACAGCTCATCTCCATCGACTACTCATCATTGCCAAGGACGGTAACTTCGATGACATCTTTGTCATACCTTGCAATTGCATTGATAACCCACATGGCCTTACTTTTGCGTAGATTACCCATCGAGACTAGTCATTGAGTTTTGCCGGCAACGTGACTTGTGCACATTAGTGATCATACTCCATAGCATACATACCATACCACCGTGGTGCATATCTTGGCATCAACTTGTGTGTCACAAAGTTGTCATAGCATACACAATTGCTATCTTGGTTCGTGAAGTTTTGCATGAGAAAAGAGCTCAAAAGTGAAAGAGCCACCAAAGCTTTTAAGCAAAGAGGAAAGATAAGCAAAGAGCTTATAAGCAAGAACCGTAGCATCATACTACATTAAGATTGTCATATAAGATCATCTTGGATCATAGCACCGAAATACCATACATATAGCATACTTGGGATAGAGATTGTTGCATTTTTGCCTAGTAGGTTGTGCACAAGCTCCGTATCCACCTATTTTGCAATCGTGCTAGCGTCTCTCTAGTTTTGTGCAAGAAGAGCATTTTCATGGATTCCACATTTTGGCTCACTTTTGGTTTGCACAATCCCATTTATCTATTTGCCTGTGTGTTTCCATGTACCCCTACTTGCTTGGTCTACTTGTTGCATTTGCAAATTTGTGAATCTTTTCCAACATTATTGAATCTCACTTTCAATTGCATCAAATTTTGTGCTACCATCCTAAGCAAGCTCCACCATAAGCTTTTACTTGTGTAGGTGTGAGAACTGACAAGAATTGGTACCGATAGTGCTATTTCAATGTCTGCATTTGAGTGAACTTGATTCATCATCAACATTGGTCAAGGTACATTGGTATAAGTTCTTCCTCTTCTACCACTCACATTTTGCTTCGAGTGATGGATAGGCCAAGTACTTCTACCAACCCACTCTTTATCAAGCAAGACGACGACAGGTCATCATACGTCACTAAGATCCACCTCTTTGGTGCACAACGAGCGTTGCATCAAGAGCAACAAGCAATGAACGACCGCATCGACAACCTCGCTACCGACATGCGACTCTCCGAGCAACGTACAAGAGACTACTTCGACAACAAGCTCGACGCGCACAAGAAAGAGAACGATGCAAGAATGGACGATATCCGCGCCTTGTTGGTGAACCGGCCTCCTTCTACATCGTCATACTCAAGACGGAGCCACTCAAGTCGACACTCTGACGACTCCTTCTCCGGCTCAAGTACACCGTCATCGAACACTCTTTGACGAGCCGCGCGTCAAGACCGTCATGCATCTCGCAACCTGCTACACGTCAAGCATTCACAAGAGCAAGCCGATGAGCAAGTCCCTCGTCCTCAATCAAACAATATCGCTTCTGCTCCAGCCCAAGGACGACAATGACTACGGCGCCAGGAAGAAGAAGAACGAGCGCATCTACACCAACAGCAACAAGACGTCGAGGCTCAATGTCTTCAACAACAACAATGAGAAGCGGAAGCTCTTGAGGCGCAACGTGCCCTTCAAGAATCAAGTCAAGCTATCGCCAACCGCAATCGCGAAGGGCACAATCAAGAGGAAGCCCTTGAAGAAGAAATCTAAGATCGGAACTACCAACCGCGTGTGCAACTTAAAGCTCCACAAGCTCCTTCACAAGCTCGTCAAGCTCCACCTCAACCTCAAGTTCAACAAGAGCAAGTTGATCATGGACTTCCTCCATGCCAAGAGCAACATGAGGATGATTACCCTCACCGTCAAGGGCGTCATCATCACCATCGCCGACAACACAATGAAGAGCAACGCTATGGCAAGCTCAAATTCACAATGCCCAAGTTCAATGGAAGCAATGATCCAGAAGAGTACCTCTCATGGGCATTGAAGGTCGACAATATCTTTCGTTTGCACAACTATGAGGAAGGGAAGAAGATCGCTATGGCATCACTAGAGTACCAAGACTATGTGCTCATATGGTGGGAACAAGTCCTTGAGCGCCGACAAGCAAGAGATGAACCTCCAATCACCACTTGGGCTCATATGAAGGAGGTCATGCGAGCACGTTTTGTGCCAACCTACTACAACCGTGATCTATTCAAGAAGCTACAACTCCTCAAGCAAGGAACAAAGAGTGTTGAAGAATTGTAACGCCCCGAGACCGACGCTCCAGAAGACTTCCAGCTATTCCGAGTTTCCTCGTGTGATTTGTTTTATTTGTTGCATTCATCCTTGCATCATGTGCATTGCATCATGCCATCATATCATTAATTTTTAAAACCTCAACTAAATAAATTGTATGGATTTTTCGATCCATTTAAACCGAGGGAACTCACGTGGTGACTTCTCTTTATAACATATCCTCCAATATTAGGGAGCTATATTAAATATTTCTTTATTTTGGAATTACCAAAACACACTTACAAAATAATTTCGTTCCTTTTCTGCTTCAAGTTTGGTCTCCAACGTTGCAGGTGAAGATTGAAGTTTGTTCCTTGTTGGAACATGGAGATGTTGTTCCTTGTTGGAACATGTTTACTTGTTGGGATATCACAATATATCTTATTTAATTAATGCATCTATATACTTGGTAAAGGGTGGAAGGCTCGGCCTTATGCCTGGTGTTTTGTTCCACTCTTGCCGCCCTAGTTTCCGTCATATCGGTGTTATGTTCCCGGATTTTGCGTTCCTTACACGGTTGGGCTATAATGGGAACCCCTTGACAGTTCGCCTTAAGTAAAGCTCCTCCAGCAATGCCCAACATTGGTTTTACCATTTGCACTAACAACCTACCACCTTCCCTTGGGTTCTGCAGACTCAAGGGTCATCTTTATCCTAACCCCCCCCCCCGGGCCAGTGCTCCTCTGAGTGTTGGTCCGAACTAGAGCCCTGTGCAGCGCCCCCTCGGGGAAACTCGAGGTTTGGTTTTAGTTGTACGGATTGCTCATCTGAGTGTGCCCTGAGAAAGAGATATGTGCAGCTCCTATCGGGATTTGTCAGCACATTCGGGCGGTGTTGCTGGTTTAGTTTTACCCTGTCGAAATGTCTTGTTGTACCGGGATACCGAGTCTGATCGGAGTGTCTCGGGTGGAGGTCTATTCCTTCGTTGACCGTGAGAGCTTGTCATGGGCTAAGTTGGGACACCCCTGCAGGGATTTGAACTTTCGAAAGCCGTGCCCGCGGTTATGGGCAGATGGGAATTTGTTAATGTCCGGTTGTAGAAAACCCGAAGTTGACCTTAATTAAAATACATCAACCGCGTGTGTAACCGTGATGGTCTCTTCTCGGCGGAGTCCGGGAAGTGAACACGGTGTTGAAGTTATGCTTGACGTAGGTTGCTATAGGATCACTTCTTGATCATACTTTTATCGACCGTGCTTTGCCTTCTCTTCTCGCTCTCATTTGCGTATGTTAGCCACCATATATGCTAGTCGCTTGCTGCAGCTCCACTTCAGTACTCCATCCTTCCTATAAGCTTAAATAGTCTTGATCGCGAGGGTGCGAGATTGCTGAGTCCCCGTGGCTCACAGATACTTCCAAAATTAGTTTGCAGGTGCCTATGTTACCGTGCAGATGACGCAACCAAGCTCAGGGAGGAGCTCGATGAAGATCTTGCCCTTTGTGTTGTTTCGTTCTAGTTGATCAGTAGTGGAGCCCAGTTGGGGTCGATCGGGGACCTTTGTCGCATTTGGGGTTCTTCTTTTATTTTGGTTCCGTAGTCGGACCTTGATTGTATCTGGATGATGTAATGCTTTATTCATGTAATTATGTGAAGTGGCGATTGTAAGCCAACTATGTACCTCTTTCCCTTATGTATTACATGGGTTGTGTGAAGATTACCTCACTTGCGACATTGCTTTCAATGCGGTTATGCCTCTAAGTCGTGCTTCGACACGTGGGAGATATAGCCGCATTGAGGGCGTTACAAGTTGGTAATCAGAGCCTTCCCCGACCTTAGGAGCCCCACTGCTTGATCGTTTTTAGCGGCCGAGTTGTGTCTAGAAAAATGTTTTGAGTCATTTAGGATTATATATATCGGAGAGTTTAGGAATTCTTTTTACTCCCCAGTCTCTTCATCGCTCTGGTAAGGCATCCTGACGTAGAGTTTTGACTCTTCTCTTCTCAAATTTCACTAAAAAAAAATTTAGGATCACGCGGGTATCTTGGAATCGTTCCGATGGTTTTATGATGAGAACATTGTCTTGGTGCCTCCTGTCAGGGGTTTAGTGGAAGTGTCCCGGGGAGTTGAGCTCCGAGGTGTTGTCGTCATAATTTTATCGTTGCAATTCTGGTATACTTGAGATATGTTCGCCGACATCGAAAATCTCTTTTATGCAGTTCTTTGGTGAGATAACCTCGACGCCACCCAGTACTGGGGCGGGAGTTCGGGAGTATCGCCATAACTTGTATAACGGATGCTTTTCGAAGGTTGAGGTAGATGATTTCCGAAGGTTTCTTGGTTATGTGTTGAAGGATGGATACAACTCGATGTAGGATTTGTTAGTTTTGGGTGAGATATTATGCTTCCCCTGTATCCCCAACACCTGATTGCATAACCTGAAAATTTTGGGAGTTTCATAGGTGGGAATTCAAGTAGCTCTTAGGATATCTTTCCGACGGATGTATGATATGAAATTGGGGTTCGACGTCTAGTGGTCCGCCTATTCACGGTTGATTTTACAGTGGTCTCGTTGTGTCTTAAAGAGTCCTTGGCTATGCCGACTCGGGGACGCTTCGTATGTCATGTGCACTGCCTTGTATATGATGGTGCTGTACGATCGAGCCCGTGTAGGCCCCACCACGAAAACTTCGGACGAAATCTCTATCATATGTTTGTTCCGGCTTATTCTGCAAGCCAGTCCTTTGTTTTTGTTTTGAGTTGTGGTATTCGAGTTGCTTCAATGTCAAGTGTTGATTCCATACCTTTCCGAAATGGTGTTCTCATACTCCGATGTGAATACCAATCCTTCTCGACAATCGAGATTGTCATGTCAATCCTTTTCAACCGGCGTGTTTCTCTTCAAGTGGATCCGATCACTTCAACATCAGCAAGACCAATTATCATTTCTTCTCAATGGTGTTTGTTTCATCCGTCTCCAAGTTGCCTTTGTTTTTTCCCGCCCACCCACCCTTTTTCCTCAAGGACTAAGATTTCTTTACCAAGTATCCTTTTATTTTTGTGAAGTTTCTCCATTCTTTTCTGTCAATGTTCTTATCCGGTGATTCTCATGAAGATTCTAATGGAGCTTCAAGTTCGTCATTCCTCGTTCTTTTCTTCTCCGGTGGATTTAATTCAAGCTTTGGTATTAAGCATACTCCTTTCTTTTTTTTCCAATGCTTTTCTTATGCCGGTGCACCTCTTAATCATCCATCTCTCGCTATTAAATTGTTCCGGAGTGCTCAAGATATCTCGAAGATTCGTGTTTCCACTCTACATTCGTTCAAACTCTTTCGAGGATGTTATTTCATTCTAGCCATTTAATTCAACTGGTGCATTCCCTCTTTTAAATCGTTCTACGGTGTTTCTTTTGAGTGGGCCCTAACCCACAGGTCTTTTCCCAGGATCTTACCTGACTCTTCTATTTTCCCAGAGCTATCCTAAATTCTTCTCCAAGTTTGACGTAAGAATGAGTTATCATTAGTCAAATGCTTTTCTCCAAGATCTTTCAAATTCTTTCATAGTTGGCTCAACCTCTTCGCTTTTGATTCTTCCGGTGTGCCTCAATAATTCTTGGTGGTGTTTCTCGTTGTCATTCTCATCATTTGAAGACCGAAGAAGAGTTTCTCTTTAATCTTGCTCTATTCTCTTCAAGATTCATGGTGCTAGCTTGTTGCCATCCTCTCATAATTGTTTTCGATTGTGAGAATCTTTTTCACCCATCAGGAGATATTCAAGAGTCTTCTCAGTTTGTCATCCGGAGTCCATCAATTCAGGTTTATTCATTCTCAGCCGTCAGTTATCATTCTCCTATCTTGCCGGTGCATCTATCGAATATCCTCTAATCAGTTCTTGATCTCTTTGTTCTCATGTATCTAGTTTGTCTCAAGCACCTTCGTTCATTTGCTAATTCTTACCGGTGATGCACCCCTACTTCGATCATTTTCAATTCTTACGGTGGTTCTTTCAAGATCTCTCTTCCTTGTTCATCATATCAATTCATTTGTTGTTCCAATCCTACCGGTGGTTCGTGGAAGACCTTCTCAAGTTTACGCTATATCTCTTTTAATCCTTTCTACGAGAATAAGTAGTATGCCAAATCCGTTGATTGTCGTCAATTTAATTGGTGAAGGATAAGCATAACATAATTCTTATTCTTGTTCATCCAAGTGATTAATTCTTTATTCTGGAGGCCCTTAAAATTCTCGGTTTCATTTGTTTCATCTTCTCTTTTTCCCGGAGTTCCAAGCTCTAATTATCACGGAGATCCATCTAAATCATTGCAAGGATTCACCTTGTGTTTTCAATTTCTCTTTCTTTTCATTCCTTTTGTTTACCGGAGTTCTTCATGGAGGTTCTACATGATGGTTCATCAAGGATTTAATTCCCTTCTCAAAGTTTTCATCGAGATTTTTTCCTAAGGAGCTCAAGCTTTCTTCATATGGTAATCCGGAGTGCAATTCTTTCTACCATATTTTGGAGGTGGTATTATGTCATTCTTGATAATTTGAGTTCATGTTCCATGATTCACATGTTGTTAAGAATGAGTTATTTTTAAATCCATCAACCTCGTTGTTGGAGTTATCTTGTGTCATATTTCACCTAAAAGCCTTCCATTGGGAATGTTGCTATTTGTGGTGCTTGCCAATGATCCAAGTTATCTATTTATCATCTTGGTGGAAGAAGTTTTCATCTCTTCGTTGATCTCAAGCAAGCAATTGTTTCCGTTAGTGGCCGGTTGTCACCTCATAATTTTGAGATGTTTTCCATAAGCCCACTACAAGCTTGTGCTTTTCGTTGTTGATTTTCCAACAACTCCGTTGAATTCTTCTTTGCAAGGATGCTTTCCAAACTCATTTGTGGCAGAAGTTGGCATTTTCTTCTCCATTCTGTTATTCCAATGATATATCTTCTATTATTTCTTTCGGAGGCATTGTGACGTTGCTCTTTTCACTCACCATCTCGATTCGTGAGGATCGTGTTCTTTTCTTGCTTATCCATTTAACCGGAGTGTCGTGTTTTCATTCGAGTTATCTAATCTTATCAAGTTTTCCCTCCTTCCTCAACTGGAGAGCTGTCTGAAATCCTTCTTACCCATTGTGCCATTCTTTCAATAGTTCCGTAGGCAGTGTGTTGTTGATTTCATCAAGTAACATCCCATCTTCTCAAGTTCATGTTCTATTCCTTCCATGTTCAACCGAAGTACTGCCCGAATTCTTCCCCTCTCATCTTGTTTTAACCGGAGTGGTTTCGAATTCTATCTTGTCCATTAAACTCTTGATTCATGTCTTTGCAACCTTCAAGTTCTCAAAATGTTCCTTGTTCCTTTTTTTTCTAACGGATTGTTTGCAATCTCGTTCTTCTCAGTTGTGCTCTTTATTTTAAATTGCTCAACCTCTCAAGGTTCTTTGGTTTCACTCATTGGTCAAAGAAGCAACTTAGTTTTACCTCTTCTCTTCCTCTTCCATTTCTCTCCGGTGCCATCCTAGATCTCGGGACGAGATCCTCTTGTAGTGGTGGAGTGTTGTAACGCCCCGAGACCGACGCTCCAGAAGACTTCCAGCTATTCCGAGTTTCGTCGTGTGATTTGTTTTATTTGTTGCATTCATCCTTGCATCATGTGCATTGCATCATGCCATCATATCATTAATTTTTAAAACCTCAACTAAATAAATTGTATGGATTTTTCGATCCATTTAAACCGAGGGAACTCACATGGTGACTTCTCTTTATAACATATCCTCAAATATTAGGGAGCTATATTAAATATTTCTTTATTTTGGAATTACCAAAACACACTTACAAAATAATTTCGTTCCTTTTCTGCTTCAAGTTTGGTCTCCAACGTTGTCCAATAATTTATTTCATCATTTTCCGGAGCTCCACCAAAAATCCAAACATTTTTGGACCTTCCCAAACCTCACTTCCTATTCAAATCATTTGAATTTAAATCAAATGAGTTTGAATTTAATCTTTCAATCATGGCCTTTCTATTTTTCTGGGAACAAACTCATTTTTGCGAGTCCGGAAAAATAATCCCCGTGTCCAACTTCTTCCCCTAACCCCTCTTTCTTTTCTTTCCTATCTCTGTTTTGTTTTTATTTTCTTTAGAGAGGGAGAAGAGAGCCTTGCAGCCCAGCCGGCCTCTTAGGCCCGGCCAACCTAAGCCGGCCCAAGGCCCAGTCGGTGCCCCTCTAACCCTAGCCGCAGCGCCCGATCCCCATCTCTCCCTCTCGTCTCCCTCTCCTCCCTCGCGCCGCCAGGAGCCATCTCTCCCTCGTTCCCCCGCATCTCTCGCTCGATCCCCCTCCTCTCGCCCTCTCCCTCGAGCTCCAACGGCGACCACGTCGCCAGGCCGCCGCCCGCTCCTCCCTCGACCCCGCCAGAAGCGAGCGCTGCCGAGCAGCTCCTTCACCTCCGCTTCATCGCCGTCCTCCATGGCGTCGCCTCCCCAAGCTTCGCCCCGCCGGATCCACGTCGTCGCCCCCGTCTCGAGCCCCGCCGACGTCCAGCCTCCTCGACCTCGACCTCGACCTCCTCTGCTTCCCTCGTCCTCGCTCGATCTCGAGCAGGGGAGCAGGCACGTCGTCGCTCCCTCTGCCATGGAGCTCGCGTCCCCTCGCGTCGCACCGCCGGTCTCCTCTTCGAGCACGAGCTCCACCTCCCCTGCTGCATGTCAAGGCCAATGCCGACCGCATCGTCCAACGCCAAGTCCCGGCCTCCTCTGCTTTGTGGCGACCACCACCATGGCCGCGGCTACCATCAACCAACCGCGCGGCTCGCCCCCTGTCTCGATCGTGCCAAGTTCCCTGCTCCGCCTCCACACGCCGCCCGCACACACTACCAACAGCCAGCAGCTCGAGCTGCCTCCATGCATCTCCGGTGACCTCCCGAGGCAGGGCCTTGACGAGTCCCTCGATGCCCTCCAGATGTGTCAATGCCTTTGTTTGAACCATGTACAACTACACGGTGATGCGCCAAGTACCCCTTCGGATCGCCAAGTTCATCTACGAAAACATGTACCATCTACCGTCGCCCGAAGACCCGTGTACCACTACCGACGCCGTGTACGACTACTTCCCACGACAACAATTGAACAACTACTTCCACTACGCCCGAATACCGTGGATGCGACAAGTTCCTCTCCGGACATGTACGACTACCGTTGCCAAGATCGCGAGTACCTCTACCGTCGCCGTGAACAACTACTTCCCTCGACGACTCGAACCGCTCCGAAAATGCACGCTTCGAAGGTATAACCGCCGAGAACGACCGCCGTGGACCGAATGCATGTGTTGTATGAGATGCACCCTATGTTTGCACCGTGCCCGTTTGCTTCATGCACGTTCCTCCTCGTTCGCCATGCCGATGAACCGTGGGAACCCGGTAACCGGGATCACCCCACCATCTCTAGCATGTTCCGCACATACGCACGCCTCCTTTTGCACCGGTATCTCCATGAGTTACCGGGACCGGAATGTTGCCGTGGCACCATTTTTGTTTCGCCGCCGTGGCACCCTTTCGTTCCGCCATGGTGACCAAATGCTTCATAACATGCTCATGTCAACATTTTCATAAAATTGCATAAAACTTGTATATGTCATCCGCATCATGATAACAACATTTAAAATGTTTAAACTTGTTGCATTAAATTGCTAAATGCATATGGGGATTTACCGGATTTGTTGTTTTTATATCCGGCCCCATTTAAATTGTTTAGATGGTATAGTTTATATTATGCTTCACCTCTTGCCATGTTTAACAACAGTTAATATTGTTGGATAGCTTAAACGAGAGATAACTAAATAATTGATGTGGTGTTCCGTCAACATGCACCTCGTTGCATATTGAGCTCCACTTAACTTGTAGTATTGTTTGTTGCACTTTGCCATGCCATGCCTCATTAAACCGGACATGCATCATACTTGATTGTGCATCATGCCATGTTGATGTGCTGGTCGTTTACTATGTTGCTTGCTTCTTTCCGGTGTTGCTTCTTCGGGTTGGTTCCGATAACGTCGAGGTTGTGAGGATCCGTTCGTCTACGTCCGTTTGTCTTCTTCATGGACTCGTTCTTCTTCCTTGCAGGATTTCAGGCAAGATGATCATACCCTCGAAATCACCACTATCTTTGCTATGCTAGTTTGCTCGCTCTTTTGCTATGCCAATGCTACGATGCCTACCATTTGCTTGTTAGCCTCCCAAATTGCCAAGTCAAACCTCTAACCCACCATGTCCTAGCAAACCGTTGATTGGCTATGTTATCGCTTTGCTCAGCCCCTCTTATAGCGTTGTTAGTTGCAGGTGAAGATTGAAGTTTGTTCCTTGTTGGAACATGGAGATGTTGTTCCTTGTTGGAACATGTTTACTTGTTGGGATATCACAATATATCTTATTTAATTAATGCATCTATATACTTGGTAAAGGGTGGAAGGCTCGGCCTTATGCCTGGTGTTTTGTTCCACTCTTGCCGCCCTAGTTTCCGTCATATCGGTGTTATGTTCCCGGATTTTGCGTTCCTTACACGGTTGGGCTATAATGGGAACCCCTTGACAGTTCGCCTTAAGTAAAGCTCCTCCAGCAATGCCCAACATTGGTTTTACCATTTGCACTAACAACCTACCACCTTCCCTTGGGTTCTGCAGACTCAAGGGTCATCTTTATTCTAACCCCCCCGGGCCAGTGCTCCTCTGAGTGTTGGTCCGAACTAGAGCCCTGTGCAGCGCCCCCTCGGGGAAACTCGAGGTTTGGTTTTAGTTGTACGGATTGCTCATCTGAGTGTGCCCTGAGAAAGAGATATGTGCAGCTCCTATCGGGATTTGTCGGCACATTCGGGCGGTGTTGCTGGTTTAGTTTTACCCTGTCGAAATGTCTTGTTGTACCGGGATACCGAGTCTGATCGGAGTGTCTCGGGTGGAGGTCTATTCCTTCGTTGACCGTGAGAGCTTGTCATGGGCTAAGTTGGGACACCCCTGCAGGGATTTGAACTATCGAAAGCCGTGCCCGCGGTTATGGGCAGATGGGAATTTGTTAACGTCCGGTTGTAGAAAACCCGAAGTTGACCTTAATTAAAATACATCAACCGCGTGTGTAACCGTGATGGTCTCTTCTCAGCGGAGTCCGGGAAGTGAACATGGTGTTGGAGTTATGCTTGACGTAGGTTGCTACAGGATCACTTCTTGATCATACTTTTATCGACCGTGCTTTGCCTTCTCTTCTCGCTCTCATTTGCGTATGTTAGCCACCATATATGCTAGTCGCTTGCTGCAGCTCCACTTCATTACTCCATCCTTCCTATAAGCTTAAATAGTCTTGATCGCGAGGGTGCGAGATTGCTGAGTCCCCGTGGCTCACAGATACTTCCAAAACCAGTTTGCAGGTGCCTATGTTACCGTGCAGATGACGCAACCAAGCTCAGGGAGGAGCTCGATGAAGATCTTGCCCTTTGTGTTGTTTCGTTCTAGTTGATCAGTAGTGGAGCCCAGTTGGGGTCGATCGGGGACCTTTGTCGCATTTGGGGTTCTTCTTTTATTTTGGTTCCGTAGTCAGACCTTGATTGTATCTGGATGATGTAATGCTTTATTCATGTAATTATGTGAAGTGGCGATTGTAAGCCAACTATGTACCTCTTTCCCTTATGTATTACATGGGTTGTGTGAAGATTACCTCACTTGCGACATTGCTTTCAATGCGGTTATGCCTCTAAGTCGTGCTTCGACACGTGGGAGATATAGCCGCATTGAGGGCGTTACAAGAATACTGCAAGGAAATGGAGATTGCCATGACTCGAGCCAATGTCACGGAGGATGATGAGCAAACTATGGCACGATTCTTGAATGGACTCAATCATCCCATCAAGAAGATCACCGACTTCCAACCCTACTCCAACCTCATTGAGCTCGTGCATCAAGCGACCAAGGCGGAACGTCAAGTGCAAGATGACTTCAAGTATGCCAAGTAATCATCCAAGACCTACGGCTTCTCCAACATCCAAGCTTCAACAACTCCTCCAACATCTACATCAAACAAACCTTCTCCAAGCAACAACGACAAGTCAAGTTACAAGAAAACTTCGGCAAGTTCAAGTTGTCTTCCTCCTACTACAAGCAACTTCAAGCCGCGTTGATGAGGACATCAATACGATTGTTACACCCACAGCCCCTACTGCTATACATACTGGACCAATTACTAGAGCTCGCGAACGCCAACTAAATTACCAGGTACTTTCGTTTTTGGTAATGATTCTAATGTTCATGAGAATATGATGCTGCCTAAATTGGATACATTTGTTTTGCTTACAAATGAAGGGCCTAGCTTGGAGAAGGATGAACATTGGAGCAAGAACAAGCATGGAGATGATGGCATGCGCAAGGGGAACAAGAACGGAGTTACAAGTGATGATTTCAGGACTTTGAAGCCACCATAATGGGCGCATGAAGCCTTGGACGAAATATACAAGATGCCACTTCATACATTTCGTCCCAAGTCTATTCTAGGTGTTGCGTCACCTTATTATTGGGCCAGGCCCATGTAATTTTGAAATACATAAGTATAGGCTATTTTTAGAGTCCGTATGTGTGCGGAAACAAGAGATAGGGTTGATTTCGGACCCCTCCACCAAGGGCCACGAAATTCCCCCCTCTTCCTCCATATATACAGCCCTTAGGGCACCTTTTAGACTTTGGGTTTTGCTTAGATTAAAGTTCGCCATAGCTGCAACTTCGCGTACTTCGTTTGTGTTCAACAACCAAACAAAGGCGTCACAGAACCCCACCTTGATCAATAAAGATTTCATCTTATATTCGCAATATCCAGATTGCAATCTCAGTTTCTTGCTTGTTCTTCGTTTGCTCGCAGGAAACAGACCCTCGTGGTCAGGTTGATTGTGCTCTGGCGTGGTCAATAACCTCTCGGAGTTGGTTTAGCGATTGCTAAGGCACGACGTCCTCGCACGTTCGTAGTCGGATCGTCAAAGTCGACTTCCACCTAAGCGATATCGAACATCTCATCAAAAGACGGGACACCTTTGCCTCTATCAAGTGGTATCAGATTTCCTTGTTGCTCGGTGAGATTTTACAGTTTTTTGTAGTTTAGATCGAGTCTGTTCTTCATACCTATAGTCTACGAAAAAGCCAAAAAAAATTAGGGTTAGTTCATCATATCCGAACCAATCTGAGCCTTTGCATAATCTTTTTAGGGTTTTGCTTTGTTGAATCTGCGGTTGCATCGTTGTGTCTAGTTGCTGGTCTTAGCATCTAGTCTTTTAGAGTTTCGAGTTCTGGTCATAAGTTGTCATGCCGCCACCACACCATCATCATCGCCCCTGCCATCTACCACCACTGCTCCGAATCCGTATCCATATACCACCACCAATCCGTATCCATATACCACCATCGATCCATATCCATATACTACCACCGCTACCACCACCGCTGCCATATACCACCATCGCTGCCATATACCACCACCATATATCCACCACCAATCCGAGTTCCTTGCATATTAGGTTTATTTTTAGGTGTTTCTAAGCGTATTGAGACAATCGCCGTTATAGAAAGTTTTTTTTGACCCGTTTCCAGTTTTTGTGTCCGAGTAGTAAAAAAAAATTTGGTTGAAAAAATTTCGTACCTATCCTGTTATCTTGACTTGGGAAGAGTTTTGAGAAACTCGCCATTATATTTATTTTCGAAAAAAAGGAGCACAAAAAAAAGAGCGCAAAAAAAAGAGCGCAAAAAAAAGAGCGCCAAAAAAAGTGAAAAAAATGCAAAGTGTGCTTCTCCCTTGTGTCTGTGCAGCATCGTGATTTTGTTAGTGTTCTAGGCTCCCGTCTCTAGCACAGTCTAGCCTAGGACCAGCACAGTACCGTCATTGAGCGTTTATTCAACTTTGCATCTCTGAGTTGATTTTTGCTGACCCTTTTTGCTACCATATTATAAGCCTTCCTAGCTCCACATACATCTAGGTCGTGCGTTTCACTCTCCCTGGTAATCGCTCTATCCAAGCTTTGAGAGTTTTGACTACAACGGTTAACGATCACCGCCTGCTGCTGGGTAAGAACTGGTAAGAATTTAAGATTTGCTTGACGGATTTGTGACACCCACCACCACCTCTTGTTAGTAGTCTGTAGGATCATACTTTCTATTGCTGCTAACCATGCCAGGATCACAAACCGGCGAGACTGACTGGGAGAACATGACGAATAAGGATTTGCATGATAAATTTTAGCAAATGATGAGTGGACAGGTGCAAGATGTGCTAAACAGATTTGAAGAGGCCATGTTGAAGATAGATGGCATGGAGAAGACGTTCGAAACAAAGCTTGATAACAAGTTTAATGAATTGCTCGCACGTCTTCCACCCCCACCACCCGTTGCACCTAACGCACCTCTCCAACAACAACAACAACGACGACGACGACTACCTCCACGTCGCGAAACATACCTCCGCCGAGCGAGCCGTGTCCCTCTTGCGTTTGGCCAAACTGTTGGTGCTGCTGTTGATACTTCTGTGGATCCTGCTGCTGATGCGAAGGAGGATGATTATGTGGGAGATTATGAGGATGAGGTTGATCAAAATCAGAACTACGTGCAACCACCTGCACCACAACCACCAGGTCGTCCACATGCAAATAATCACAATGGTAGGGCTCTCCCTCAGGTACGAGATCATGACCATCTTCCTAAACTGAAATTGAATATTCCACCATTTGAGGGTAGATATGTTCCTGATATATATGTTACATGGGAGTTAGAAACTGAACAACGATTTACATGTTTACAATATCCAGAGGAGAGACGGGTTGCCACTGCTGTTTGTGCTTTCACTAGTTTTGCATGTGTATGGTGGTCTGAACATTGTAGATTATATCCTATTCCAACTACTTGGGCTGCTTTGAAAACTGCTATGCGTACTCGTTGGGTTCCACCATATTATCAACGTGAATTGCTTCAAAAATTGCAGCGCTTAAGACAAGGGAAAAATTATGTGGAAGAATATTATCAGGAATTACAAACTGGCATGATTAGATGTGGTATTGTTGAGGAGAATGAAGCTATGCTTGCACGTTTTCTGGGTGGATTAAATAGAGAGATTCCGACCATTCTAGACTATAAGGAGTATACTAATATCACTCATTTATTCCATCTTGCTTGTAAAGCTGAACGTGAAGTGCAGGATCGACAAGCATTGGCACGAACTAACTTTTCTGCAGGCCGACCTTCATCATGGACACCGCGTGCATCTTCTACTTAAACTGCACCAGCACCTCCATCAGGTGCCACCTCTAGCCATGATACAAGAAAACAGGCACAACCACCATTATCTGCCAAGAGCGCACCTGTCGGGCCTGCACAGAGTTCTTCTTCCATGGCATCAACAGGGCACACAAGTGATATTATTTGTCATCGTTGTAAGGGAAGAGGTCATTATGCGAGAGAATGCAAATCTCAGCGTGTGATGATTGCTACCGAGGATGGTGATGAGGACATCAATACAATTGTTACACCCACAGCCCCTGCTGCTATACATACTGGACCAATTACTAGAGCTCGTGCACGCCAATTAAATTACCAGGTACTTTCGTTTCTTGGTAATGATTCTAATGTTCATGAGAATATGATGCTGCCTAAATTGGATACATTTGTTTTGCTTACAAATGAAGGGCCTAGCTTGGAGAAGGATGAACATTGGAGCAAGAACAAGCATGGAGATGATGGCATGCGCAAGGGAAACAAGAACGGAGTGACAAGTGATGATTTCAGGACTTTGAAGCCACCATAATGGGTGCATGAAGCCTTGGACGAAATATACAAGATGCCACTTCATAAATTTCGTCCCGAGGCTATTTTAGGTGCTGCGTCACCTTATTATTGGGCCAGGCCCATGTAATTTCGAAATACATAAGTATAGGCTATTTTTAGAGTCCGTATGTGTGGGGAAATAAGAGATAGGGTTGATTTCGGACCCCTCCACCAAGGGCCACGAAATTCCCCCCTCTTCCTCCATATATACAGCCCTTAGGGCATCGTTTAGACTTTGGGTTTTGTTTAGATTAAAAGTTCGCCATAGCTGCAACTTCGCGTACTTCGTTTGTGTTCAACGACCAGACAAAGGCGTCACAGAACCCCACCTTGATCAATAAAGATTTCATCTTATATTCGCAATATCCAGATTGCAATCTTAGTTTGTTGCTTGTTCTTCGTTTGCTCGCAGGAAACAGACCCTCGTGGTCAGGTTGATCGTGCTCCGGCGTGGTCAATAACCTCTCGGAGTTGGTTTAGCGATTGCTAAGGCGCGACGTCCTCGCACGTTCGTAGTCGGATCGTCAAAGTCGACTTCCACCAAAGCGAAATCCACCATCTCATCGAAAGACGGGACACCTTTGCCTCTATCAAGTGGTATCAGATTTCCAGGTTGCTCGGTGAGATTTTACAGTTTTTCATAGTTTAGATCGAGTCTGTTCTTCATACCTACAATCCACGAAAAAGCCACAAAAAAAATTAGGGTTAGTTCATCATATCCGAACCAATCTGAGCCTTTGCATAATCTTTTTAGGGTTTTGCTTTGTTGAATTTGCGGTTGCATCGTCGTGTCTAGTTGCTGGTCTTAGAGTCTAGTCTTTTAGAGTTTCGAGTTCTGGTCATAAGTTGTCACGCCGCCGCCGCACCATCATCATCACCCCTGCCATCTACCACCACCGCTTATCCGCCACCGCTTCGAATCCGTATCCATATACCACCACAGCTGTCATATACCACCACCGCTGCCATCTACCACCATATATCCACCACCAATCCGAGTTCTTGTCATATTAGGTTTGTTTTCGAGATCCATCTAGATTCCGATTCGTGTTTCCTTGCCGGAGTCGGGTAGCCACGCTCCGTTTAGGCCCAAAATTTTTCGAAAACGCATTTTTCGAAAAATTTTCTGGCTATCCTATTTTTAGGTGTTTCTGAGTGTTTTGAGACAGGTGCCATTATAGGAAGTTTTTTTTGACCCGTTTCCAGTTTTTGGGTCCGGACAGTCAAAAAAAAAAAATTGGTCAAAAAAATTTCGTGCCCATCCTGTCAGTTTGAGCTAAGAAGAGTTTTGAGACACTCGCCATTATAGTGATTTTTCGCAAAAAAAAAAGCAGCGCAAAAAAAAGAGCGCAAAAAAAAAGAGCGAAAAAAAAAATTCCAGAGTGTGCTTTTCCCTTGTTTACGTGCCGCGTCGTGATTTTGTTAGTGTTCTAGGCTCGCGTCTCTAGCACAGTCTAGCCTAGGACCAGCACAGTACCGTCGTTGAGCGTTTATTCAACTTTGCATCTCTGAATTGATTATTGCTGACCCTTTTTGCTACCATATTATAAGCCTTCCCAGCTCCACATACATCTACGTCGTGCGTTTGACTCTCCCTGGTAATTGCTCTATCCAAGCTTTGAGAGTTTTTGACTACAACGGTTGCCGATCACCGCCTGCTGCTGGGTAAGAACTGGTAAGAATTTGAGATTTGCTTGACGGATTTGTGACACCCACCACCACCTCTTGTTAGTAGTCTGTAGGATCATATTCTTGTGTGTTTCTATTGCTGCTAACCATGCCAGGATCACAAGCCGACGAGACTGACTGGGAGAACATGACGAATAAGGATTTGCATGATAAATTTCAGCAAATGATGAGTGGACAGGTGCAAGATGTGCTAAACAGATTTGAAGAGGCCATGGAGAAGATAGATGGCATGGAGAAGATGTTCGAAACAAAGCTCGATAACAAGTTTAATGAATTGCTCGCGCGTCTTCCACCACCACCACCCGCTGCACCTAACGCACCTCTCCAACAACAACAACAACGACTACCTCCACGTCGCGAAACAGATCTCCGCCGAGCGAGCCGTGTTCCTCTTGCGTTTGGCCAAACTGTTGGTGCTGCTGTTGATACTTCTGTGGCTCCTGCTGCTGATGCGGAGGAGGATGATTATATGGGAGATTACGAGGATGAGGTTGCTCAAAATCAGAACTACGTGCAACCACCTGCACCACAACCACCAGGTCGTCCACATGCAAATAATCACAATGGTAGGGCTTTCCCTCAGGTACGAGATCATGACCATCTTCCTAAACTGAAATTGAATATTCCACCTTTCGAGGGTAGATATGTTCCTGATATATATCTTACTTGGGAGTTAGAAACTGAACAACGATTTACATGTTTACAATATCCCGAGGAGAGACGGGTTGCCGCTGCTGTTTGTGCTTTCACTAGTTTTGCATGTGTATGGTGGTCTGAACATTGTAGATTATATCCTATTCCAACTACTTGGGCTGCTTTGAAAACTGCTATGCGTACTCGTTGGGTTCCACCATATTATCAACGTGAATTGCTTCAGAAATTACAGCGCTTAAGACAAGGAAAAAATTCTGTAGAAGAATATTATCAGGAATTACAAACTGGCATGATTAGATGTGGTATTGTTGAGGAGAATGAAGCTATGCTTGCACGTTTTTTGGGTGGATTAAATAGAGAGATTCAGACCATTCTAGACTATAAGGAGTATACTAATATCACTCGTTTATTCCATCTTGCTTGTAAAGCTGAACGTGAAGTGCAGGATCGACAAGCATTGGCGCGAACTAACTTTTCTGCAGGCCGACCTTCATCATGGACGCCGCGTGCATCTTCTACTTCAACTGCACCAGCACCTCAATCAGGTGTCTCCTCCAGTCGTGATACAAGAAAACAGGCACAACCACCATTATCTGCCAAGAGCGCACCTGCTGGGCCTGCACAGAGTTCTGCTTCTTCCATGGCATCAACAGGGCACACAAGTGATATTATTTGTCGTCGTTGTAAGGGAGGAGGTCATTATGCGAGAGAATGCAAATCTCCGCGTGTGATGATTGCTACCGCGGATGGTGGATATGAGTCCGCTAGTGACTATGATGAGGAGACTTTGGCTCTTATTACACGTGAAGAACATGGTGGAGATGATTCTGATCATGAGACGCAATACATGGCTCCTGAAGACGCTGACAGGTATGAATATTTAGTTGCTCAACGTGTTTTGAGTGTGCAGGTCACACAAGCTGAGCAAAATCAGAGGCACAATTTGTTCCATACCAAGGGAGTTGTGAAGGAACGTTCTGTGCGCGTCATAATAGACGGAGGGAGCTGCAACAACTTGGCTAGCATGGAGATGGTGGAGAAGCTTTCTCTCACCACAAGACCACATCCACATCCTTACTACATCCAATGGTTCAACAACAGCGTCAAGGTTAAGGTAACACGTACTGTTCGTGTGCATTTTAGTATCTCTACATATGCTGATTATGTTGATTGTGATGTGGTACCTATGCAAGCATGTTCCTTATTACTTGGTAGACCATGGCAATTTGATAAAAATTCTGTACACCATGGTAGAAACAATCACTATACTCTTGTTCATAAGGATAAAAATATTACTTTGCTTCCTATGACTCCTGATTCCATTTTGAAAGATGATATTAATAGGGCTAATAAAGCAAAACAGGAGACGAATAAGAGTGAAAATCAGATTGTGGCAAAAGAATTTGAGCAACAAATGAAGCCTAATAATAAACCATCTAGTGTTGCTTCTGAAATTAAATTGAAAAGTGCATGTTTATTTGCCACCAAATCTGATATTGATGAGCTAGATTTCAGCAAATCTGTTTGCTATGCTTTTGTGTGCGAAGAGGCATTATTTTCATTCGAGGACGTGCCTTCCTCTTTGCCTCCTGCTGTCACTAACATTTTGCAGGAGTTCGCTGACGTCTTTCCACAAGACGTGCCACCAGGATTACCGCCTATTCGAGGGATTGAGCATCAGATTGACTTAATTCCCGGTGCTTCACTGCCAAACCGTGCACCATACCGTACCAATCCAGAGGAGACGAAGGAGATTATGCGCCAAGTACAAGAGCTTCTCGACAAAGGTTATATACGCGAATCCCTTAGTCCTTGTGCTGTTCCTATTATTCTAGTGCCGAAAAAGGATGGTACATCACGTATGTGTGTTGATTGTAGAGGCATTAATAATATTACTATTCGTTATCGTCATCCTATTCCTAGGCTAGATGATATGCTTGATGAATTGAGTGGCTCTACAATATTCTCCAAAGTTGATTTGCGTAGTGGCTACCATCAAATTCGTATAAAATTGGGAGATGAATGGAAAACAGCATTTAAAACTAAGTTTGGATTATATGAGTGGTTAGTCATGCCTTTTGGGTTAACTAATGCACCTAGTACTTTCATGAGATTAATGAACGAAGTTTTACGTGCTTTCATTGGACGATTTGTGGTAGTTTACTTTGATGACATACTGATTTATAGCAGATCTTTGGAAGAACATTTGGAACATTTACGTGCTGTTTTTATTGCTCTACGTGATGCACGTTTGTTTGGTAACCTTGGGAAGTGCACCTTTTGCACCGACCGAGTATCTTTTCTTGGCTATGTTGTTACTCCACAGGGAATTGAAGTTGACAAAGCCAAGATTGAAGCTATTGAGAGTTGGCCGCAGCCCAAAACGGTCACACAAGGGAGGAGTTTTCTTGGCCTCGCTGGATTCTATAGGCGTTTTGTGAGAGATTTCAGCACCATTGCTGCACCTCTCAACGAGCTTACAAAGAAGGATGTGCCTTTTGTTTGGGGTACCGCACAGGAAGAAGCCTTCACGGTATTGAAAGATAAGTTGACACATGCTCCTTTACTCCAACTTCCTGATTTTAATAAGACTTTTGAGCTTGAATGTGATGCTAGTGGAATTGGATTAGGAGGTATGATGAACTAACCCTAATTTTTTTTGTGGCTTTTTCGTGGACTGTAGGTATGAAGAACAGACTCGATCTAAACTACGAAAAACTGTAAAATCTCACCGAGCAACCTGGAAATCTGATACCACTTGATAGAGGCGGAGGAGGATGATTATGTGGGAGACTATGAGGATGAGGTTGATCAAAATCAACACTACGTGCAGCCACCTGTACCCCCACCAGCAGGTCGACCTCAGGTATATATTCGTAATGGTAGGCCTGCACCACCACCTCAGGTACGAGATGATGTCCATATTCCTAAACTGAAATTGAATATTCCACCATTTGAGGGTAGATATGTTCCTGATATATATCTTACTTGGGAGTTAGAAACTGAACAACGATTTACATGTTTACAATATCCTGAGGAGAGACGAGTTGCTGCTGCTGTTTGTGCTTTCACTAGTTTTACATGTGTATGGTGGTCTGAACATTGTAGATTGTATCCTATTCCAACTACTTGGGCTGCTTTGAAAACTGCTATGTGTACGCGTTGGGTTCCACCATATTATCAACGTGAATTGCTTCAAAAATTGCAGCGTTTAAGACAAGGAAAAAATTCTGTAGAAGAATATTATCAGGAATTACAAACTGGCATGATTAGATGTGGTATTGTTGAGGAGAATGAAGCTATGCTTGCACGTTTTCTGGGTGGATTAAATAGAGAGATTCAGACCATTCTAGACTATAAGGAGTATACTAATATCACTCGTTTATTCCATCTTGCTTGTAAAGCTGAACGTGAAGTGCAGGATCGACAAGCATTGGGGCGAACTAACTTTTCTGCAGGCCGACCTTCATCATGGACACCACGTGCATCTTCTACTTCAACTGCACCAGCACCTCCATCCGGTGCCACCTCCAGCCGTGATACAAGAAAACAGGCACAACCACCATTATCTGCCAAGAGCGCACCTGCGGGGCCTGCACAACGTTCTTCTTCTTCCATGGCATCAACAGGACACACAAGTGATATTATTTGTCGTCGTTGTAAGGGAGGAGGTCATTATGCGAGAGAATGCAAATCTCCGCATGTGATGATTGCTACTGCGGATGGTGGCTATGAGTCCGCTAGTGACTATGATGAGGAGACTTTGGCTCTTATTACACGTGAAGAACATGGTGGAGATGATTCTGATCATGAGACGCAATACATGGCTCCTGAAGACGCTGACAGGTATGAATGTTTAGTTGCTCAACGTGTTTTGAGTGTGCAGGTCACACAAGCTGAGCAAAATCAGAGGCACAATTTGTTCCATACCAAGGGAGTTGTGAAGGAACGTTCTGTGCGCGTCATAATAGACGGAGGGAGCTGCAACAACTTGGCTAGCATGGAGATGGTGGAGAAGCTTTCTCTCACCACAAGACCACATCCACATCCTTACTACATCCAATGGTTCAACAACAGCGGCAAGGTTAAGGTAACACGTACTGTTCGTGTGCATTTTAGTATCTCTACATATGCTGATTATGTTGATTGTGATGTGGTACCTATGCAAGCATGTTCCTTATTACTTGGTAGACCATGGCAATTTGATAAAAATTCTGTACACCATGGTAGAAACAATCACTATACTCTTGTTCATAAGGATAAAAATATTACTTTGCTTCCTATGTGATGAGGACATCAATACAATTGTTACACCCACAGCCCCTGCTGCTATACATACTGGACCAATTACTAGAGCTCGTGCACGCCAACTAAATTACCAGGTACTTTCGTTTCTTGGTAATGATTCTAATGTTCATGAGAATATGATGCTGCCTAAATTGGATACATTTGTTTTGCTTACAAATGAAGGGCCTAGCTTGGAGAAGGATGAACATTGGAGCAAGAACAAGCATGGAGATGATGGCATGCGCAAGGGGAACAAGAACGGAGTTACAAGTGATGATTTCAGGACTTTGAAGCCACCATAATGGGTGCATGAAGCCTTGGACGAAATATACAAGATGCCACTTCATAAATTTCGTCCCGAGGCTATTTTAGGTGCTGCGTCACCTTATTATTGGGCCAGGCCCATGTATTTTAGAGTCCGTATGTGTGGGGAAACAAGAGATAGGGTTGATTTCGGACCCCTCCACCAAGGGCCACGAAATTCCCCCCTCTTCCTCCATATATACAGCTCTTAGGGCATCGTTTAGACTTTGGGTTTTGTTTAGATTAAAAGTTCGCCATAGCTGCAACTTCGCGTACTTCGTTTGTGTTCAACGACCAGACAAAGGCGTCACAGAACCCCACCTTGATCAATAAAGCTTTCATCTTATATTCGCAATATCCAGATTGCAATCTTAGTTTCTTGCTTGTTCTTCGTTTGCTCGCAGGAAACAGACCCTCGTGGTCAGGTTGATCGTGCTCCGGCGTGGTCAATAACCTCTCGGAGTTGGTTTAGCGATTGCTAAGGCGCGACGTCCTCGCACGTTCGTAGTCGGATCGTCAAAGTCGACTTCCACCAAAGCGAAATCCACCATCTCATCGAAAGACGGGACACCTTTGCCTCTATCAAGTGGTATCAGATTTCCAGGTTGCTCGGTGAGATTTTACAGTTTTTAGTAGTTTAGATCGAGTCTGTTCTTCATACCTATAGTCCACGAAAAAGCCACAAAAAAAATTAGGGTTAGTTCATCATATCCGAACCAATCTGAGCCTTGCATAATCTTTTTAGGGTTTTGCTTTGTTGAATTTGCGGTTGCATCGTCGTGTCTAGTTGCTGGTCTTAGAGTCTAGTCTTTTAGAGTTTCGAGTTCTGGTCATAAGTTGTCACGCCGCCGCCGCACCATCATCATCGTCCCTGCCATCTACCACCACCGCACCGAATCCGTATCCATATACCACCACCAATCCGTGTCCATATACCACCACCTCAGGTACGAGATGATGTCCATATTCCTAAACTGAAATTGAATATTCCACCATTTGAGGGTAGATATGTTCCTGATATATATCTTACTTGGGAGTTAGAAACTGAACAACGATTTACATGTTTACAATATCCTGAGGAGAGACGAGTTGCTGCTGCCGTTTGTGCTTTCACTAGTTTTGCATCTGTATGGTGGTCTGAACATTGTAGATTATATCCTATTCCAACTACTTGGGCTGCTTTGAAAACTGCTATGCGTACGCGTTGGGTTCCACCATATTATCAACGTGAATTGCTTCAAAAATTGCAGCGTTTAAGACAAGGGAAAAATTCTGTAGAAGAATATTATCAGGAATTACAAACTGGCATGATTAGATGTGGTATTGTTGAGGAGAATGAAGCTATGCTTGCACGTTTTCTGGGTGGATTAAATAGAGAGATTCAGACCATTCTAGACTATAAGGAGTATACTAATATCACTCGTTTATTCCATCTTGCTTGTAAAGCTGAACGTGAAGTGCAGGATCGACAAGCATTGGGGCGAACTAACTTTTCTGCAGGCCGACCTTCATCATGGACACCACGTGCATCTTCTACTTCAACTGCACCAGCACCTCCATCCGGTGCCACCTGCAGCCGTGATACAAGAAAACAGGCACAACCACCATTATCTGCCAAGAGCGCACCTGCGGGGCCTGCACAGCGTTCTTCTTCTTCCATGGCATCAACAGGGCACACAAGTGATATTATTTGTCGTCGTTGTAAGGGAGGAGGTCATTATGCGAGAGAATGCAAATCTCCGCGTGTGATGATTGCTACCGCGGATGGTGGATATGAGTCCGCTAGTGACTATGATGAGGAGACTTTGGCTCTTATTACACGTGAAGAACATGGTGGAGATGATTCTGATCATGAGACGCAATACATGGCTCCTGAAGACGCTGACAGGTATGAATGTTTAGTTGCTCAACGTGTTTTGAGTGTGCAGGTCACACAAGCTGAGCAAAATCAGAGGCACAATTTGTTCCATACCAAGGGAGTTGTGAGGAACGTTCTGTGCGCGTCATCATAGACGGAGGGAGCTGCAACAACTTGGCTAGCATGGAGATGGTGGAGAAGCTTGCTCTCACCACAAGACCACATCCACATCCTTACTACATCCAATGGTTCAACAACAGCGGCAAGGTTAAGGTAACACGTACTGTTCGTGTGCATTTTAGTATCTCTACATATGCTGATTATGTTGATTGTGATGTGGTACCTATGCAAGCATGTTCCTTATTACTTGGTAGACCATGGCAATTTGATAAAAATTCTGTACACCATGGTAGAAACAATCACTATACTCTTGTTCATAAGGATAAAAATATTACTTTGCTTCCTATGACTCCTGATTCCATTTTGAAAGATGATATTAATAGAGCTAATAAAGCACAACAGGAGAAGAATAAGAGTGAAAATCAGATTGTGGCAAAAGAATTTGAGCAACAAATGAAGCCTAATAATAAACCATCTAGTATTGCTTCTGAAATTAAATTGAAAAGTGCATGTTTATTTGCCACCAAATCTGATATTGATGAGCTAGATTTCAGCAAATCTGTTTGCTATGCTTTTGTGTGCAAAGAGGCATTATTTTCATTCGAGGACGTGCCTTCCTCTTTGCCTCCTGCTGTCACTAACATTTTGCAGGAGTTCGCTGACGTCTTTCCACAAGACGTGCCACCAGGATTACCGCCTATTCGAGGGATTGAGCATCAGATTGACTTAATTCCCGGTGCTTCACTGCCAAACCGTGCACCATACCGTACCAATCCAGAGGAGACGAAGGAGATTATGCGCCAAGTACAAGAGCTTCTCGACAAAGGTTATATACGCGAATCCCTTAGTCCTTGTGCTGTTCCTATTATTCTAGTGCCGAAAAAGGATGGTACATCACGTATGTGTGTTGATTGTAGAGGCATTAATAATATTACTATTCGTTATCGTCATCCTATTCCTAGGCTAGATGATATGCTTGATGAATTGAGTGGTGCTACAATATTCTCCAAAGTTGATTTGCGTAGTGGCTACCACCAAATTCGTATGAAATTGGGAGATGAATGGAAAACAGCATTTAAAACTAAGTTTGGACTATATGAGTGGTTAGTCATGCCTTTTGGGTTAACTAATGCACCTAGTACTTTCATGAGATTAATGAACGAAGTTTTACGTGCTTTCATTGGACGATTTGTGGTAGTTTACTTTGATGACATACTGATTTATAGCAGATCTTTGGAAGAACATTTGGAACATTTACGTGCTGTTTTTATTGCTCTACGTGATGCACGTTTGTTTGGTAACCTTGGGAAGTGCACCTTTTGCACCGACCGAGTATCTTTTCTTGGCTATGTTGTTACTCCACAGGGAATTGAAGTTGACAAAGCCAAGATTGAAGCTATTGAGAGTTGGCCGCAGCCCAAAACGGTCACACAAGTGAGGAGTTTTCTTGGCCTCGCTGGATTCTATAGGCGTTTTGTGAGAGATTTCAGCACCATTGCTGCACCTCTCAACGAGCTTACAAAGAAGGATGTGCCTTTTGTTTGGGGTACCGCACAGGAAGAAGCCTTCACGGTATTGAAAGATAAGTTGACACATGCTCCTTTACTCCAACTTCCTGATTTTAATAAGACTTTTGAGCTTGCATGTGATGCTAGTGGAATTGGATTAGGAGGTGTGTTATTACAAGATGGAAAACCTGTTGCATACTTTTCTGAAAAATTGAGTGGGCCTAGTCTGAATTATTCTACTTATGATAAAGAATTATATGCTCTTGTTCGGACTTTAGAAACATGGCAACATTATTTATGGCCCAAAGAATTTGTTATACATTCTGATCATGAATCTTTGAAACATATTAAAAGTCAAGCTAAACTGAATCGTAGACATGCTAAATGGGTTGAATTCATTGAGACTTTCCCTTATGTCATTAAACACAAGAAGGGAAAAGAAAATGTTATTGCTGATGCATTGTCTCGTCGCTATACTATGCTTTCACAACTTGACTTCAAAATATTTGGTTTGGAGACCATCAAAGATCAATATGTGCATGATGCTGATTTTAAAGATGTAATGCAGAATTGCAAAGAAGGAAGAATGTGGAACAAGTTTGTCGTTAACGATGGATTTGTGTTTCGGGCTAACAAGCTATGCATTCCAGCTAGCTCCGTTCGTCTTTTGTTGTTGCAGGAGGCGCATGGAGGAGAATTAATGGGACACTTTGGCGTGAAGAAGACGGAGGACGTACTTGCTACACATTTCTTTTGGCCAAAGATGAGACGGGATGTTGAGCGTTTTATTGCTCGCTGCACTACATGTCAAAAAGCTAAGTCACGACTCAATCCTCATGGTTTATATATGCCTTTGCCTGTACCTAGTGTTCCTTGGGAGGATATATCTATGGACTTTGTTTTAGGTTTACCTCAACCAAAGAAAGGGAGGGATAGCATGATGAGGACATCAATACAATTGTTACACCCACAGCCCCTGCTGCTATACATACTGGACCAATTACTAGAGCTCGTGCACGCCAATTAAATTACCAGGTACTTTCATTTCTTGGTAATGATTCTAATGTTCATGAGAATATGATGCTGCCTAAATTGGATACATTTGTTTTGCTTACAAATGAAGGGCCTAGCTTGGAGAAGGATGAACATTGGAGCAAGAACAAGCATGGAGATGATGGCATGCGCAAGGGAAACAAGAACGGAGTGACAAGTGATGATTTCAGGACTTTGAAGCCACCATAATGGGTGCATGAAGCCTTGGACGAAATATACAAGATGCCACTTCATAAATTTCGTCCCGAGGCTATTTTAGGTGCTGCGTCACCTTATTATTGGGCCAGGCCCATGTAATTTCGAAATACATAAGTATAGGCTATTTTTAGAGTCCGTATGTGTGGGGAAATAAGAGATAGGGTTGATTTCGGACCCCTCCACCAAGGGCCACGAAATTCCCCCCTCTTCCTCCATATATACAGCCCTTAGGGCATCGTTTAGACTTTGGGTTTTGTTTAGATTAAAAGTTCGCCATAGCTCCAACTTCGCGTACTTCGTTTGTGTTCAACGACCAGACAAAGGCGTCACAGAACCCCACCTTGATCAATAAAGCTTTCATCTTATATTCGCAATATCCAGATTGCAATCTTAGTTTGTTGCTTGTTCTTCGTTTGCTCGCAGGAAACAGACCCTCGTGGTCAGGTTGATCGTGCTCCGGCGTGGTCAATAACCTCTCGGAGTTGGTTTAGCGATTGCTAAGGCGCGACGTCCTCGCACGTTCGTAGTCGGATCGTCAAAGTCGACTTCCACCAAAGCGAAATCCACCATCTCATCGAAAGACGGGACACCTTTGCCTCTATCAGATGGTAGGTATGAGTCCGCTAGTGACTATGATGAGGAGACTTTGGCTCTTATTACACGTGAAGAACATGGTGGAGATGATTCTGATCATGAGACGCAATACATGGCTCCTGAAGACGCTGACAGGTATGAATGTTTAGTTGCTCAACGTGTTTTGAGTGTGCAGGTCACACAAGCTGAGCAAAATCACAGGCACATTTTGTTCCATACCAAGGGAGTTGTGAAGGAACGTGTTGTGCGCGTCATCATTGACAGAGGGAGTTGCAACAACTTGGCTAGCATGGAGATGGTGGAGAAGCTTTCTCTCACCACAAGACCACATCCACATCCTTACTACATCCAATGGTTCAACAACAGCGGCAAGGTTAAGGTAACACGTACTGTTCATGTGCATTTTAGTATCTCTACATATGCTGATTATGTTGATTGTGATGTGGTACCTATGCAAGCATGTTCCTTATTACTTGGTAGACCATGGCAATTTGATAAAAATTCTGTACACCATGGTAGAAACAATCAGTATACTCTTGTTCATAAGGATAAAAATATTACTTTGCTTCCTATGACTCCTGATTCTGTTTTGAAAGATGATATTAATAGAGCTAATAAAGCAAAACAGGAGAAGAATAAGAGTGAAAATCAGATTGTGGCAAAAGAATTTGAGCAACAAATGAAGTCTAATAATAAACCATCTAGTGTTGCTTCTGAAATTAAATTGAAAAGTGCATGTTTATTTGCCACCAAATCTGATATTGATGAACTAGATTTTAGCAAATATGTTTGCTATGCTTTTGTGTGCAAAGAGGCATTATTTTCATTCAAGGACGTGCCTTCCTCTTTGCCTCCTGCTGTCACTAACATTTTGCAGGAGTTCGCCGACGTCTTTCCACAAGACGTGCCACCGGGATTACCGCCTATTCGAGGGATTGAGCATCAGATTGACTTAATTCCCGGTGCTTCACTGCTAAACCATGCGCCATACCGTACCAATCCAGAGGAGACGAAGGAGATTATGCGTCAAGTACAAGAGCTTCTCGACAAAGGTTATATACGTGAATCCCTTAGTCCTTGTGTTGTTCCTATTATTCTAGTGCCGAAAAAGGATGGTACATCACGTATGTGTGTTGATTGTAGACGCATTAATAATATTACTATTTGTTATCGTCATCCTATTCCTAGGCTAGATGATATGCTTGATGAATTGAGTGGCTCTACAATATTCTTCAAAGTTGATTTGCGTATTGGATACCATCAAATTCGTATGAAATTGGGAGATGAATGGAAAATAGCATTTAAAACTAAGTTTGGATTATATGAGTGGGTAGTCATGCCTTTTGGGTTAACTAATGCCCCTAGTACTTTCATGAGATTAATGAACGAAGTTTTACGTGCTTTCATTGGACGATTTGTGGTAGTTTACTTTGATGACATATTGATTTATAGCAGATCTTTGGAAGAACATTTGGAACATTTACGTGCTATTTTTATTTCTCTACGTGATGCACGTTTGTTCGGTAACCTTGGGAAGTGCACCTTTTGCACCGACCGTATATCTTTTCTTGGCTATGTCGTTACTCCACAGGGAATTGAAGTTGACAAAGCCAAGATAGAAGCTATTGAGAGTTGGCCGCAGCCCAAAACTGTCACACAAGTGACGAGTTTTCTTGGCCTCGCTGGATTCTATAGGCGTTTTGTGAGAGATTTCAGCACCATTGCTGCACCTCTCAACGAGCTTACAAAGAAGGATGTGTCTTTTGTTTGGGGTACCGCACAGGAAGAAGCCTTCACGGTATTGAAAGATAAGTTGACACATGCTCCTTTACTCCAACTTCCTGATTTTAATAAGACTTTTGAGCTTGAATGTGATGCTAGTGGAATTGGATTAGGAGGTGTGTTATTACAAGATGGCAAACCTGTTGCATACTTTTCTGAAAAATTGAGTGGGCCTAGTCTGAATTATTCTACTTATGATAAAGAATTATATGCTCTTGTTCGGACTTTAGAAACATGGCAACATTATTTATGGTCCAAAGAATTTGTTATACATTCTGATCATGAATCTTTGAAAAATATTAAAAGTCAAGCTAAACTAAATCGTGAACATGCTAAATGGGTTGAATACATTGAGACTTTCCCTTATGTCATTAAACACAAGAAGGGTAAAGAAAATGTTATTGCTGATGCATTGTCTCGTCGCTATACTATGCTTTTACAACTTGACTTCAAAATATTTGGTTTGAAGACCATCAAAGATCAATATGTGCATGATGCTGATTTTAAAGATGTATTGCAGAATTGTAAAGAAGGAAGAACATGGAAAAAGTTCGTCGTTAATAATGGATTTGTGTTCCGTGCTAACAAGCTATGCATTCCAGCTAGCTCCGTTCGTCTTTTGTTGTTGCAGGAGGTGATAGAGGTGGGGTGTCCCGATCTTTCGATGAGATGATAACTATCGATTTGGTGGAGACGACTTTGAAGATCCGACTACAAACGTGCAACGATGTTGCGCCTTAGCAATTGCTAAACCAACTCCGAGAGGTTATTGACCACGCCAGAGCACGATCAACCTGACCACGAAGGTCTATTCCTGCAAGCAATCGAAGAACAAGCAAGAATTTGATAAAATCAATCTGAATATTGCGAATATGTATGAAGTACTGATAATGGTGGGGATACGAAAAGTGGTCTTGATCTGGTCGTTGGACACAAACGAAGCATACGAAGTTGCAATGGCTAAATTTTATCTAAACAAATCCCAACGAAAAAGCTACTAGATGGATCTACTTATATAGGAGCAAGGGGTGGCGGCCAAGGATGTGGGAGAACGTCCCAAGGCAGCCTAAAACCAATCCTAGGTCGTACAAGGGTCATGGGCCCAAGTGGAGGTGATGCAACACCTTTGGACTTGTTGTTTGACCCGGATTCTGCTGCAGCGTCAGATTGTTTCGTCGATATCTCAATGCTCCATACGAATTTGAAGGTGAATCCAATTGGGATGGAAAGAGCACAGAATCTAGATTCCAAGAAAAAAAGAATCACCAAATTCGGAGTCCGTATGAAAAAGTTGTTGGCGTTTTGAGTCAGGTATGTCTGTGCAGTCCAAATCTGAATCCAGAACGTGAGAGACTTGGACTCTATCTTATCTTGGCCCAAAAGTAACGTGAGAGAACTTTTTGAACAACACTTAAACATCTCTTTCTCCCTTATCTTCATATGTGAATTGTACAAATGTCCCATACACCTGCAATTAGACAAAACACAAAAGTGTGTGAAGTATTTTTGTTCTGGATAACATAAATAGATTATTGAATAGTTTGCACTAGAAATCACCTGACAAATATGCATGTATGCAATATTTTTGGTCGTATCCAAGGAGGCACATGGAGGAGGACTAATGGGACACTTTGGCGTGAAGAAGACGGAGGATGTACTTGCTACACATTTCTTTTGGCCAAAGATGAGACGGGATGTTGAGCGTTTTATTGCTCGCTGCACTACATGTCAGAAAGCTAAGTCACGACTCAATCCTCATGGTTTATATATGTCTTTGCCTATACCTAGTGTTCCTTGGGAGGATATATCTATGGACTTTGTTTCAGATTTACCTAGAACAAAGAAGGGGAGGGATAGCATATTTGTTGTCGTGGATAGATTCTCGAAATTGCACACTTTATACCATGTCATAAAAGCGATGATGCTGTTAATGTTGCTGATTTGTTCTTTCATGAAATTATTCTCTTGCATGGTGTGCCAAATACTATTGTTTCATATCATGATACTAAATTTCTTAGCCACTTTTGGAGATGTTTATGGGCTAAGTTGGGGACTAAACTGCTTTTTAGTACTACTTGTCACCCCCAAACTGATGGACAAACTGAAGTAGTCAATAGAACATTGTCTACTATGCTTAGGGCTGTTTTGAAGAATAATAAGAAAATGTGGGAAGAATGCTTGCCTCATATTGAATTTGCTTATAATCGTTCATTGCATTCTACTACTAAGATGTGCCCTTTTGAAATTGTGTATGGGTTCCTACCTCGTGCACCTATTGATTTGTTGCCTCTTCCATCTTCGGAGAAGGTTAATTTTGATGCTAAACAACGTGCTGAATTGATTTTAAAAATGCATGAGTTAACTAAGGAAAACATTGAGCGTATGAATGCTAAATATAAACTTGCTGGAGATAAGGGTAGAAAACATGTTGTGTTTGCACCTGGAGATCTTGTTTGGTTACATTTGCGTAAGGATAGATTTCCTGATTTGCGCAAATCAAAGCTAATGCCACGTGCTGATGGTCCCCTTAAGGTGTTGGAGAAAATAAATGATAATGCATATAAACTTGAGCTGCCTGCAGATTTTTGGGGTTAGTCCCACTTTTAATATTGCAGATTTGAGGCCTTATTTGGGTGAGGATGATGAACTTCCGTCGAAGATGACTACATTTCAAAAGGGGAGGATGATGAGGACATCTATACCATTTTTACACCCACAGCCCCTGCTGCTATACATACTAGACCAATTACTAGAGCTCGCCAGGTACTTTCATTTCTTGGTAATGATTCTAATGTTCATGAGAATATGATGCTGCCTAAATTGGATACATTTGTTTTGCTTACAAATGAAGGGCCTAGCTTGGAGAAGGATGAACATTGGAGCAAGAACAAGCATAGAGATGATGGCATGCGCAAGGGGAACAAGAATGGAGTTACAAGTGATGATTTCAGGACTTTGAAGCCACCATAATGGGTGCATGAAGCCTTGGACGAAATATACAAGATGCCACTTCATAAATTTCGTCCCGAGGCTATTCTAGGTGTTGCGTCACCTTATTATTGGGCCAGGCCCATGTAATTTCGAAATACATAAGTATAGGCTATCTTTAGAGTCCGTATGTGTGGGGAAACAAGAGATAGGGTTGATTTCGGACCCCTCCACCAAGGGCCACGAAATTCCCCCCCTCTTCCTCCATATATACAGCCCTTAGGGCACCGTTTAGACATTGGGTTTTTCTTAGATTAAAGTTCGCCATAGCTGCAACTCCGCGTACTTCGTTTGTGTTCAATGACCGGACAAAGGCGTCACAGAACCCCACCTTGATCAATAAAGCTTTCATCTTATATTCGCAATATCCAGATTGCAATCTCAGTTTCTTGCTTGTTCTTCGTTTGCTCGCAGGAAACAGACCCTCATGGTCAGGTTGATCGTGCTCCGACGTGGTCAATAACCTCTCAGAGTTGGTTTAGCGATTGCTAAGGCGCGATGTCCTCACACGTTCGTAGTCGGATCGTCAGAGTCGACTTCCACCAAAGTGATATCCATCATCTCATCAAAAGACGGGACACCTTTGCCTATATCACGCGTACTTCTTCATCTACTCCGACTGATGAGACCGTCAAGACAAGCTCCTTCAAGTGTTTCACTTGCGGCGGCCGAGGCCACAAGTCCTATGAATGCACAAACAAGCGCACCATGATCCTCAACGACGAGGGCACCTACGACTCCATGAGTGATGAGGAGATGGAAGCTCTTGAGCAAGTGGCCATGCACCGGCGAGTGAACGAGGATGAAGATGATCAAGTCTTTTGTGATGAGGATTCGAGCCCCGCTCTCGACTCTTCAACATCAACAAGAAGAAGACCAACGATGCCACATCTTCCACACAAACGCCGGCATCAAGGGAAGGTCCTTCAAGGTCATCATCCATGGAGGTAGTTGCCACAACTTGGCAAGTGAAGAAATATGCTACAAGCTTCAATTGGTTAAGAGGAAGCACTCGCACCCCTACAAGGTTCAATGGCTAAGTGACTCCGGCACTATACGAGTTGAGCATACGGTCCAAGTCTCCTTCAAAATTGGTGCATATGAAGACACTTTGGAGTGTGATGTGGTCCCCATGACCGGTTGCCACCTCCTTCTTGGTAGGCCATGGCAATTCGATCGTGGTGTCATCCACAACAGGCGCACCAATCACTATAGCTTCAAGATGAAAGGGAAGGAATATGTGCTACGACCTACGTCTCCTAGTCAAGTGATAGCCGACAAGCAAGCCACCCATCATGGAGAGAAGAGTGAGAAAGTGATCCACCCAAAAGTGAGTGAGAGCCACAAGCCAAACTTGAGTGCCTCTTCGCCTAGAGAGAAAAACTTAGTCCTGTTTGCCATAAAAAGTGAGATGAGAGAAGTGTGTGAGAACCCTTCGAGTGTTATGTACTTTGTCCTTGTGTGCAAGGATGGAGAACCAAAAACTAACACCTCTCACGAGCTACCGTTAGTGTTTCAATCTCTTTTGCAGGAATTCCAAGATGTTTTCCCCGATGAGCTACCTCCGGGTCTACCTCCTCTATGAGGCATTGAGCATCAAATCGACCTCATTCCCGGAGCGCCCCTACCAAACAAAGCTCCATACCGCGTCAACCTGAAAGAAACTAAGGAGATCCAACAGCAAGTACAACAACTAATCAACAATGGTCATGTACGTGAAAGCCTAAGCCCTTGTGTCGTTCCGGTTATACTTGTGCCTAAGCCCGATGGATGTTTCCGCTTGTGTTCCGATTGTAGACCTATAAATGCTATTACCGTTTGCTATAGGCATCCCATTCCTTGCTTAGATGATATGCTTGATGAACTTAGTGGAGCCAACTTTTTCTCAAAAATTGATCTTAAAAGTGGCTATTATCAAATCCGCATACAAGAGGGTGATGAATGGAAAACTGCTTTCAAAATCAAAAGTTGGCCCCAACCCACCAATTTGCAACAAGTGCGTAGTTTTCTTGGTCTAGCAGCTTTTTACCGTCGCTTTGTGAAAGATTTTAGCACTACTGCGCCTTTGCATGGTTTGAGTAAGAAGAATGCTCCTTTCGTTTGGGGATCTTTGCAATCCACCGCTTTTGATGAGCTCAAGTCTTTGCTTACTCATGCTCGGATTCTTGCTTTGCCCAACTTTGACAAAACATTTGAGGTTCATTGTGATGCAAGTGGTACCGGAATTGGCGGAGTTTTGATGCAAGAAAAACGAGCCATTGCATATTTTAGTGAAAAACTCTCTGGTGCTCAACTTAACTATCCCATCTATGACAAAGAATTGTATGCTTTAGTGCGTGTGCTACATGTTTGGGAACATTATCTTAGACCTCATGAGTTTGTCATCCATACCGATCATGAAACGCTTAAGTACTTAAAAGGTCAAACTAAGTTGAACAAGCGTCATGCCAAATGGAGTGAATTTATTGAATATTTCCCCTATGTGATCAAGTACATTAAGGGTAAGGAAAATGTAGTTGTGGATGCACTTTCACGCATAAGTACGCTTGTCACTAAACTTGAGTTGAATGTTATTGGTTTTGAGCAAATCACAGACTTGTATGCTAATGATACATCTTTTGCGACTCCTTATGCTAAATGTTTGACGCATACATCTTGGGACCAATATTACATCGAGGATGGTTATCTTGTGAGAGCTAACAAACTATGCATTCCCGAGTCTTCTCTTCGTTTGCTCCTTTTGCAAGAGGCTCATGGAGGCGGACTCATGGGACATTTTGGACGTGACAAGACATTCGCCACGCTCTCCAAGAACTACTTTTGGCCCAAGATGTTCCGAGACGACTCACGTTTCACAAGCCGATGCTCTACATGTCGCAAAGCTAAGTCTAAAGCTCAATCACATGGTCTTTACATGCCTCTTCCTATTCCTTATCAACCTTGGGAAGACATTAGCATGGATTTTGTACTTGGTTTGCCTAGAACTCAAAATGGCAAGGATTCCGTGTTTGTTGTTCTGGACCGATTTTCTAAGATGGCACATTTCATCCCTTGCAACAAGATAGACGATGATTCACACATTGCAAATCTCTTTTGTAGGGAAATCTTGCGCCTCCATGGAGTACCAAAGACAATCGTCTCCGACCGCGACGTCAAGTTCTGGAGTTACTTTTGGAAGACGCTATGCGCCAAGCTCGGAATCAAGCTCTTGTTCTCATCCGCATACCATCCTCAAACCGACGGCCAAACGGAGGTGACGAACCAAACACTATCCACTCTACTTCGTGTGTTGATCAAGAAGAACATCAAGGAGTGGGAGGCATGTCTACCCATCTCCGAGTACGCCTACAACCGTGCAAGACATTCGACGACTGGCAAGTCCCCCTTCGAGGTCGTCTACGGGTTCAACCCGTTGTCCCCATTGGACATTTTACCTCTTCCTCTACAAGAGCGCACCAACCTCGACGCAAGTGCCCGTGCAATCTACATGAAGAAGATGCATGAAGATACAAGACACACCATCGAGCGCCAAGTACAACTACTCGCGACCAAGCTCAACATCAACAAGCATCCCATGATATACAACATTGGAGACCTCGTGTGGCTACACCTTCGCAAGGACCGCTTCCCCAACGAACGCAAGTCCAAGCTTCTCCCTCAAGCCGACGGACCCTTCAAGGTGCTAGCACGCTACAACAACAACGCTTACAAGATTGATCTCCCACACGAGAAGTACAATGTGAGCGACATCTTCAACATCTCCGATCTCTCCCCGTACCATGGTGATGAGGATTTCGATCCGAGGTCGGATCTTTCCCAAGGGGGGGGAGAGGATGCGGAGCATCCTTCGGTCATACCCATGGACCTTCCATCATCTCACCAAGCACAAAGAGGACCCATGACTAGAGCACGAGCTAGAGCTCTCGAGACCAAGGTGACTTCTCTCCTTAGTGATATATCACATGATCCTCTCGAGACATGGCTACTACCTCAATCCGGAATGTTGTGCATGATTAGGTACCAAGAGGACCCTCCCGAGGATGCACATGAAGATGGCCAAGACCCCAAGTACATGGAAGAAGAGAACCAATGGAAGAAGGCAAGAATAGCCTCCAGGCGCCGGACTTCCGGCAAGGACCCTGGACATCCGGCCCCTGGAGATCTACACGGCCAGCCCTCTGTAGAAGAAACTACAGCAACTGGACATCCGTCGTCCAGCCCGGACATCCGGCCCCCACCAGAAATCCGGCCAAAGTCCCGTACATCTGGCATCAGCGACCAGAGAGCACAGAAGCTTGCCCTGTCAGCCCGGACATCCGGCGATCACCCCGGACATCCGGCGTCTCCCGAAGCAGCGGACATCCGGACCCTCCGAGCGAACATCCGGCACCGCCCATCCAGAGAGCAAAACAGCCATCTGCGCCATCCCGGACATCCGGCTCCTCAGCCCGGACATCCGGCGCCTCGCGAGCTATCGGACATCCGGCTCGACGCCCGGATGTCCGGCCTTCCCAGCGCCTGCGCGCACGCGTTGGACTGAGTCCATGTACCCCTTCGCCCCTAGCCTATATATAGGACTCCTCCTCCTCACTTCGAGACATAGCATTGTGATAACTCATTTAGAGATAGAGCTCTGCTCATCCGTACCGGATCTACTCCACGTGAGGGATCGTGCCTCTTAGGAGAAGATCCATTCGGATTCAAGGCCTCCATCCAGAGAAGACAATCAAGACCTCCTCATGGAGAAGAACGGTTCCCTTTGTATCCTTCCTTTGTTGATTTTGGATCATGTGTTACCTTATGCTTTCGGTGATCTAGCCCTTTTGTGACCGATTACTTGTTGGTTGAGTGATTCTCTCGTTTCTCCCCGTGTTTTCCCTTGTGTTTTCCGTGCGTTCTTCATGTTCCCCCATAGGATCCACTCCAAACGTGAAAGATCGGCCCCCTAGGGTTCCGCCCTACATCAGGAAGCCTTGTGTCATCTGCCCTGCGAGGCTTGGCCCCTCGCGAGTCTTGAACTTGGGTTGATGAAGCCGGGCCATACTGGGCCACTACTCAAGCCACGCCACAGGCCGCAGGAAGGCAAGTCTGGGGATCCCCGTTCCTAGAATGCCGATAGCCAGTATGTTTTGGCTTGAATGGCCTTAATTCTAGTCTTTTTCGTAATTGCATAACACTATATTATGTTTGGGTTGTTACCCGCCCTGACTTTTGACGTTAAGTCGCCAGGGCATATGTTGTTTAAACTTTGTGCAGGACATGCAAACTTTCAATGGAAATACGAGTACTGGAATGGCCTATATGAGTGAGTACACCAGGCAGATCATAAAGATTAAATTAGCGGCTCAAAATTCAAAGGTAAACATGCATGAAGGCATGACATGACAGATCATTGTTTTCAACTATCCTATTACAAGTCTTTGATTTAATCCCACAGAAGTTTTTAAGTTCAAATGTTTTGGAGCTGCACTCCTATAAGCCGGCCTGAGAACCGCCTGGATCGTCATCTCTATGATAAGTTTTCTTCTTGCCGCCTTGATGATTGTGGATCATCCTGCGCCGGCTCTTCTTCGTCGATCATCTGAAGATCAGTTGTTGTTCAGTCGATGCCGATTAAAGCTTCGAAAGTGGCCTCATCATTAAGTATAATAGAATGATCAATGTCAGGGGTGAAGGTATGCTTATGTCGAGGAGCAATAACGTTGACAACATCATGAGCTGGCGGCTTAATATTCTAGTTGTTCTCATCATAAGCCGGCGTGTGGTGATTTAAAATCATATATTCAATCAGTTTGCAAGCGACGGGTCGCATCTCCCTGACACAGATATTTGAAGTCTTGTTCCTCAAAGGTAGACCCGTTATCTTTTAACTCTAGGCAGTCGGTGGCTATTTCCACCGAGTCAAGCTCTGATTGCCATGCTTTAGCTCGGCCCAGAGCAACAATGGGTCCGGCTCGGGCGTCTGACAGCTTATATTTTGTGACTTGAGCCGACGCTGTCGAGAGCTGATCCTGCATGGTTTTGATCTGAGTGGGAGGTTTTCTGCCACCTGATAAAGCAACAAGGCTTCGCAAGGTTCCGGTGTATAGCTACACAGTTAATGAATATACTGCCTTGAGCTTCATCAACATATTTTCGCCAAGGTTGGCACTTCTGGGGTCTGTTCATAAGTTGCCAAGCAAGTTAAAACATCATGAATTGAGAATCGCCAGGTGAATTAACATAATATCAAAACATGTGTTCAAATGCATATGAGTCTTAGCAAAGATGGAGGTTGTCATATGGGTGATATGTTATTTTAAGCCGGCAAGCTCATAAGCAACTGACTTAAGTTGTGCTTCCGCCTCTGCGTCTCTCTTCAGTAGTGCAGTCTTGTCAGATTCCCAGGCAGCTCTCTCTATATCAAAACTTGCTTTAAGCTTCTCAACTTCCTCCAACGAAGTTTTCAGCTCTAGCTTGGCCTTGGATGTCTCTGCCTGCTGCAACTTTATATTCTTCCTCAAATCACCCACTTGTGATTCCTTCATGCTCAATCCTGCCTGAAATACAATGATACAACAATGGTTACAAAACAAGGTTGAACTATTGGTGATGATAACCTGTTAAAAGTCCCAAGCACACTGATGTAGGGTGTAACCCAATGAGGGATCTTTTCAGACTTGGAGGGGGAAAAGGAGAGTAACAACAAGAACACAAAGAGGAAATCACACCAACAATTCCCGATTACACATCCACTAGAATAACAACACAAGATCCACAAGTCACAAACACAATCAAAGGAAAGATACAATGGCAAAGTTCATCCCAAATCTAAAGGAGATGGGGTGATGCGGAGCATCCTACGGTCATCCCCATGGACCTACCTTCGTCTCATAAAGAGCCAAGAGGACCTATGACACGAGCACGAACTAGAGCTCTCGAGAACGAGGTGACTTCTCTCCTTAGTGATATCACATATGATCCACTCGAGACATGGCTACTACCTAAGTCCGATATACTATGCATGATTCGGTGTCAAGAGGAACCTCCCGAGGATGCACGTGAAGAAGGAGAAGCCGCCAACTCCACGGATGAAGAGAACCAACTGAAACGGGAAAGTTCACCTTCCAGGCCCCGGACATCCGGCCCCTGGAGCGTCTCCATTAACAACAGCCAGGCTGGCCAAGTCTACAGGGCCCGGACATCGGGCCCCAGCCCGGAAATTCGGCCAAAGTCCCGGAAATCCGGCGCCACGCGCCAGGAACTACAGAAGCTCTCGCCTCCAGCCCGGACATCCGGCGACTAGGCCCGCACATCCGGCCCCTCCGGAAGCCCCGGACATCCGGCCCCACCTATCTGCGCACAGTAAAGGGCCGAAGCCCATGTACCTCTTCGCCCCCGAGACTATATATACTCCTTCCCTTCCTCTTTCTAGGGTTAGAATTGGTTTATCTCATATTTGTGTGACAGCCTTGCTCATCCACTTGGATACTTCTCCTCGGAGTCCACGACCTCTTCGGAGAAGATCCCCCAAGTGGATTCAAGACCCCTTTCTATGGAAGACCATCAAGACCTCCTCACGGAGAAGAACCGTTCCTTTGTATCCTTACCTTTGTTGATTGTGGATCATATGTTACTCTTTGTGTTCGGTGATCTAGCACTTGTGTGATTGATTCCTTGTTGGTTTAGTGATTCTCTCTCATTTTCCCCGTGTTTCCCCTTTTGTGCTTCCGCGTGTTCTTCGTGATTCCCCGTAGGATCCACTCCAAACGTGAAAGATCTTCACCCTAGGGTTCCGCCCTACATCATCTTGGTATCATGAACCACGTTGATCACGTTTTTGGAGCCCCTACCCCGTGTTTTCTAGCTTGATTTTGTTGTTTTCATCCTAAATCCGAAAATCCCCACCAAAAATAGCCCCAATTTTTTTTTGTGATTTGTTGGTGTGATGAAATTTGGTTAGATTTGGTCCATGGATTTGTGTTGCTGCGTGTGGATCTAGCTTTCCCCACCCTCCCCACCCTTTTACATTCACCAATTCGTCCGAATTTTGCCCCGAAGTTGCAATTTTCCCCGTGGAGTTCATCGTGTTCATCCCCGATTCAGAGCCCGGACATCCACCTCGTGTCCACCGGACATCCGGAGCTGGCCCGGACATCTGGCCCCTAGGAAAAGCAATTCCACCCCCCACGCCACTTCCGCATACTTTCGCTCAATTTTGCCCCGGCGCCCACGCCTCCTTCCGCATACCCACAACACCTTCCACAAACACCACCATCGCTCACCGATACCTCCGATGTCGATTTTGACACGTTTTGGTCTTTGAGATTTTGAGTTGTGGTTCCCGTGTCCTATTGTGTTTCGGCTATATTGGTACGGTTGGATGTCACCATCACCACCGCTCATCTCCATCGACTACTCAACATCGCCAAGGACGGTAACCTCAACAACATCTTTGTCATACCTTGCAATTGCATTGATACCCCCACATGGCCTTACTTTTGCGTAGCTTACCCATCGAGACTAGCCATTGAGTATTGCCGGCAATGTGACTTGTGCACATTAGTGATCATACTCCATAGCATACATACCATAACACCGTGGTGCATATCTTTGATGAGGACATCAATACAATTGTTACACCCACAGCCCCTGCTGCTATACATACTGGACCAATTACTAGAGCTCGTGCACGCCAACTAAATTACCAGGTACTTTCGTTTCTTGGTAATGATTCTAATGTTCATGAGAATATGATGCTGCCTAAATTGGATACATTTGTTTTGCTTACAAATGAAGGGCCTAGCTTGGAGAAGGATGAACATTGGAGCAAGAACAAGCATGGAGATGATGGCATGCGCAAGGGGAACAAGAACGGAGTTACAAGTGATGATTTCAGGACTTTGAAGCCACCATAATGGGTGCATGAAGCCTTGGACGAAATATACAAGATGCCACTTCATAAATTTCGTCCCGAGGCTATTTTAGGTGCTGCGTCACCTTATTATTGGGCCAGGCCCATGTAATTTCGAAATACATAAGTATAGGCTATTTTTAGAGTCCGTATGTGTGGGAAAACAAGAGATAGGGTTGATTTCGGACTCCTCCACCAAGGGCCACGAAATTCCCCCCCTCTTCCTCCATATATACAGCCCTTAGGGCATCTTTAGACTTTGGGTTTTGTTTAGATTAAAAGTTCGCCATAGCTGCAACTTCGCGTACTTCGTTTGTGTTCAACGACCAGACAAAGGCGTCACAGAACCCCACCTTGATCAATAAAGCTTTCATCTTATATTCGCAATATCCAGATTGCAATCTTAGTTTCTTGCTTGTTCTTCGTTTGCTCGCAGGAAACAGACCCTCGTGGTCAGGTTGATCGTGCTCCGGCGTGGTCAATAACCTCTCGGAGTTGGTTTAGCGATTGCTAAGGCGCGACGTCCTCGCACGTTCGTAGTCGGATCGTCAAAGTCGACTTCCACCAAAGCGAAATCCACCATCTCATCGAAAGACGGGACACCTTTGCCTCTATCAAGTGGTATCAGATTTCCAGGTTGCTCGGTGAGATTTTACAGTTTTTCGTAGTTTAGATCGAGTCTGTTCTTCATACCTACAGTCCACGAAAAAGCCAAAAAAAATTAGGGTTAGTTCATCATATCCGAACCAATCTGAGCCTTTGCATAATCTTTTTAGGGTTTTGCTTTGTTGAATTTGCGGTTGCATCGTCGTGTCTAGTTGCTGGTCTTAGAGTCTAGTCTTTTAGAGTTTCGAGTTCTGGTCATAAGTTATCACGCCGCCGCCGCACCATCATCATCGCCCCTGCCATCTACCACCACCGCACCGAATCCGTATCCATATACCACCACCAATCCGTGTCCATATACCACCACCGATCCATATCCATATACTACCACCGCTACCACCACCGCTGCCATATACCACCACCATATATCCACCACCAATCCGAGTTCCTTGCTTATTAGGTTTACCTCGAACAAAGAAGGGGAGGGATAGCATATTTGTTGTCGTGGATAGATTCTCGAAAATGGCACACTTTATACCATGTCATAAAAGCGATGATGCTGTTAATGTTGCTGATTTGTTCTTTCGTGAAATTATTCGCTTGCATGGTGTGCCAAATACTATTGTTTCAGATCGTGATACTAAATTTCTTAGCCACTTTTGGAGATGTTTATGGGCTAAGTTGGGGAGTAAACTGCTTTTTAGTACTACTTGTCACCCCCAAACTGATGGACAAACTGAAGTAGTCAATAGAACGTTGTCTACTATGCTTAGGGCTGTTTTGAAGAATAATAAGAAAATGTGGGAGGAATGCTTGCCTCATATTGAATTTGCTTATAATCGTTCATTGCATTCTACTACTAAGATGTGCCCTTTTGAAGTTGTGTATGGTTTCCTACCTCGTGCACCTATTGATTTGTTGCCTCTTCCATCTTCGGAGAAGGTTAATTTTGATGCTAAACAACATGCTGAATTGATTTTAAAAATGCATGAGTTAACTAAGGAAAACATTGAGCGCATGAATGCTAAATATAAACTTGCTGGAGATAAGGGTAGAAAACATGTTGTGTTTGCACCTGAAGATCTTGTTTGGTTACATTTGCGTAAGGATAGATTTCCTGATTTGCGCAAATCAAAGTTAATGCCACGTGCTGATGGTCCCTTTAAGGTGTTAGAGAAAATAAATGATAATGCATATAAACTTGAGCTGCCTGCAGATTTTGGGGTTAGTCCCACTTTTAACATTGCAGATTTGAAGCCTTATTTGGGTGAGGAAGATGAACTTCCGTCGAGGACGACTTCATTTCAAGAAGGGGAGGATGATGAGGACATCAATACAATTGTTACACCCACAGCCCCTGCTGCTATACATACTGGACCAATTACTAGAGCTCGTGCACGCCAACTAAATTACCAGGTACTTTCATTTCTTGGTAATGATTCTAATGTTCATGAGAATATGATGCTGCCTAAATTGGATACATTTGTTTTGCTTACAAATGAAGGGCCTAGCTTGGAGAAGGATGAACATTGGAGCAAGAACAAGCATGGAGATGATGACATGCGCAAGGGGAACAAGAACGGAGTTACAAGTGATGATTTCAGGACTTTGAAGCCACCATAATGGGTGCATGAAGCCTTGGACGAAATATACAAGATGCCACTTCATAAATTTCGTCCCGAGGCTATTTTAGGTGCTGCGTCACCTTATTATTGGGCCAGGCCCATGTAATTTCGAAATACATAAGTATAGGCTATTTTTAGAGTCCGTATGTGTGGGGAAACAAGAGATAGGGTTGATTTCGGACCCCTCCACCAAGGGCCACGAAATTCCCCCCTCTTCCTCCATATATATAGCCCTTAGGGCATCGTTTAGACTTTGGGTTTTGTTTAGATTAAAAGTTCGCCATAGCTGCAACTTCGCGTACTTCGTTTGTGTTCAACGACCAGACAAAGGCGTCACAGAACCCCACCTTGATCAATAAAGCTTTCATCTTATATTCGCAATATCCAGATTGCAATCTTAGTTTCTTGCTTGTTCTTCATTTGCTCGCAGGAAACAGACCCTCGTGGTCAGGTTGATCGTGCTCCGGCGTGGTCAATAACCTCTCGGAGTTGGTTTAGCGATTGCTAAGGCGCGACGTCCTCGCACGTTCGTAGTCGGATCGTCAAAGTCGACTTCCACCAAAGCGATATCCATCATCTCATCGAAAGACGGGACACCTCCGCCTCTATCAAGTGGTATCAGATTTCCAGGTTGCTCGGTGAGATTTTACAGTTTTTCGTAGTTTAGATCGAGTCTGTTCTTCATACCTACAGTCCACGGAAAAGCCACAAAAAAAATTAGGGTTAGTTCATCATATCCGAACCAATCTGAGCCTTTGCATAATCTTTTTAGGGTTTTGCTTTGTTGAATTTGCGGTTGCATCGTCGTGTCTAGTTGCTGGTCTTAGAGTCTAGTCTTTTAGAGTTTCGAGTTCTGGTCATAAGTTGTCACGCCGCCGCCGCACCATCATCATCACCCCTGCCATCTACCACCACCGCTTATCCGCCACCGCTTCGAATCCGTATCCATATACCACCACAGCTGTCATATACCACCACCGCTGCCATCTACCACCATATATCCACCACCAATCTGAGTTCTTGTCATATTAGGTTTGTTTTTGAGATCCATCTAGATTCCGATTCGTGTTTCCTTGCCGGAGTAGGTTTCGGAAAAAAAAAAGTCGGGTAGCCACGCTCCGTTTAGGCCCAAAATTTTTCGAAAACGCATTTTTCGAAAAAATTTCTGGCTATCCTATTTTTAGGTGTTTCTGAGTGTTTTCAGACAGGTGCCATTATAGGAAGTTTTTTTTGACCCGTTTCCAGCTTTTGGGACGGGCAGTCAAAAAAAAAAAATTGGTCAAAAAAATTTCGTGCCCATCCTGTCAGTTTGAGCTAAGAAGAGTTTTGAGACACTCGCCATTATAGTGATTTTTCGCAAAAAAAAAAAGCGAAAAAAAAAATTCCAGAGTGTGCTTTTCCCTTGTTTACGTGCCGCGCCGTGATTTTGTTAGTGTTCTAGGCTCGCGTCTCTAGCACAGTCTAGCCTAGGACCAGCACAGTACCGTCGTTGAGCGTTTATTCAACTTTGCATCTCTGAATTGATTATTGCTGACCCTTTTTGCTACCATATTATAAGCCTTCCCAGCTCCACATACATCTACGTCGTGCGTTTGACTCTCCCTGGTAATCGCTCTATCCAAGCTTTGAGAGTTTTTGACTACAACGGTTGCCGATCACCGCCTGCTGCTGGGTAAGAACTGGTAAGAATTTGAGATTTGCTTGACGGATTTGTGACACCCACCACCACCACTTGTTCGTAGTCTGTAGGATCATATTCTTGTGTGTTTCTATTGCTGCTAACCATGCCAGGATCACAAGCCGACGAGATTGACTGGGAGAATTTATCGAACAAGG
>NC_041387.1:291735047-291741488 GCF_002162155.2 Triticum dicoccoides | reverse complement strand
CGTATGTGTGGGGAAACAAGAGATAGGGTTGATTTCGGACTCCTCCACCAAGGGCCACGAAATTCCCCCCTCTTCCTCCATATATACAGCCCTTAGGGCATCGTTTAGACTTTGGGTTTTGTTTAGATTAAAAGTTCGCCATAGCTGCAACTTCGCGTACTTCGTTTGTGTTCAACGACCAGACAAAGGCGTCACAGAACCCCACCTTGATCAATAAAGCTTTCATCTTATATTCGCAATATCCAGATTGCAATCTTAGTTTCTTGCTTGTTCTTCGTTTGCTCGCAGGAAACAGACCCTCGTGGTCAGGTTGATCGTGCTCCGGCGTGGTCAATAACCTCTCGGAGTTGGTTTAGCGATTGCTAAGGCGCGACGTCCTCGCACGTTCGTAGTCGGATCGTCAAAGTCGACTTCCACCAAAGCGAAATCCACCATCTCATCGAAAGACGGGACACCTTTGCCTCTATCATTTCCTGCAGGCAAACGAAGAACAAGCAAGAAACTAAGATTGCAATCTGGATACTGCGAATATAAGAGGAAAGCTTTATTGATCAAGGTGGGGTTCTGTGACGCCTTTGTCTAGTCGTTGAACACAAACGGAGTACGCAAAGTTGTAGGTATGGCGAACTTTAATCTAAACAAAACCCAAAGTCTAAACGGTGCCCTAAGGGCTGTATATATGGAGGAAGAGGGAGTGAATTTCGTGGCCCTTGGTAGAGGGGTCCGAAACTAACCCTATCTCTTGTTTCCCCACACATACGGACTCTAAAAATAGCCTATACTTATGTATTTCGAAATTACATGGGCCTGGCCCAATAATAAGGTGACGCAGCACCTAGAATAGCCTCTGGACGAAATTTATCAAGTGGCATCTTGTATATTTCGTCCAAGGCTTCATGCACTCATTATGGTGGCTTCAAAGTCCTGAAATCATAACTTGTAACTCTGTTCTTGTTCCCCTTGCGCATGCCATCATCTCCATGCTTGTTCTTGCTCCAATGTTCATCCTTCTCCAAGCTAGGCCCTTCATTCTTGAGCAAAACAAATGTATCCAATTTAGGCAGCATCATATTCTCAAGAAACAAAAGTACCTGATAATTTAATTGGCGTGCGCGAGCTCTAGTAATTGGTCCAGTATATGTAGCAGTAGGGGCTGTGGGTGTAACAATGGTATTGATGTCCTCATCATATAGCGAACGGTAATAGCATTTATAGGTCTACAATCGGAACACATGCGGAAACTTCCATCTTGCTTAGGCACAAGTATAACGGGAACGGCACACTTAAGCTTTCACGTACATGACCGTTGTCGATGAGTTGTTGTACTTGTCATTGGATCTCCTTAGTTTCTTCGGGGTTGACACGGTATGGAGCTTTGTTTGGAAGTGGCGCTCCGGGGATGAGGTCGATTCGATGCTCAATGTCTCGAAGAGGAGGTAGACCCAGAGGTAGCTCATCGGCGAAAACATCTTGAAATTCCTGCAAAAGAGATTGAAACACTAAAGGTAGCTCATGAGAGGTGTTAGTTTTTGGTTCCCCATCCTTGCACACAAGGACAAAGTGCATCACACTCGATGGGCTCTCACACACTACTCTCATCTCACTTTTTGTGGCAAATAGTATGAGGTTTTTCTCTCTAGGCGAAGAGGCGCTCAAGTTTGGCTTGTGGCTCTCACTCACTTTTGGGTGGATCACTTTCTCACTCTTCTCTCCATGATGGGTGGCTAGCTTGTCGGCTATCTCTTGACTAGGAGACATAGGTCATACCACATATTCCTTCCCTTTCATCTTGAAGCTATAGTGATTGGTGCATCCATTGTGGATGACACCACGGTCGAATTGCCATGGTCGACCAAGAAGGAGGTGGCAAACGGTCATTGGGACCACATCACACTCCAAAGTGTCCTCATATGCACCAATTTTGAAGGAGACTTGGACCGTATGCTCAACTCGTATAGTGCCGGAGTCACTTAGCCATTGAACCTTGTAGGGGTGCGGGTGCTTCCTCTTGACCAATTGAAGCTTGGAGCATAGTTCTTCACTTGCCAAGTTGTGGCAACTACCTCCATTGATGATGACCTTGACGGACCTTCCATTGATGCCGGCCTTAGTGTTGAAGATATGTCATCGTTGGTCTTCTTCTTGTTGATGTTGAAGAGTCAAGACCTTGGAGACAACGAGAGCGGGGCTCGAATCCTCATCACAAAGACTCGATCATCTTCATCCTCATTCACACGCCGGTGCATGGCCACTTTCTCAAGGGCTTCCTGATGAGGACATCAATACAATTGTTACACCCACAGCCCCTGCTGCTATACATACTGGACCAATTACTAGAGCTCGTGCACGCCAACTAAATTACCAGGTACTTTCGTTTCTTGGTAATGATTCTAATGTTCATGAGAATATGATGCTGCCTAAATTGGATACATTTGTTTTGCTTACAAATGAAGGGCCTAGCTTGGAGAAGGATGAACATTGGAGCAAGAACAAGCATGGAGATGATGGCATGCGCAAGGGGAACAAGAACGGAGTTACAAGTGATGATTTCAGGACTTTGAAGCCACCATAATGGGTGCATGAAGCCTTGGACGAAATATACAAGATGCCACTTCATAAATTTCGTCATGAGGCTATTTTAGGTGCTGCGTCACCTTATTATTGGGCCAGGCCCATGTAATTTCGAAATACATAAGTATAGGCTATTTTTAGAGTCCGTATGTGTGGGGAAACAAGAGATAGGGTTGATTTCGGACTCCTCCACCAAGGGCCACGAAATTCCCCCCTCTTCCTCCATATATACAGCCCTTAGGGCATCGTTTAGACTTTGGGTTTTGTTTAGATTAAAAGTTCGCCATAGCTGCAACTTCGCGTACTTCGTTTGTGTTCAACGACCAGACAAAGACGTCACAGAACCCCACCTTGATCAATAAAGCTTTCATCTTATATTCGCAATATCCAGATTGCAATCTCAGTTTCTTGCTTGTTCTTCGTTTGCTCGCAGGAAACAGACCCTCGTGGTCAGGTTGATCGTGCTCCGGCGTGGTCAATAACCTCTCGGAGTTGGTTTAGCGATTGCTAAGGCGCGACGTCCTAGCACGTTCGTAGTCGGATCGTCAAAGTCGACTTCCACCAAAGCGAAATCCATCATCTCATCGAAAGACGGGACACCTCCGCCTCTATCAATTTGGAACATTTACGTGCTGTTTTTATTGCTCTACGTGATGCACGTTTGTTTGGTAACCTTGGGAAGTGCACCTTTTGCACCGACCGAGTATCTTTTCTTGGCTATGTTGTTACTCCACAGGGAATTGAAGTTGACAAAGCCAAGATTGAAGCTATTGAGAGTTGGCCGCAGCCCAAAACGGTCACACAAGTGAGGAGTTTTCTTGGCCTCGCTGGATTCTATAGGCGTTTTGTGAGAGATTTCAGCACCATTGCTGCACCTCTCAACGAGCTTACAAAGAAGGATGTGCCTTTTGTTTGGGGTACCGCACAGGAAGAAGCCTTCACGGTATTGAAAGATAAGTTGACACATGCTCCTTTACTCCAACTTCCTGATTTTAATAAGACTTTTGAGCTTGAATGTGATGCTAGTGGAATTGGATTAGGAGGTGTGTTATTACAAGATGGCAAACCTGTCGCATACTTTTCTGAAAAATTGAGTGGGCCTAGTCTGAATTATTCTACTTATGATAAAGAATTATATGCTCTTGTTCGGACTTTAGAAACATGGCAACATTATTTATGGCCCAAAGAATTTGTTATACATTCTGATCATGAATCTTTGAAACATATTAAAAGTCAAGCTAAACTGAATCGTAGACATGCTAAATGGGTTGAATTCATTGAGACTTTCCCTTATGTCATTAAACACAAGAAGGGAAAAGAAAATGTTATTGCTGATGCATTGTCTCGTCGCTATACTATGCTTTCACAACTTGACTTCAAAATATTTGGTTTGGAGACCATCAAAGATCAATATGTGCATGATGCTGATTTTAAAGATGTAATGCAGAATTGTAAAGAAGGAAGAATGTGGAACAAGTTTGTTGTTAACGATGGATTTGTGTTTCGTGCTAACAAGCTATGCATTCCAGCTAGCTCCGTTCGTCTTTTGTTGTTGCAGGAGGCGCATGGAGGAGGATTAATGGGACACTTTGGCGTGAAGAAGACGGAGGACGTACTTGCTACACATTTCTCGAAAATGGCACACTTTATACCATGTCATAAAAGCGATGATGCTGTTAATGTTGCTGATTTGTTCTTTCGTGAAATTATTCGCTTGCATGGTGTGCCATATACTATTGTTTCAGATCGTGATACTAAATTTCTTAGCCACTTTTGGAGATGTTTATGGGCTAAGTTGGGGACTAAACTGCTTTTTAGTACTACTTGTCACCCCCAAACTGATGGACAAACTGAAGTAGTCAATAGAACGTTGTCTACTATGCTTAGGGCTGTTTTGAAGAATAATAAGAAAATGTGGGAGGAATGCTTGCCTCATATTGAATTTGCTTATAATCGTTCATTGCATTCTACTACTAAGATGTGCCCTTTTGAAGTTGTGTATGGTTTCCTACCTCATGCACCTATTGATTTGTTGCCTCTTCCATCTTCGGAGAAGGTTAATTTTGATGCTAAACAACGTGCTGAATTGATTTTAAAAATGCATGAGTTAACTAAGGAAAACATTGAGCGCATGAATGCTAAATATAAACTTGCTGGAGATAAGGGTAGAAAACATGTTGTGTTTGCACCTGGAGATTTTGTTTGGTTACATTTGCGTAAGGATAGATTTCCTCATTTGCGCAAATCAAAGTTAATGCCACGTGCTGATGGTCCCTTTAAGGTGTTAGAGAAAATAAATGATAATGCATATAAACTTGAGCTGCCTGCAGATTTTGGGGTTAGTCCCACTTTTAACATTGCAGATTTTAAGCCTTATATGGGTGAGGAAGATGAACTTCCGTCGAGGACGACTTCATTTCAAGAAGGGGAGGATGATGAGGACATCAATACAATTGTTACACCCACAGCCCCTGCTGCTATACATACTGGACCAATTACTAGAGCTCGTGCACGCCAACTAAATTACCAGGTACTTTCGTTTCTTGGTAATGATTCTAATGTTCATGAGAATATGATGCTGCCTAAATTGGATACATTTGTTTTGCTTACAAATGAAGGGCCTAGCTTGGAGAAGGATGAACATTGGAGCAAGAACAAGCATGGAGATGATGGCATGCGCAAGGGGAACAAGAACGGAGTTACAAGTGATGATTTCAGGACTTTGAAGCCACCATAATGGGTGCATGAAGCCTTGGACGAAATATACAAGATGCCACTTCATAAATTTCGTCATGAGGCTATTTTAGGTGCTGCGTCACCTTATTATTGGGCCAGGCCCATGTAATTTCGAAATACATAAGTATAGGCTATTTTTAGAGTCCGTATGTGTGGGGAAACAAGAGATAGGGTTGATTTCGGACTCCTCCACCAAGGGCCACGAAATTCCCCCCTCTTCCTCCATATATACAGCCCTTAGGGCATCGTTTAGACTTTGGGTTTTGTTTAGATTAAAATTTCGCCATAGCTGCAACTTCGCGTACTTCGTTTGTGTTCAACGACCAGACAAAGGCGTCACAGAACCCCACCTTGATCAATAAAGCTTTCATCTTATATTCGCAATATCCAGATTGCAATCTTAGTTTCTTGCTTGTTCTTCGTTTGCTCGCAGGAAACAGACCCTCGTGGTCAGGTTGATCGTGCTCCGGCGTGGTCAATAACCTCTCGGAGTTGGTTTAGCGATTGCTAAGGCGCGACGTCCTCGCACGTTCGTAGTCGGATCGTCAAAGTCGACTTCCACCAAAGCGAAATCCACCTTCTCATCGAAAGACGGGACACCTTTGCCTCTATCAAGTGGTATCAGATTTCCAGGTTGCTCGGTGAGATTTTACAGTTTTTTTTAGTAGTTTAGATCGAGTCTGCTCTTCATACCTATAGTCCACGAAAAAGCCACAAAAAAAAATTTAGGGTTAGTTCATCATATCCGAACCAATCTGAGCCTTGCATAATCTTTTTAGGGTTTTGCTTTGTTGAATTTGCGGTTGCATCGTCGTGTTTAGTTGCTGGTCTTAGAGTCTAGTCTTTTAGAGTTTCGAGTTCTGGTCATAAGTTGTCACGCCGCCGCCGCACCATCATCATCGCCCCTGCCATCTACCACCACCGCACCGAATCCGTATCCATATACCACCACCAATCCGTGTCCATATACCACCACCGATCCATATCCATATACTACCACCGCTACCACCACCGCTGCCATATCCCACCACCATATATCCACCACCAATCCAAGTTCTTTGCTTATTAGGTTTGTTTTCGGGATCCATCTAGATTCCGATTCGTGTTTCCTTGCCGGAGTAGGTTTCGGAAAAA
>NC_041387.1:291663343-291730122 GCF_002162155.2 Triticum dicoccoides | reverse complement strand
CCTCCACCAAGGGCCACGAAATTCCCCCCTCTTCCTCCATATATACAGCCCTTAGGGCATCGTTTAGACTTTGGGTTTTGTTTAGATTAAAAGTTCGCCATAGCTGCAACTTCGCGTACTTCGTTTGTGTTCAACGACCAGACAAAGGCGTCACAGAACCCCACCTTGATCAATAAAGCTTTCATCTTATATTCGCAATATCCAGATTGCAATCTTAGTTTCTTGCTTGTTCTTCGTTTGCTCGCAGGAAACAGACCCTCGTGGTCAGGTTGATCGTGCTCCGGCGTGGTCAATAACCTCTCGGAGTTGGTTTAGCGATTGCTAAGGCGCGACGTCCTCGCACGTTCGTAGTCGGATCGTCAAAGTCGACTTCCACCAAAGCGAAATCCACCTTCTCATCGAAAGACGGGACACCTTTGCCTCTATCACTTCCATTTCATCTTCACTCATTGAGTCGTAGGTGCCATCGTCGTTTAGGATCATGGTGCGCTTGTTTGTGCATTCATAGGACTTGTGGCCTCGGCTGCCGCAAGTGAAACACTTGAAGGAACTCGTCTTGACGGTCTCATCGGTCGGAGTAGAAGACGAAGCACGCGGCTTGAAGTTGCTTGTAGTAGGAGGAAGACGACTTGAACTTGACAAAGTTTTCTTGTAACTTGGCTTGTCGTCGTTGCTTGGAGAAGGCTTGTTTGATGTAGATGTTGGAGGAGTTGTTGAAGCTTGGTTGTTGGAGAAGCCGTATGTCTTTGAAGAGTACTTGTCGTACTTGAAGTCATCTTGCACTTGACATTCCGCCTTGGTCGCTTGATGCACGAGCTCAATGAGGTTGCAGTAGGGTTGGAAGTCGGCGATCTTCTTGATGGGATGGTTGAGTCCATTCAACAAACGTGCCATTGTTTCTCATCATCTTCCTTGACATTGGCTCGAATCATGGCTATCTCCAGTTCCTTGTAGTATTCTTCAACACTCTTTGTTCCTTGCTTGAGGAGTTGTAGCTTATTGGAGAGATCACGGTTGTAGTAGGTGGGCACAAAACGTGCTCGCATGGCATCCTTCATTTGAGCCCAAGTGATGATTGGAGGTTGACCTCTTGCTTCTTGGTGCTCAAGGACTTGTTCCCACCATATGAGCACATAGTCTTGGAACTCAAGTGATGCCATAGCGATCTTTTTCTCTTTCTCATAGTTGTGAAAATGAAAGATTTTGTCGACCTTCAATGCCCATGATAGGTACTGATAGAGGCAGGATGTCCCGATCTTTGGATGAGATGATAACTATCGATTTGGTGAAGATGACTTTGACGATCCGATTACAAACGTGCACGACGTTGCGCCTTAGCAATCGCTAAACCAATCTCCAGAGGTTACTGACGATGCCGGAAGCACGATCAGCCTGACCACGAAGATCTATTCCTGCAAGCAATCGAAGAACAAACAAGAATATGATAAAGCAATCTAAATATTGCGAATACTGATGAAGTATTGATAATGGTGGGGATCCGAAAGTGGTCTTGGTCTGGTCGTTGGACACAAACAAAGTACACGAAGTTGCGTTGGCTAACTTTTAACTAAACAAATCCCAAGGGAAAAGCTACTAGATGGATCTACTTATATAGGAGCAAGGGGTGGTGGCCAAGGATGTGGGAGGACGTACCAAGGCATCCTAAAACTAACCCTAGGCCGTACAAGGCCAATGGGCACAAGTGGAGGTGACGTAACACCTTTGGACTTGTAGTTTGACTCAGATTCTGCTGCAGCATTAGATTGTTTCGTCCATAACTCAACGCTCTGGATGAATTTGAAGGTGAATCCAATTGGGTTGGAAAGTGCACGAAATCTATTTTCCAACAAAAAAGAATTACCCAATTTGGAGTCCGGCTGAAAAAGTTATTGACATTTTGAGTCAGGTATGTGTGTGCAGTCCGAATCTGAGTCCAGAACGTGAGAGACTTGGACTCTATCTTCTCTTGGGCCAAAAGTGACGTGAGAGAACTTTTTGAACAGCACGTAAACATCTCTTTCTCCCTTATCTTCATATATGGATGGTACAAATGTCCCATACACCTGCAATTAGACATGAGACAAAAGTTTGTGAAGTATTTTTGTCCTGGATGACATAAATAAATTATTGGATAGTTTGCATTAGAAATCACCTCACAAATATACATGTATGCAATATTTTTGGTCATATCCAAGGTAGTCATGTCCTCATCATCCTCCCCTTCTTGAAAACAAAGCCGTCCTCGGCGTTGCTCTATCTGAAATGTGGCTAACAAAAGAGACAAGGTGTACATGTTGTATATGTATATGTCATCCATTTTTACTTCCCTTGATTTTTGCACATATGACACATGAATAGATGAGTAGCTTGCATAGTTCATAAAATCTAAAGCCAAAACATTATCACAAGAAGTAGAAGGCATGAAAATATTGGAACTCAGTTTGCACATATAAGTGAAGCTCTTATTCATTTCAAAAGATTGACAATGTTCATCCAAATGATTAAATATTGGCACAATTATTTTAAAATGTATTTGATCCAAATCTGATTTATTTCCTTATTCACATGGTTCTTTGACATCAACAGTTAATTCAATGGGCGCACTCAAAATTGTTGGTTATCAATGTTTTTCTTACAATGCACATTCCACCAAACAGAAGCAAAACTAGTAAATGCTCTAGTGGCAGCTCGTACTCGCTCAAGTTCAGAAAAGTCATGCTGACTAAAAACTTGTTCTACTTCAAGCTCCCAAGCTAGATAAATAGCAGGATTAAATCTACCCTCAAATGACGGTAAAGAGATAACCTGGCCATATGCTTGTGTGTGTTGTCCCAACTCTCGTGATGATGAAGATGTGTTCGTCGTCCAAGAACTCTCGTCATGATTAGTAGAAACAAGAAATAAAATTCGAGAATAATGTTCCTATGAACTACTAGGATGTGGTTGTAACATGCTCACAGTAAAGCAAATAGCAATATCTTACAAGTTCTTACCATGCGACAGGTGGTGACAGGCAACCAGCGGTGTCAAATAACTCTGAAGATTGTGTAAAGCGATTTCCAGGGGAACATACGTATACACGGTGTAGAAATATGTGGAGGTGGGTTGGCTATATATGGTAGCAAAAGATTAGCAATAATCAATTCAAAGATGCAATGTTGAATAAACGCTCAACGACGGTACTGTGCTGGTCTTAGGCTAGACCGGACTAGAGACGTGAGCCTAGAACACTAATATGATCATGGCGTAGCACAACTAGCATCAATGAAGGATACTAAGTAGCTCTGGACAGCAAGATATAAGTGAAGATCACAACGGTAGTAAAGATAATGATGAGAAACAACTACCAAACAGGATATACAACAACTCTCTCTCCAACTTTCCTCTTTGAAAAATTTAAGCCAATTTTCTGATAAATTTTTTCAAAGAATGCTACTAACTCAAGCTTTCCAACGCAAAAAGAATCACTCAATTCCGAATTGATATGAGGAGTCAAGGAATTATAAAACTGGCCTGAAAAACTAGAACAAACTGTGTTCCCGAACTTCGGAGGGCAAAAAGACCTATTTAATAGCCGATTTTGAGGTGCCAAATATTAAACTTGCTTCTGCAACTATTTAGATGTGGCTCGTCGCTAGCTTTCATTTGAGTACTTGCGGAGCCCAGACGGACTTCGTATGAGGATATTATGCCTGTTTTACTATAGAGTGCACAAAACAGATTCCAAACCGAATTCAACTACGAGATTGAGTCTAGATTGATCCGAATTTTGTTTTTTTTTCTTCTCTCTTTTTTTTCTCACACTTCTTTTTCTTTTTCTTTCTCTTTTTTCTCGGATTTTTTCTCTCTTTTTTCCGTCTTTTTTTCTCTCTCTCTTTCCAAAACGAACTAGATAAGATGCAGATTGGATCAAGCGAAGATGTGAACGATCTCAACTATGATTATGACAATAAACAGTGGGTAGCACATGGTGGAATTTGATGGATGGGTGGTGGACAGCGGAAGGTATAACGATGCAGCGGCAGCGTGACTACTGTGAACAGAACTCGAAACTCTAAACGAACTAGACACTAAGACTAGCAACTCGACACGACAATGCAATCGATAATTCAATAATGCAAACAATGAAAAGAAAGTTGCAAAGGCTCAGACTGGCTTGGACAAAGGATGAATAGATCTATCTTTTTTTTGTGGCTTTTTCTTGCACAATAGGCAAGAAAATAAATCTAATCTAGAAAAAACTAGAAATTCTCACTGAGCAACCTGAAAACTAATACCACTTGATAGAGGCGGGGTGGCCCGATCTTCGATGAGATGATAACTATCAATTTGGTGAAGATGACTTTGACGATCTGACTACAAACGTGCACGACGTTGCGCCTTAGCAATCGTTAAACCAATCTCCTAAGGTTACTGACGATGCCGGAAGCACGATCAGCCTGACCACGAAGATCTATTCCTGCAAGCAATCAAAGAACACGCAAGAATATGATAAAGCAATCCGAATATTGGAATATTGATGAAGTATTGATAATGATGGGGATCCGAAAGTGGTCTTGGTTTGGTCGTTGGAAACAAACAAAGTAAACGAAGTTGCGTTGGCTAACTTTTAACTAAACAAACCCCAAGGGAAAAGCTACTAGGTGGACCTACTTATATAGGAGCAAGGGGTGGCGGCCAAGGACGTGGGAGGACGTCCCAAGGCAGCCTAAAACTAACCCTAGCTCGTACAAGGCCAATGTGCCCAAGTGGAGGTGACGTAACACCTTTGGACTTATAGTTTGACTCGGATTCTGCTGCAGCATCAGATTGTTTCATCCATAACTCAATGCTCCGGATGAATTTGAAGGTGAATTCAATTGGGTTAGAAAGTGCACGAAATTTATTTTCCAACAAAAAAAGAATCACCCAATTTGGAGTCTGGATGAAAAAGTTATTGATGTTTTGAGTCAGGTATGTGTGTGCAGTCCGAATCTGAGTCCAGAACGTGAGAGACTTGGACTCTATCTTCTCTTGGGCCAAAAGTGACGAGAGAGAACTTTTTGAACAGCAAGTAACATCTCTTTCTCCCTTATCTTCATATGTGGATGGTACAAATGTTCCATACACCTGCAATTAGACATGACACAAAAGTTTGTGAAGTATTTTTGTCCTGGATGACATAAATAAATTATTGCATAGTTTGGATTAGAAATCACCTCACAAATATACATGTATGCAATATTTTTGGTCGTATCCAAGGTAGTCATGTCCTCATCAGGTACTCTTCGGGATCATTGCTTCCATTGTACTTGGGCATGGTGAATTTAAGCTTGCCATAGCGTTGCTCTTCATTGTGTTGTTGGCGATGTTGATGATGACGCCCTTGACGTGGAGGGAAATCATCCTCATATTGCTCTTGGCGTGGAGGAAGTCCATGATCAACTTGCTCTTGTTGAACTTGAGGTTGAGGTGGAGCTTGACGAGCTTGTGGAGGAGCTTGAGGGACTTGATGGTGCACACGTGGTTGGTAGTTACTCTCTTGGATTTCTTCTCGAAGGGCTTCCTCTTGATTGCGTCGTTCGCAAGTGCGGTTTGCGTTGGCTCGACTTGATTCTTGAAGGGCACGTTGTGCCTCAAGAGCTTGCGCTTCTCGTTGTTATTATTGAAGACGTTGAGCCTCGGCGTCTTGTTCCTCTTGGTGTAGACGCCCTTGTTCTTCCTCTTGGTGCCGTAGTCGTTGTCGTTCTTGAGCTTGAGCAAACGCGACTTGGTTTGAGTGAGGACGAGGTACTTGCTCATCGACTTGGTCTTGTGAATGCTTGTCATGTAGCGGGTTGCGAGATGCATGATGGTCTTGTTGCGTGGCTCGTCAAAGAGTGTCCGAGGACGGTGTACTTGAGCCGGAGAAGGTGTCGTCGGAGTGTCGACTTGAGTGACTCTGTCTTGAGTATGAACAAGTTGAAAGAGGCCGGTTCACCAACAAAACGCGGATCTCGTCCATTCTTGCATCGTTCTCTTGCTTGTGCGCGTCGAGCTTGTTGTCGAAGTAGTCCCGTGTACGTTGCTCGGAGAGTCACAAGTCGGTGGCGAGGTTGTCGATGCGGTCGTTCATTGCTTGTTGCTCTTGATGTAACGCTCGTTGTTCACCAAAGAGGTGGCTCTTGGTGACGAATGATGACATGTCCTCGTTGAGGGAGTGATAGAGGCAAAGGTGTCCCGTCTTTCGATGAGATGATGGATTTCGCTTTGGTGGAAGTCGACTTTGACGATCCGAGTACGAACGTGCGAGGACGTCGCGCCTTAGCAATCGCTAAACCAACTCCGAGAGGTTATTGAACACGTCGGAGCACGATCAACCTGACCACGAGGGTCTTCCTGCGAGCAAACGAAGAACAAGCAAGAAACTGAGATTGCAATCTGGATATTGCGAATATAAGATGAAAGCTTTATTGATCAAGGTGGGGTTCTGTGACGCCTTTGTCTGGTCGTTGAACACAAACGAAGTACGCGAAGTTGCAGCTATCGCGAACTTTAATCTAAACAAAACCCAAAGTCTAAATGGTGCCCTGACGGCTGTATATATGGAGGAAGAGGGGGGAATTTCGTGGCCCTTGGTGGAGGGGTCCGAAATCAACCCTATCTCTTGTTTCCCCACACATCCGGACTCTAAAAATAGCCCATACTTATGTATTTCGAAATTACAAGGGCCTGGCCCAATAATAAGGTGACGCAGCACCTAGAATAGCCTCGGGACGAAATTTATGAAGTGGCATCTTGTATATTTCGTCCAAGGCTTCATGCACCCATTATGGTGGCTTCAAAGTCCTGAAATCATCACTTGTAACTCCGTTCTTGTTCCCCTTGCGCATGGTATCATCTCCATGCTTGTTCTTGATCCAATGTCCATCCTTCTCCAAGCTAGGCCCTTCATTTGTAAGCAAAACAAATGTATCCAATTTAGGCAGCATCATATTCTCATGAACATTAGAATCATTACCAATAAACGAAAGTACCTGATAGTTTAATTGGCGTGCGCGAGCTCTAGTAATTGGTCCAGTATATGTAGCAGTAGGGGCTGTGGGTGTAACAATGGTATTGATGTCCTCATGATCCTCCCCTTCTTGAAATGAAGTCGTCCTCGATGGAAGCTCATCTTCCTCAGCCAAATAAGGCTTCAAATCTGCAATGTTAAAAGTGGGACTAACCCCAAAATCTGCAGGCAGCTCAAGTTTATATGCATTATCATTTATTTTCTCTAACATCTTAAAGGGACCATCAGCACGTGGCATGAGCTTTGATTTGCGCAAATCAGGAAATCTATCCTTACGCAAATGTAACCAAACAAGATCTCTAGGTGAAAACACAACATGTTTTCTACCCTTATCTCCAGCAAGTTTATATTTAGCATTCATACGCTCAATGTTTTCCTTAGTTAACTCATGCATTTTTAAAATCAATTCAGCATGTTGTTTAGCATCAAAATTAACCTTCTCCAAAGATGGAAGAGGCAACAAATCAATAGGCGCACGAGGTAGGAAACCATACACAACTTCAAAAGGGCACATCTTAGTAGTAGAATGCAATGAACGATTATAAGCAAATTCAATATGAGGCAAGAAAAGATACTCGATCGGTGCAAAAGGTGCACTTCTGATAGAGGCAAAGGTGTCCCATCTTTAGATGAGATGGTGGATTTCGCTTTGGTGGAAGTCGACTTTGACGATCCGACTACGAACGTGCGAGGACGTCGCGCCTTAGCAATCGCTAAACCAACTCCGAGAGGTTATTGACCACGCCGGAGCACGATCAACCTGACCACGAGGGTCTGTTTCCTGCGAGCAAACGAAGAACAAGCAAGAAACTAAGATTGCAATCTGGATATTGCGAATATAAGATGAAAACTTTATTGATCAAGGTGGGGTTCTGTGACGCCTTTGTCTGGTCGTTGAACACAAACGAAGTACGCGAAGTTGCAGCTATGGCGAACTTTTAATCTAAACAAAACCCAAAGTCTAAACGATGCCCTAAGTGTTGTATATATGGAGGAAGAGGGGGGAATTTCGTGGCCCTTGGTGGAGGAGTCCGAAATCAACCCTATCTCTTGTTTCCCCACACATACGGACTCTAAAAATAGCCTATACTTATGTATTTCGAAATTACATGGGCCTGGCCCAATAATAAGGTGACGCAGCACCTAAAATAGCCTCGGGACGAAATTTATGAAGTGGCATCTTGTATATTTCGTCCAAGGCTTCATGCACCCATTATGGTGGCTTCAAAGTCCTGAAATCATCACTTGTAACTCCGTTCTTGTTCCCCTTGCGCATGCCAACATCTCCATGTTTGTTCTTGCTCCAATGTTCATCCTTCTCCAAGCTAGGCCCTTCATTTGTAAGCAAAACAAATGTATCCAATTTAGGCAGCATCATATTCTCATGAACATTAGAATCATTACCAAGAAACGAAAGTACCTGGTAATTTAGTTGGCGTGCACGAGCTCTAGTAATTGGTCCAGTATGTATAGCAGCAGGGGCTGTGGGTGTAACAATTGTATTGATGTCCTCATCATCCTCCTGATGAGGACATGACTACCTTGGATATGACCAAAAATATTGCATATATGCATATTTGTCAGGTGATTTCTAGTGCAAACTATTCAATAATCTATTTATGTTATCCAGAACAAAAATACTTCACACACTTTTGTGTTTTGTCTAATTGCAGGTGTATGGGACATTTGTACAATCTACATATGAAGATAAGGAAGAAAGAGATGTTTATTTGCTGTCCAAAAAGTTCTCTCACGTCACTTTTGGCCCAAGAGAAGATAGAGTCCAAGTCTCTCACGTTCTGGATTCAGATTCGGACTGCACAGACATACCTGACTCAAAACGCACACAAGTTTTTCATACGGACTCCGAATTGGGTGATTCTTTTTTTGTTGGAAACTAGATTTCGTGCACTTTCCAACCCACTTGAAATCACCTTCAAATTCGTCCGGAGCGTTGAGTTGTGGATGAAACAATCTGATGTTGCAGCAGAATCCGAGTCAAACTACAAGTCCAAAGGAGTTACATCACCTCCACTTGGGCCCATTGGCCTTGTACGACCTAGATTTAGTTTTAGGCTGCCTTGGGACGTCCTCCCACCTCCTTGGCCGCCACCCCTTGCTCCTATATAAGTAGATCCATCTAGTAGCTTTTCCTTGGGATTTGTTTAGTTAAAAGTTAGCCATTGCAGCTTCGTGTACTTCGTTTGTGTCCAACGACCAGACCAAGACCGCTTACGGATCCCCACCTTTATCAATACTTCATATATACTCGCAATATTCAGATTGCTTTTATCATATTCTTGCTTGTTCTTCGATTGCTTGCAGGAATAGACCTTCGTGGTCAGGTTGATTGTGCTCCGGCGTGGTCAATAACCTCTCGGAGTTGGTTTAGTGATTGCTAAGGCGCAACGTCGTGCACGTTTGTAGTCGGATCGTCAAAGTCGTCTCCACCAAATCGAAAGATCGGGACACCTTTGCCTCTATCAAGTGGTATCAGTTTTCAGGTTGCTCGGTGAGAATTTCCAGTTTTCCTAGATTAGATTTATTTTCTTACCTATTGTCCAAGAAAAAGCCACACAAAAAAAAGTTAGATCTGTTCATCCTTTATCCAAGCCAGTCTGAGCCTTTGCAATTTTCTATTCATTGCTTGCATAGTTGAATTATCGGTTGCATCGTCGTGTCAGTTGCTGGTCTTAGCGTCTAGTTCCTTTAGAGTTTCGAGTTCTGTTCACATTAGTCACGCCGCCGCTGCATCATTATCCCTTCCGCTGTCCACCATCCCATCTATTAATTTCCACCACGTGCTACGCACTGTTCATTGTCATAATCATAGTTGAGGTCATTCACATCTTCGCCTGATCCAATCTGCATCTTATCTAGTTTGTCTTGGAAAGAAAAAAAAGATAGAGAAAAAAAAGAGAAAAAAGGAAAGAAAAAAAAAGAAAAAGAGAGAGAAGAAAAAGAAAAAAAAGGGTGAGAAAAAAAAAAGAGAAGAAAAAAAATTGGATCTATCTAGAATCAATCTCGTACCTGAATTCGGATTGGAATCTGTTTTGCGCACCGTTCAGTAAAACAGGTGTATCTTCCTCATACGAAGTCCGTTTTGGCTCCGTGAGTACTTAAATTGAAGCTAGCAACGAGCCGCATCTAAATAGTTGCAGAAGCTAGTTCAATATTTGACACCTCAAAATCGGCTTCTACATAGGTCTTTTTGCCCTCCGAAGTTCGTGAACACAGCTTGTTCCAATTTTTCAGGCCAGTTTTAGAATTCTTTGACTCCTCATATCAACTCGGAATTGAGTGATTCTTTTTGCATTGGAAAGCTTGAGTTAGTAGCATTCTTTGAAAGAATTTATCAGAAAATTGTCTCAAACTTTTCAAGAGGAAAGTTGGAGAGAGAGTTGTTGTGTATCCTGCTTGGCAGTTGTTTTTCATCATTATTTTCACTGCCGTTGTGATCTTTACTTATATCTTGCTGTCAAGAGCTACTTAGTATCCTTCATTGATGCTAGTTGTGCTACGCCGTGACCTCGTTAGTGTTCTAGGCTCGCGTCTCTAGTCCGGTCTAACCTAGGACCAGCACAGTACCGTCGTTGAGCGTTTATTCAACATTGCATCTTTGAATTGATTATTGGTAATCTTTTGCTACCATATATAGCCAACCCAGCTCCACATATTTCTACACCGTGTATACGTACGCTCCCCTGGCAATCGCTTTACTCAATATTTGGAGTTACTTGACACCGCTGGTTGCCGATCACCGCCTGCTGCATGGTAAGAACTTGTAAGACATTGATATTTGCTTTACTGTGAGCGTTTTACCACCACATCCTAGTAGTTATAGGAACATTATTTTTGGGTTTTGTTTCTTGTTCTACTAATCATGACAGGATCCAGAGTCAATTCATGGGCTTTGTCGATCGCGGGAGACGTGCCACCACCTTTGCAAATACCACAACCGTCACGAGAGGTGCACAAACATCCAAATGCACATGATCAGGTTAATGTATCTATACCACCATTTAATGGCCGTTTTAAACCTGCTTTATATATTGAATGGGAGTTCGACATAAAAAATATATTTGCTTCCCATAATTTCAATGAACATAAAAAGGTTAAGGTTGCGGTTGGTTCTTTCACTGGTTATGCTTTGGTTTGGTGGAGTGAATATCAGGTTACACCCTGATTATATACCTACTACTTGGGATGATTTGAAACTTGCCATGCGACATACTTTCGTCCCTTCTTATTATACTCGTGACATGATTAAGAAGTTGCAACACTTAAAACAAGGTAGTGAAACTGTAACAAAATATTATGATGATTTACAAACTACCTTGTTGCATTCCTCTTTAGAAGAAAGTGAAGATGATTTTATGGATAGATTTTGGGGAGGATTAAACCGTGATATTCAAGAGATACTAATTCATGAAGAGTGTTATCCTATGGACCATTTGTTTCATCTTGCTTGCAAAGCTGAACAGGAAATAAAACGACGTGTTGGCCACGAGGAGAACAAGCGCACGGTGCACATTCCAAGAGTTGATATGATTGTTCCTTCAACTACTAGGCATACTATGACAACCACATCCGTTGTTGTCAGGACTACATCACCTCCAACATGTGACACATCACCCCCGAGAGTGGCTACATCATCTGAGTTGATCATAAGAGGTAATGACAAAGGTACTGATCTTCCATCTCTACATGAGAATGATGAATGCCTTGTCAATTTGAATGCACCATCTGATGAGCTACCCACTACTTTGATCACACCACCTATTTTAGAGGACTACGTTGATAATTTGACTTTGCCATGTGATCAAACAACTGAAATACCAACAATTTTGAGTGCACCCATTGAATTAACTATTGATGCAAAAGAACCAATGTTTAATCATTTTGATATGACCTCTAATCTTGGTTATGATTCTGTGTTGAATGACTTATTGCATGTTTGCTTATTTAAGCATGTTGTAGCATGTAAATTTGATGCAAGTAAGGTTTATCCACCAATGTTGGGATGGTTTAATGATGAACATTGTCAATCTTTTGAAATGAATAAGAGCTTCACTTATATGTGCAAACTGAGTTGCAATGTTTTCATGCCTTCAACTTCTTGTGCTAATTTTTTGGCTTTAGATTTTATGAACTATGCAAGTTACTCATCTATTCATGTGTCATATATGCAAAAATCAAGGGAAGTAAAAATGGATGACATATACATATACAACATGTACACCTTGTCTCTTTTGTTAGCCACATTTCAGATTAAGCAACGCCGAGGACGGCTTTATTTTCAAGAAGGGGAGGATGATGAGGACATGACTACCTTGGATATGACCAAAAATATTGCATATATGCATATTTGTCAGGTGATTTCTAGTGCAAACTATTCAATAATCTATTTATGTTATCCAGAACAAAAATACTTCACACACTTTTGTGTTTTGTCTAATTGCAGGTGTATGGGACATTTGTACAATCCACGTATGAAGATAAGGAAGAAAGAGATGTTTATTTGCTGTCCAAAAAGTTCTCTCACGTCACTTTTGGCCCAAGAGAAGATAGAGTCCAAGTCTCTCACGTTCTGGATTCAGATTCGGACTGCACAAACATACCTGACTCAAAACGCACACAAGTTTTTCATACGGACTCCGAATTGGGTGATTCTTTTTTTGTTGGAAACTAGATTTCGTGCACTTTCCAACCCACTTGGAATCACCTTCAAATTCGTCCGGAGCGTTGAGTTGTGGATGAAACAATCTGATGTTGCAGCAGAATCCGAGTCAAACTACAAGTCCAAAGGTGTTACATCACCTCCACTTGGGCCCATTGGCCTTGTACGACCTAGATTTAGTTTTAGGCTGCCTTGGGGCGTCCTCCCACCTCCTTGGCCGCCACCCCTTGCTCCTATATAAGTAGATCCATCTAGTAGCTTTTCCTTGGGATTTGTTTAGTTAAAAGTTAGCCATTGCAACTTCGTGTACTTCGTTTGTGTCCAACGACCAGACCAAGACCGCTTACGGATCCCCACCTTTGTCAATACTTCATATATATTCGCAATATTTAGATTGCTTTTATGATACTCTTGCTTGTTCTTCGATTGCTCGCATGAATAGACCTTCGTGGTCAGGTTGATTGTGCTCCGGCATGGTCAATAACCTCTCGGAGTTGGTTTAGCGATTGCTAAGGCGCAGCGTCGTGCACGTTTGTAGTAGGATCGTCAAAGTCATCTTCACCAAATCGATAGTTATCATCTCATCGAAAGATCGGGACACCTCCGCCTCTATCGATACTACATTAAGATTGTCATATAAGATCATATTCTTGCTTGTTCTTCGATTGCTTGCAGGAATAGACCTTCGTGGTCAGGTTGATTGTGCTCCGGCGTGGTCAATAACCTCTCGGAGTTGGTTTAGCGATTGCTAAGGCGCAACGTCGTGCACGTTTGTAGTCGGATCGTCAAAGTCGTCTCCACCAAATCGATAGTTATCATCTCATCGAAAGATCGGGACCCTCGCCTTTATCACCTCCCCTTCTTGAAATGAAGTCGTCCTCGACGGAAGTCCATCTTCCTCACCCAAATAAGGCTTCAAATCTGCAATGTTAAAAGTGGGACTAACCCCAAAATCTGCAGGCAGCTCAAGTTTATATGCATTATCATTTATTTTCTCTAACACCTTAAAGGGACCATCAGCACGTGGCATTAGCTTTGATTTGCGCAAATCAGGAAATCTATCCTTACGCAAATGTAACCAAACAAGATCTCCAGGTGCAAACACAACATGTTTTCTACCCTTATCTCCAGCAAGTTTATATTTAGCATTCATACGCTCAATGTTTTCCTTAGTTAACTCATGCATTTTTAAAATCAATTCAGCATGTTGTTTAGCATCAAAATTAACCTTCTCCGAAGATGGAAGAGGCAACAAATCAATAGGTGCACGAGGTAGGAAACCATACACAACTTCAAAAGGGCACATCTTAGTAGTAGAATGCAATGAACGATTATAAGCAAATTCAATATGAGGCAAGCATTCCTCCCACATTTTCTTATTATTCTTCAAAACAGCCCTAAGCATAGTAGACAAGTAGTACTAAAAAGCAGTTTAGTCCCCAACTTAGCCCATAAACATCTCCAAAAGTGGCTAAGAAATTTAGTATCACGATCTGAAACAATAGTATTTGGCACACCATGCAAGCGAATAATTTCACGAAAGAACAAATCAGCAACATTAACAACATCATCGCTTTTATGACATGGTATAAAGTGTGCCATTTTCGAGAATCTATCCACGACAACAAATATGCTATCCCTCCCCTTCTTTGTTCGAGGAAAACCTAAAACAAAGTCCATAGATATATCCTCCCAAGGAACACTAGGTACAGGCAAAGGCATATATAAACCATGAGGATTGAGTCGTGACTTAGCTTTTTGACATGTAGTGCATCGAGCAATAAAACGCTCAACATCCCGTCTCATCTTTGGCCAAAAGAAATGTGTAGCAAGTACGTCCTCCGTCTTCTTCACGCCAAAGTGTCCCATTAATCCTCCTCCATGCGCCTCCTGCAACAACAAAAGACGAACGGAGCTAGCTGGAATGCATAGCTTGTTAGCACGAAACACAAATCCATCGTTAGCGACAAACTTGTTCCACATTCTTCCTTCTTTACAATTCTGCATTACATCTTTAAAATCAGCATCATGCACATATTGATCTTTGATGGTCTCCAAACCAAATATTTTGAAGTCAAGTTGTGAAAGCATAGTATAGCGACGAGACAATGCATCAGCAATAACATTTTCTTTTCCCTTCTTGTGTTTAATGACATAAGGGAAAGTCTCAATGAATTCAACCCATTTAGCATGTCTACGATTCAGTTTAGCTTGACTTTTAATATGTTTCAAAGATTCATGATCAGAATGTATAACAAATTCTTTGGGCCATAAATAATGTTGCCATGTTTCTAAAGTTTGAACAAGAGCATATAATTCTTTATCATAAGTAGAATAATTCAGACTAGGCCCACTCAATTTTTCAGAAAAGTATGCAACAGGTTTGCCATCTTGTAATAACACACCTCCTAATCCAATTCCACTAGCATCACATTCAAGCTCAAAAGTCTTATTAAAATCAGGAAGTTGGAGTAAAGGAGCATGTGTCAACTTATCTTTCAATACCGTGAAGGCTTCTTCCTGTGCGGTACCCCAAACAAAAGGCACATCCTTCTTTGTAAGCTCGTTGAGAGGTGCAGCAATGGTGCTGAAATCTCTCACAAAACGCCTATAGAATCCAGCGAGGCCAAGAAAACTCCTCACTTGTGTGACCGTTTTGGGCTGCGGCCAACTCTCAATAGCTTCAATCTTGGCTTTGTCAACTTCAATTCCCTGTGGAGTAACAACATAGCCAAGAAAAGGTACTCGGTCGGTGCAAAAGGTGCACTTCCCAAGGTTACCAAACAAACGTGCATCACGTAGAGCAATAAAAACAGCACGTAAATGTTCCAAATGTTCTTCCAAAGATCTGCTATAAATCAGTATATCATCAAAATAGACTACCACAAATCGTCCAATGAAAACACGTAAAACTTCGTTCATTAGTCTCATGAAAGTACTAGGCGCATTAGTTAACCCAAAAGGCATGACTAACCACTCATATAATCCAAACTTAGTTTTAAATGCTGTTTTCCATTCAAACAATTGTATTGATGTCCTCATCATCTTCCCAAGATTACCAAACAAACGTGCATCACGTAGAGCAATAAAAACAGCACGTAAATGTTCCAAATGTTCTTCCAAAGATCTGCTATGAATCAATATGTCATCAAAGTAAACTACCACAAATCGTCCATGACAGCACGTAAAACTTCGTTCATTAATCTCATGAAAGTACTAGGTGCATTAGTTAACCCAAAAGGCATGACTAACCACTCATATAATCCAAACTTAGTTTTAAATGCTGTTTTCCATTCATCTCCCAATTTCATACGAATTTGATGGTAGCCACTACGCAAATCAACTTTGGAGAATATTGTAGAGCCACTCAATTCATCAAGCATATCATCTAGCCTAGGAATAGGATGACGATAATGAACAGTAATATTATTAATGCCTCTACAATCAACACACATACGTGATGTACCATCCTTTTTCGGCACTAGAATAATAGGAACAACACAAGGACTAAGGGATTCGTGTATATAACCTTTGTCGAGAAGCTCTTGTACTTGACGCATAATCTCTTTCGTCTCCTTTGGATTGGTACGGTATGGCGCACGGTTTGGCAGTGAAGCACCGGGTATTAAGTCAATCTGATGCTCAATTCCTCGAATCAGCGGTAATCCCGGTGGCACGTCTTGTGGAAAGACGTCAGCGAACTCCTGCAAAATGTTAGTGACAGCAGGAGGGAAAGAGGAAGGCATGTCCTCGAATGAAAATAATGCCTCTTTGCACACAAAAGCATAGCAAACAGATTTGCTGATATCTAGCTCAACAATATCAGATTTGGTGGCAAATAAACATGCACTTTTCAATTTAATTTCAGAAGCAACACTAGATGGTTTATTATTAGGCTTCATTTGTTTCTCAAATTTATTTGCCACAATCTGATTTTCACTCTTATTCTTCTCCTATTTTGCTTTATTAGCTCTATTAATATCATCTTTCAAAATGGAATCAGGAGTCATAGGAAACAAAGTAATATTTTATCCTTATGAACAAGAGTATAATGATTGTTTCTACCAGGGTGTACAGAATTTTTATCAAATTGACATGGTCTACCAAGTAATAAGGAACATGCTTGCATAGGTGCCACATCACAGTCAACATAATCAGCATATGTAGATATACTAAAATGGACACGAACAGTACGTGTTACCTGAACCTTGCCGCTGTTGTTGAACCATTGGATGTAGTAAGGATGTGGATGTGGATGTGGTCTTGTGGTGAGAGAAAGCTTCTCCACCATCTCCATGCGAGCCAAGTTGTTACAGCTCCCTCCGTCTATGATGACACGCACAGAACGTTCCTTCACAACTCCCTTGGTAGGGAACAAATTGTGCCTCTGATTTTGCTCAGCTTGTGTGACCTGCACACTCAAAACCGTTGAGCAACTAAACATTCATACCTGTCAGCGTCTTCAGGAGCCATGTATTGCGTCTCATGATCAGAATCATCTCCACCATGTTCTTCACGTGTAATAAGAGCCAAAGTCTCCTCATCATAGTCACCAGCGGACTCATACCCAGCATCCTTAGTAGCAATCATCACACGCTAAGATTTCCATTAGTATACTCCTTATACTCTAGAATGGTCTGAATCTCTCTATTTAATCCACCCGTAAAACGTGCAAGCATAGCTTCATTCTCCTCAACAATACCACATCTAATCATGCCAGTTCATAATTCCTGATAATATTCTTCTATAGAATTTTTTCCTTCTCTTAAACGCTGCAATTTTTGAAGCAATTCACGTTGATAATATGGTGGAACCCAACGAGTACGCATAGCAGTTTTCAAAGCAGCCCAAGTAGCTGGAATAGGATATAATCTACAATGTTCAGACCACCATACACATGCAAAACTAGTGAAAGCACAAACAGCAGCAGCAACCCGTCTCTCCTCGGGATATTTTAAACATGTAAAACGTTGTTCAGTTTCTAACTCCCAAGTAAGATATATATCAGGAACATATCTACCCTCAAATGGTGGAATATTCAATTTCAGTTTAAGAATATGGACATCATCTCGTACCTGAGGTGGTGGTGCAGGCCTACCATTACGAATATATACCTGAGGTCGACCTGCTGGTGGTGGTGCTGGTGGCTGCATGTAATTCTGATTTTGATCAACCTCATCCTCATAGTCGCCCACATAATCATCATCCTCCTGGGTACCAGCAGCAGCAGTAGCAGGAGCCAAAGAAGCATCAACAACAGGAACAGCAGCACCAGAAGTTTGGCCATCCTTAATAGGAACACGCTTCGCTCGTCCATACTGATTCAGAAGGAGGCGTTGTTGTTGTTGTAGAGGTGCGATAGGTGCAGCCGGCGGTGGTTGTGTAAAATGCACGAGCAATTCTTTAAACTTGCTATCAAGCTTTGTTTTGAACGTCTTCTCAATGTCATCTATCTTCTCCATGGCCTCGTCAAATCTGTTTAGCACATCTTGCACCTGTCGACTCATCATTTGCTGAAATTTATCATGGAGCTGTTTGTTCGTCAGGTTCTCCCAATCAGTCTCATTGGCTTGTGATTCTACCATGGTTAGCATCAAATAGAAACACACAAGAATATGATCCAACAGACTACTAAGAAGTGGTGGTGGTGTATCACAAACCCGTCAAGCAAATCTCAAATTCTTACCAGTTCTTACCCAGCAGCAGGTGGTGATCGGCAACCGTTGTAGTCAAAACTCTCAAAGCTTGGATAGAGCAATTACCAGGGAGAGTCAAACGCATGACGTAGATGTATGTGGAGCTGGGAAGGCTTATAATATGGTAGCAAAAAGGGTCAGCAATAATCAATTCAGAGATGCAAAGTTGAATAAATGCTCAACGACGGTACTGTGCTGGTCCTAGGCTAGACCGTGCTAGAGACGCGAGCCTAGAACACTAACAAAATCATGGCGTTGCACGTAAACAAGGGAAAAGCACACTCTGGAATTTTTTTCGCTCCTTTTTTTTGCACTGCTCTTTTTTTTGTGAAAAATCAATATAATGGCGAGTGTCTCAAAACTCTTCCCAGGTCAAACTGACAGGATGGGCACGAAATTTTTTTGACCAATTTTTTTTTCGACTGCCCGGACCCAAAAACTGGAAATTGTTCAAAAAAACATTCTATAACAGCGACTGTCTCAATACGCTTAGAAACACCTAAAAATAGGATAGCCATAATTTTTTTTGTCAAGTGCGTTTTTGGAATTTTTTTTCTCCGAAACCTACTCCGGCAAGGAAACACGAATCGGAAACTAGATAAATCTCGAAAACAAACCTAATATGCAAGGAACTCGGATTGGTGGTGGATATATGGTGGTGGTATATGGCAGCGGTGGTGGTAGCGGTGGTAGTATATGGATATGGATCAGTGGTGGTATATGGACACGGATTGGTGGTGGTATATGGATACGGATTCAGAGCGGTGGTGGTAGGTGGTAGGGGCGATGATGATGGTGCGGTGGCGGCGTAACAACTTATGACCAGAACTCGAAACTCTAAAAGACTAGACGCTAAGACCAGCAAATAGACACGCTGATGCAACCGCAAATTCAACAAAGCGAAACCCTAAAAATATTATGCAAAAGCTCAGATTGGTTCGGATATGATGAACTAACCCTAATTTTTTTTGTGGCTTTTTTCGTGGACTATAGGTATGAAGAACGGACTCGATCTAAACTACGAAAAACTGTAAAATCTCACCGAGCAACCTGGAAATCTGATACCACTTGATAGAGGCAAAGGTGTCCCATCTTTCGATGAGATGATGGATTTCGCTTTGGTGGAAGTCGACTTTAACGATCCGACTACGAACGTGCGAGGACGTCGCGCCTTAGCAATCGCTAAACCAACTCCGAGAGGTTATTGACCACGCCGGAGCATGATCAACCTGACCACGAGGGTCTGTTTCCTGCGAGCAAACGAAGAACAAGCAAAAAACTGAGATTGCAATCTGGATATTGCGAATATAAGATGAAATCTTTATTGATCAAGGTGGGGTTCTGTGACGCCTTTGTCTAGTCCTTGAACACAAACGAAGTACGCGAAGTTGCAGCTATGGCGAACTTTAAAATAAACAAAACCCAAAGTCTAAACGGTGCCCTAAGGGCTGTATATATGGAGGAAGAGGGGGAAATTTCGTGGCCCTTGGTGGAGGGGTCCGAAATCAACCCTATCTCTTGTTTCCCCACACATACGGACTCTAAAAATAGCCTATACTTATGTATTTCGAAATTACAAGGGCCTGGCCGAATAATAAGGTGACGTAGCACCTAGAATAGCCCCGGGACAAAATTTATGAAGTGGCATCTTGTATATTTTGTCCAAGGTTTCATGCACCCATTATGGTGGCTTCAAAGTCCTGAAATCATCACTTGTAACTCCGTTATTGTTCCCCTTGCGCATGGTATCATCTCCATGCTTGTTCTTTCTCCAATGTCCATCCTTCTCCAAGCTAGGCTCTTCATTTGTAAGCAAAACAAATATATCCAATTTAGGCAGCGTCATATTCTCATGAACATTAGAATCATTACCAAGAAACGAAAGTATCTAATAATTTAATTGGCGTGTGCGAGCTCTAGTAATTGGTCCAGTATATGTAGCAGTAGGGGCTGTGGGTGTAACAATGGTATTGATGTCCTCATCAGTGAGTCCTGGATTAGGGGGTATCCGGGCAGCCGGACTATATACTTTGGCCGGACTGTTGGACCGTGAAGATACAAGACTCAAGACTTCGTCTTGTGTCCGGATGGGACTCTCCTTTGCGTGGAAGACAAGCTTGGCCATTCGGCTATTAGATCTCCTTGTTTGTAACCAACTCTGTGTAACCCTAGCCTCCTCCGGTGTGTATATAAACCAGAGGGTTTAGTCCGTAGAGGAACAATCATAATCATCATAGGCTAGCTTCTAGGGTTTAGCCTCTACGATCTCGTGGTAGATCAACTCTTGTAATACTCGTATCGTCAAGATCAATCAAGCAGGAAGTAGGGTTTTACCTCCATCGAGAGGGCCCGAACCTGGGTAAAACATCGTGTCCCCTGCCTCCTGTTACCATTAGCCTTAGACACACAGATCGGGACCCCCTAACCGCGATCCGCCGGTTTTGACACCGACATTGGTGCTTTCGTTGAGAGTATCTCTGTGTCGTCGCTACAAGGCTTGATGGCTCCTTCACTCATCAATGACAACGCGGTCCAGGGTGAGACTTTTCTCCCCGGACAGATCTTCGTGTTCGGCGGATTCGCACTGCGGGCCAACTCACTCGGACATATCGAGCAGATCGACAGCTACGCCCCTGGCCATCAGGTCAGGTTCGGAAACTTGAACTACATGGCCGATATCCGCGGAGACTTGATCTTCAACGGATTCGGGCCTACACCAGGAGCGCCGAACAGTCACGACGAGCACGGCTTAGACCTGCTGTCGGACAATACTCGGGATATCGCACCTGCAGGAGCTCCGGACCTAAATCCGGGGCAGATCGCGTCGTCCGAGGACGGGTGGATGGACCCCGCCCCGGAGGCCGCACACTCATTGGCGGTAGAGCCGAACACAGACTCCACCCCCAAGGAAGCCTGTGTCACCGGACCCCCGGACTCGTGTCCGGCTGTAGGTTCCAGACCGCGCGCCCCCGAGCCTGCCGAAACTGGTTGGGCTCCGGTAATGGAGTTCACCGCTGCGGATATCTTCCACCACTCGTCCTTTGGCGACATGCTAAACTCATTAAAGTCTCTCTCTTTGTCAGGAGACTCTTGGCCGAACTATGTCCGGCTCGAGTGGGAAGCAGGCCAGGAGGAAATTCGTTGCCCACCCACCACCCACTTCATTGCCACTGTCGATGATTTGACCGACGTGCTTGACTTCGACTCTGAAGACATCGACGGTGTGGACGACGATGTAGGAGAAGAACAGGAACCACCGCCCACGAGGCACTGGACAGCCACCTCCTCGTATGATATATATATATGGTGGACACTCCAAAATAAACCAATGGCGATGAGGCAATGGAGGATAACCCCTCAAGGAAGAAAGCAAAGCATGGGCGTCATCGGCGCCGCTCCAAGCCCCGCCACAGCAATACCGGCACAGGAGACGAAAACAATCCGGATGGTGCCGAAGATGAATACAACCCTGATCAGCCTGCCTTCGAGCAGGCCGAACAGGAAGACGGGTAGGTCAGCCCAGACGAATAGGCGACGGACGGATACCCGGAGGAGGACAACTACATGCCCCCTCCGAAGACGAGGTGAGCCTCGGCGACGATGAATTCGACGTGCCTGAGGATCCCGTAGAGCAGGAGCGCTTCAAGCGCCGGCTTATGGCCACTGCGAGGAGCCTGAAAAAGAAGCAACAGTAGCTCCAAGCTGATCAAGATCTGCTCACAGACAGATGGACTGAAGTCCTGGCAGCCGAGGAATATGGACTCGAGCGCCACCCCAAAGGTTACCCAAAGCACAAGTTGCTACCTCAACTTGAGGAGGAGCCTATACTACCAGCACAGGACGAGGCCGACCGGCCACCTCATGGCCAGGATAAAACAGCATATCAGCTCGAATACCAGCCCGCACCCCCACGCCAATACGCTATGGCCCGAGGCAATAGGCAGGACCTGCGAGACATACTGGATAACAAGGCAGGACAACCAAGGTCGATCTACGGATCGCGGGTGCGCGCCCCAACACGTGACGACCATCGTCATGCCGGATACACTATTAGCAAGTCCGGCTGGGCCAAACATTGCCGACCAGACTTATTCGAACTGCGTAGCAACATAGCCCGGCATAGAGGCGCCGCACACTCCCTCTGCTTCACAGACGAAGTAATGGATCACGAATTCCCAGAAGGGTTTAAACCCGTAAACATCGAATCATATGATGGCACAACAGACCCCGCAGTATGGATCGAAGATTTCCTTCTCCACATTCACATGGCCCGCGGTGACGATCTACATGCCATCAAGTATCTTCCCCTTAAACTCAAAGGACCGGCCTGACACTGGCTGAATAGCCTGCTGACAAATTCCATCGGAAGTTGTGAAAACCTGGAGGACGCGTTCCTCGACAACTTCCAAGGCACCTACGTGCGACCACCGGATGCTGACGACTTGAGTCACATTACCCAACAGCCCGGAGAGTCAGCCAAGAAATTCTGGACTCGGTTCCTAACTAAAAAGAACCAAATTGTCGACTGTCCGGACGCCGAAGCCTTGGCGGCCTTTAAGCATAATATCCGCGACGAGTGGCTCGCCCAACACCTCGGACAAGAAAAACCGAAGTCCATGGTGGCCCTCACAACACTCATGACTCGCTTCTGCGTGGGCGTGGACAGCTGGTTGGCTCGCAGTAGCACCACGCCTAGATCCTCCGGCACTTCAAACGTCCATGATAGTAACGGCAAGCCACGGCGCAACAGGCACAAGCGTCGGAACAATGGCGGCAACACTGAAGACACGGCAGTCAAACGCCGGATTCAGTGGCTCAAAATCCGGTCAGCGGAAAAAGGCATTCAAAAGAAACAATCAGGGATCGTCCAGTCTAGACCGTATACTTGATCGCTCGTGCCAAATTCACGGCACCCCTGATAAGCTAGCAAACCACACGAAAAGAGATTGCTGGGTGTTCAAACAGGCCGGCAAAATAAATGCCGAAAACAAGGACAAGGGGCTGCACTACGATGATGACGAGGAGACCCGGCGTCCGAACCCGGGGGTGATAGAGGCAAAGGTGTCCCGTCTTTCGATGAGATGATGGATATCGCTTTGGTGGAAGTCAACTTTGACGAATATAGAGGTGGAGTGTCCCGATCTTTCAATGAGATGATAACTATCGATTTTGTGAAGACGACTTTGACGATCCAACTACAAACATGCACGAGTTGCGCCTTAGCAATCACTAAACCAACCTCCCGAGGTTACTGACGATGCTGGAAGCACGGTCAACCTGACCACGAAGGTCTATTCCTGCAAGCAATCAAAGAACGAGCAAGAATATGATAAAGCAATCTGAATATTGCAAATATATATGAAGTATTGATAATGGTGGGGATCCGAAAGTGGTCTTGGTCTGGTCGTTGGACACAAACAAAGTACACGAAGTTGCAATGGCTAACTTTTAACTAAACAAATCCCCAAAGAAAAAGCTACTAGATGGATCTACTTATATAGGAGCAAGGGGTGGCGGCCAAGGAGGTGGAAGGACGTCCCAAGGCAGCCTAAAACTAACCCTAGGTCGTACAAGGCCAATGGGCCCAAGTAGAGCCTAAAACTAACTTGTAGTTTGACTCGGACTCTGCTGTAGCGTCAGATTGTTTCATCCATAACTCAACACTCCCGACGGATTTTAAGGTGATTCCAATTGGGTTGGAAAGTGCATGAAATCTACTTTCCAACAAAAAAAGAATCACCCAATTTGGAGTTCGGATGAAAGAGTTCTTGGCGTTTTGAATCAGGTGTGTCTGTGCAGTCCGAATCTGAGTCCAGAACGTGAGGGACTGGGACTCTATCTTCTCTTGGGCCAAAAGTGACGTGAGATAACTTTTTGAATAGCAAGTAAACATCTCTTTCTCCCTTATCTTCATATATGTATTGTACAAATGTCCCATACACCTGCAATTAGACATGGCAAAAAAGTTTGTGAAGTATTTTTGTCCTGGATGACATAAATAAATTATTGCATAGTTTGCATTAGAAATCACCTCACAAATATACATGTATGCAATATATTTGGTCATATCCAAGGTAGTCATGTCCTCATCATCCTCCCCTACTTGAAAACAAAGTCGTCCTCGGCGTTGCTTAATCTGAAATGTGGCTAACAAAAGTGACAAGGTGTACATGTTGTATATGTATATGTCATCCATTTTTACTTACCTTCATTTTTGCACATATGACACATGTATACATGAGTAACTTTCATAGATCATAAAATATAAATCCAAAATATTATCATAAGTAGAAGGCATGAAAATATTGCAACTCAGTTTGTACATATAAGTGAAGCTCTTATTCATATCAAAAGATTAACAATATTCATCATTAAACCATCCCAACATTGGTGAATAAACCTTACTTGCATCAAATTTACATCCTACAACATGCGTAAATAAGCAAACATGCAATAAGTCATTCGGCACAAAATCATCACCAAGATTAGAGGTCATATGAAAATGATTAAACATTGATTCTTTTGCATCAACAGTTAATTCAATGGGTGCACTCAAAATTGTTGGTATTTCAGTTGTTTGATCACATGACGCATTCATGACAGTATCAAGATTCTCTAAAATAGGTGTTGTGCTCAAATCACCAGGTAACTGAACACATGATGCATTCAAGTTAACTAGGGATGCATCATTCTCATGTGAAGTTATATCATCAATACCTTTACTGTTATCTTGTCGCAAAGACGTAGCTGATGTAGGTACGGACGTTGACAATGCACCATACTCTTGAGATGATGCCGCGCTCACAATCCTAGGTGGGGCTCCTCTAGTAGGTGCAAGGGTGGAGGAACCAACCGGCGGTTGTGAGCACGAACTGGAATAGTATCTGTTGTAGTCACCCAATGCATCCTCCTATATCAGTCTCTCAAAGGTACAAGCACGAACATACATACCAGTAATGCAATGAGGAATATACTGAAATCTTGCCTGAATATCATGGTTCAAACCACCAAAAAATCTATTCATTGTATCATCCTTAGATTCTTCTATGTCACAATGATGCATATAAGATTTGAACTCTTGGTAGTAAGCATGAACAGTGTTGTTGCCTTGTTTAAATTGTTCAAATTTGTGAAGCAATTCACGACGATAGTAAGGAGGGAAAAAATGTTGTCTCATTACATCTTTCAAATCTTTCCAAGATGTGGGTTGGTTATCATTGTTTTTCTTACAATGCACACTCCACCAAACAGAAGCAAAACTAGTAAATGCTCTAGTGGCAGCTCGTACTTGCTCAAGTTCAGAAAAGTCATGGTTACTAACAACTTGTTCTACTTCAAACTCCCAAGCTAGATAAATAGCCGGATTAAATCTACCCTCAAATCACGATAAAGAGATAACCTGACCATGTGCTTGTGTGTGTTGTCCCAACTCTCGTGATGGTGAAGATGTGTCTGTCGTCCAAGAACTTCTATCTCCGGAACCTGTCATGATTAGTAGAAACAAGAAACAAAATTCTAGAATAATGTTCCTATGAACTACTAGGATGTGGTTGTAAAGTGCTCACAGTAAAGCAAATATCGATATCTTACAAGTTCTTACCATGCGGCAGGTGGTGACAGGCAACCAGCGATGTCAAATAACTCCGAAGAATGTGTAAAGCGATTGCCAGAGAAACATACGTATACACGGTGTAGAAATATGTGGAGCTGGGTTGGCTATGTATGGTATCAAAAAATTAGCAATAATCAATTCAAAGATGCAATGTTGAATAAACACTCAACGACGGTACTGTGCTGGTCCTAGGCTAGACCGGACTAGAGACGCGAGCCTAGAACACTAATTAGGTCACTGCGTAGCACAACTAGCATCAATGAAGGATATTGAGTAGCTCCGGACAACAAGATATAAGTGAAGATCACAATGTCAGTAAAGATAATGATGAAAAACAACAGCCAAGCAGGATATACAACAACTCTCTCTCCAACTTCCCTCTTGAAAAGTTTGAGCCAATTTTCTGATAAATTTTTTCAAAGAATGCTACTAGCTCAAGCTTCCCAATGCAAAAAGAATCACTCAATTCCGAGTTGATATGAGGAGTAAAAAAAATTCTAAAATTGGCTTGAAAAACTGGAATAAGTTGTGTTCGCGAACTTCGAAGGGCAAAACGACCTATTTAGAAGCCTATTTTGAGGTGCCAAATGTGGAACTAGCTTATGCAACTATTTAGATGCGGCTCGTCGCTAGCTTTCATTTGAGTACTCGCGGAGCCAAAACGGTGATGAGGACATCAATACCATTGTTACACCCACAGCCCCTACTATTACATATACTGGACCAATTACTAGAGCTCGCGCACGCCAATTAAATTACCAGGTACTTTCGTTTCTTGGTAATGATTCTAATGTTCATGAGAATATGATGCTGCCTAAATTGGATACATTTGTTTTGCTTACAAATAAAGGGCCTAGCTTGGAGAAGGATGAACACTGGAGCAAGAACACACATAGAGTTGATGGCATGCGCAAGGGGATCGAGAACGGAGTTACAAGTGATGATTTCAGGACTTTGAAGCCACCATAAGGAGTGCATGAAGCCTTGGACGAAATATATAAGATGCCACTTCATAAATTTTGTCTAGAGGCTATTCTAGGTGTTGCGTCACCTTATTATTGGGCCAGGCCCATGTATTTTTGAAATACTTAAGTATAGGTTGTTTTTAGAGTCCATATGTGTGGGGAAACAAGAGTTAGGGTTGGTTTCGGACCCCTCCTCCAAGGGCCACGAAATTTCCCCCTCTTCCTCCATATATACAGCCCTTAGGGCGCCTTTTAGACTTTTGGTTTTGTTTAGATTAAAGTTCTCCATAGCTGCAACTTCGCGTACTTCGTTTGTGTTCAACGACCAGACAAAGGCATCACAGAACCCCACCTTGATCAATAAAGCTTTCATCTTATATTCGCAATATACAGATTGAAATCTCAGTTTCTTGCTTGTTCTTCGTTTGCTCGCAAGAAACAGACCCTCGTGGTCAGGTTGATCATGCTCTGGCGTGGTCAATAACCTCCCAGAGTTGGGTTAGCGATTGCTAAGGCGCGACGTCCTCGCACATTCGTAGTCGGATCGTCAAAGTCGACTTCCACCAAAGCGAAATCCATCATCTCATTGAAAGACGGGACACCTTTGCCTCTATCAAGTGGTATCCGATTTCCAGGTTGCTCGGTGAGATTTTAAAGTTTTTCGTACTTTAGATCGAGTCTGTTCTTCATACCTATAGTCCACGAAAAAGCCACAAAAAAAATTTAGGGTTAGTTCATCCTATCCGAACTAGTCTGAGCCTTTGCATAATCTTTTCTGTATTTGTGTTGTTGAGTTTGCGGTTGCATCGTTGTGTCTAGTTGCTGGTCTTAGAGACTAGTCTTTTAGAGTTTCGAGTTCTGGTCATAAGTTGTCACGCCGCCGCCGCACCATCATCATTGCCCCTGCCATCTACCACCAACGCTTATCCGCCACCGCTTCGAATCCGTATCCATATACCACCACCGCTGCCATATATCACCACCGCTGCCATCTACCACCATATATCCACCACCAATCCGAGTTCCTTGCATATTAGGTTTGTTTTCGGGATCCATCTAGTTTCCGACTCGTGTTTCCTTGCCGGAGTAGGTTTCGCAAAAAAAATGAGTCCGGAAACCACCCTCCGTTTAGGCCCAAAATTTTCCGAAAACGCACTTGTCGAAAAAATTTCTGGCTATCCTATTTTTAGGTGTTTCTGAGTGTTTTGAGACAGGTGCCATTATAGAAAGTTTTTTTTCAGCCATTTCCAGATTACACCTCCACGTCGCGAAATAGCCCTCCGCCGAGCGAGCCATGTCCCTCTTGCGTTTGGCCAAACTATTGGTGCTGCTGTTGATACTTCTGTGGCTCCTGCTGCTGATGCGGAGGAGGATGATTATGTGGGAGATTACGAGGATGAGGTTGATCAAAATCAGAACTACGTGCAACCACCTGCACCACAACCACCAGGTCGTCCACATGCAAATAATCACAATGGTAGGGCTCTCCCTCAGGTACGAGATCATGACCATCTTCCTAAACTGAAATTGAATATTCCACCATTTGAGGGTAGATATGTTCCTGATATATATCTTACTTGAGAGTTAGAAACTGAACAACGATTTACATGTTTACAATATCCCGAGGAGAGACGGGTTGCCGCTGCTGTTTGTGCTTTCACTAGTTTTGCATGTGTATGGTGGTCTGAACATTGTAGATTATATACTATTCCAACTAATTGGGCTGCTTTGAAAACTGCTATGCGTACTCGTTGGTTTCCACCATATTATCAACGTGAATTGCTTCAAAAATTGCAGCGCTTAAGACAAGGGAAAAATTCTGTAGAAGAATATTACCAGGAATTCCAAACTGGCATGATTAGATGTGGTATTGTTGAGGAGAATGAAGCTATGCTTGCACGTTTTTTGGGTGGATTAAATAGAGAGATTCAGACCATTCTAGACTATAAGGAGTATACTAATATCACTCATTTATTCTATCTTGCTTGTAAAGCTGAACGTGAAGTGTAGGATCGACAAGCACTGGCGCGAACTAACTTTTCTGCAGGCCGACCTTCATCATGGACACCGCGTGCATCTTCTACTTCAACTGCACCAGCACCTCAATCAGGTGCCACCTCCAGCCGTGATACAAGAAAACATGCACAACCACCATTATCTGCCAAGAGCGCACCTGCCGGGCCTGCACAAAGTTCTTCTTCTTCCATGGCATCAACAGGGCACACAAGTGATATTATTTGTCGCCGTTGTAAGGGAAGAGGTCATTATGCGAGAGAATGCAAATCTCAGCGTGTGATGATTGCTACCGAGGATGGTGGGTATGGGTCCGCTAGTGACTATGATGAGGAGACTTTGGCTCTTATTACACGTGAAAACATGGTGGAGATGATTCTGATCATGAGACGCAATACATGGCTCCTGAAGACGCTGACAGGTATGAATGTTTAGTTGCTCAACGTGTTTTGAGTGTGCAGGTCACACAAGCTAAGCATAATCAGAGGCACAATTTGTTCCATACCAAGGGAGTTGTGAAGGAACGTTCTGTGCGCGTCATCATAGACGGAGGGAGCTGCAACAACTTGGCTAGCGTGGAGATGGTGTAGAAGCTTTCTCTCACCACAAGACCACATCCATATCCTTACTACATCCATTGGTTCAACAACAGCGGCAAGGTTAAGGCAATACGTACTGTTCGTGTGCATTTAAGTATCTCTATATATGTTGATTATGTTGATTGTGATGTGGTACCTATGCAAGCATGTTCCTTATTACTTGGACGACCATGGCAATTTGATAAAAATTCTGTAAACCATGGTAGAAACAATCATTATATTCTGGTTCATAAGGATAAAAATATTACTTTGCTTCCTATGACTCCTGATTCCATTTTGAAAGATGATATTAATAGAGCTAATAAAGCAAAACAGGAGACAAATAAGCGTAAAATCAGATTGTGGCAAAAGAATTTGAGCAACAAATGAAGCCTAATGGTAAATCATCGAGTGTTGTTTCTGAAATTAAATTGAAAAGTGCATGTTTATTTGCCACTAAATCTGATATTGATGAGCTAGATTTCAGAAAATCTGTTTGCTATGCTTTTGTGTGCAAAGAGGCATTATTTTCATTTGAGGACGTGCCTTCCTCTTTGCCCCCTGCTGTCACTAACATTTTGCAGGAGTTCGCTGACGTCTTTCCACAAGACGTGCCACCTGTATTACCACCTATTCGAGGCATTGAGCATCAAATTGACTTAATTCCCGGTGCATCGCTACCCAACCGTGCACCATACCGTGCCAATCCAGAGGAGATGAAGGAGATTATGCGTCAAGTACAAGAGCTTCTGGACAAAGGTTATATACGCGAATCCCTTAGTCCTTGTGCTGTTCCTATTATTCCAGTGCCGAAAAAGGATGGTACGTCACGTATGTGTGTTGATTGTAGAGGCATTAAGTAAATTACTATTCGTTATTGTCATCCTATTCCTAGGCTAGATGATATGCTTGATGAATTGAGTGGCTCTACAATATTATCCAAAGTTGATTTGCATAGTGGATACCATCAAATTCGTATGAAATTGGGAGATGAATGGAAAACAACATTTAAAACTAAGTTTGGATTATATGAGTGGTTAGTCATGCCTTTTGGGTTAACTAATGCACCTAGTACTTTCATGAGATTAATGAACGAAGTTTTACATGCTTTCATTGGACGATTCGTGGTAGTTTACTTTGATGACATATTGATTTATAGCAGATCTTTGGAAGAACATTTGGAACATTTACGTGTTGTGTTTATTGCTCTACGTGATGCACGTTTGTTTGGTAACCTTGGGAAGTGCACCTTTTGCACCGGCCGAGTATCGTTTCTTGGCTATGTTGTTACTCCACAGGGAATTGAAGTTGATAAATCCAAGATTGATGCTATTGAGAGTTGGCCACAGCCCAAAACGGTCACACAAGTGAGGAGTTTTCTTGGCCTCGCTGGATTCTATAGGCGTTTTGTGAGAGATTTTAGCACCATTGCTGCACCTCTCAATGAGCTTACAAAGAAAGATGTGCCTTTTCTTTGGGGTACCGCACAGGAAGAAGCCTTCACGGTATTGAAAGATAAGTTGACACATGCTACTTTACTCCAACTTCCTGATTTTAATAAGACTTTTGAGCTTGAATGTGATGCTAGTGGAATTGGATTAGGAGGTGTGTTATTACAAGATGGCAAACCTGTTGCATATTTTTCTGAAACATTGAGTGGGCCTATTCTGAATTATTCTACTTATGATAAAGAATTATATGCTCTTGTTCGGACTTTAGAAACATGGCAACATTATTTATGGACCAAAGAATGTGTTATACATTCTGATCATGAATATTTCAAACATATTAAAATTCAAGCTAAACTGAATCGTAGACATGCTAAATGGGTTGAATTCATTGAGACTTTCCCTTATGTCATTGAACACAAGAAGGGAAAAGAAAATGTTATTGCTGATGCATTGTCTCGTCGCTATACTATGCTTTCACAACTTGACTTCAAAATATTTGGTTTGGAGACCATCAAAGATCAATATGTGCATGATGCTGATTTTAAAGATGTAATGCAGAATTGTAAAGAAGGAAGAATGTGGAACAAGTTCGTCCTTAACGATGGATTTGTGTTTCGTGCTAACAAGCTATGCATTCCAGCTAGCTCTGTTCGTCTTTTGTTGTTGCAGGAGGCGCATGGAGGAGGATTAATGGGACACTTTGGCGTGAAGAAGACGGCGACGTACTTGCTACACATTTCTTTTGGCCAAAGATGAGACGGGATGTTGAGCGTTTTATTGCTCGCTGCACTACATGTCAAAAAGCTAAGTCATGACTCAATCCTCATGGTTTATATATGCCTTTGCCTGTACCTAGTGTTCCTTGGGAGGATATATCTATGGACTTTGTTTTAGGTTTACCTCGAACAAAGAAGGGGAGGGATAGCATATTTGTTGTCGTGGATAGATTCTCGAAAATGGCACACTTTATACCATGTCATAAAAGCGATGATGCTGTTAATGTTGCTGATTTGTTCTTTCGTGAAATTATTCGCTTGCATGGTGTGCCAAATACTATTTGTTTCAGATCGTGATACTAAATTTCTTAGCCACTTTTGGAGATGTTTATGGGCTAAGTTGGGGACTAAACTGCTTTTTAGTACTACTTGTCACCTACAAACTGATGGACAAACTGGAGTAGTCAATAGAACATTGTCTACTATGCTTAGGGCTGTTTTGAAGAATAATAAGAAAATGTGGGAGGAATGCTTGCCTCATATTGAATTTGCTTATAATCGTTCATTGCATTCTACTACTAAGATATGCCCTTTTGAAGTTGTGTATGGTTTCCTACCTCGTGCACCTATTGATTTGTTGCCTCTTCCATCTTTGGAGAAGGTTAATTTTGATGCTAAACAATGTGCTGAATTGTTTTTAAAAATGCATGAGTTAACTAAGGAAAACATTGAGCGTATGAATGCTAAATATAAACTTGCTGGAGATAAGGATAGAAAACATGTTGTGTTTGCACCTGGAGATCTTGTTTGGTTACATTTGCGTAAGGATACATTTCCTGATTTGCGCAAATCAAAGCTAATGCCACGTGTTGATGGTCCCTTTAAGGTGTTGGAAAAAATAAATGATAATGCATATAAACTTGAGCTGCCTGCAGATTTTGGGGTTAGTCCCACTTTTAACATTGCAGATTTGAAGCCTTATTTGGGTGAGGAAGATGAACTTCCGTCGAGGACGACTTCATTTCAACAAGGGGAGGATGATGAGGACATCAATACAATTGTTACACCCACAACCCCTGCTGCTATACATACTGGACCAATTACTAGAGCTCGCGCACGCCAACTAAATTACCAGGTACTTTCGTTTCTTGGTAATGATTCTAATGTTCATGAGAATATGATGCTGCCTAAATTGGATACATTTGTTTTGCTTACAAATGAAGGGCCTAGCTTGGAGAAGGATGAACATTGGAGCAAGAACAAGCATGGAGATGATGGCATGCGCTACGGGAACAAGAACGGAGTTACAAGTGATGATTTCAGGACTTTGAAGCCACCATAATGGGTGCATTAAGCCTTGGACGAAATATACAAGATGCCACTTCATAAATTTCGTCCCGAGGCTATTCTAGGTGCTGCGTCACCTTATTATTGGGCCAGGCCCATGTAATTTCGAAATACATAAGTATAGGCTATTTTTAGAGTCCGTATGTGTGGGGAAACAAGAGATAGGGTTGATTTCGGACCCCTCCACCAAGGGCCACAAAATTCCCCCCTCTTCCTCCATATATAGAGCCCTTAGGGCATCGTTTAGACTTTGGGTTTTGTTTAGATTAAAAGTTCGCCATAGCTGCAACTTCGCGTACTTCGTTTGTGTTCAACGACCAGACAAAGGCGTCATAGAACCCCACCTTGATCAATAAAGCTTTCATCTTATATTCGCAATATCCAGATTGCAATCTCAGTTTCTTGCTTGTTCTTCGTTTGCTCGCAGGAAACAGACCCTCGTGGTCAGGTTGATCGTGCTCCGGCGTGGTCAATAACCTCTCGGAGTTGGTTTAGCGATTTCTAAGGCGCGACGTCCTCGCACGTTCGTAGTCAGATCGTCAAAGTCGACTTCCACCAAAGCGATATCCATCATCTCATCGAAAGACGGGACACCTTTGCCTCTATCAGAAAGCTGAAAACTGACTGTCATGATGTGGCGAGAGCTGGTCGCTATTCGAGAGGTCTTAAATCCTTAAAGATTTTTTCCGCTTCAGGCGAGGGATCATCCTTGTCCGATTTAGGCGTGTATAACGCCCCAATTCGGCTTTCTGAATTCTAGGGGCTTCGCCGGAATTTAAAATTGTAGACTTCTATAGCTAAGTGAGAGTTATAAAGCCGCATAGTCCGATTGCCTTGTTCGCTGCGCCAAACACCTCCTTCAAGGACCAAAATTTGGATAAAGAGTGTTTGGGTTTTCCACGAACACCCCGGTAGTAGTTACATGGGGGCGGAAGTCGACGACTGGCCTACTTTCAGAATTTTATACACAGCCGCACAGAAGGTAATATTTTAAATCAACAAAGCGCCATATAGTGCAAACAAATTCGTTTTAATATTACAAAGACGACATGAGTACATTCACTCAAAGATTGTGTCCTTGGTACATTCATCGGCCACGAGACTAACGCCTTTCATAACGCCATCATAATATTTCTCGGGGTACCGGTGCTCCTTGCCCTCTGGCGGTCCATCCTTCACCAGCTTCTCTGCATCCAGCTTGGCCCAATGCATTTTTGCACGGGCAAAGGCTCGGCGGGCACCCTCAATACAAACGGATCGCTTGATAACTTCAAGCCGCGGACAGGCATTTACCATCCGCTTTATAAGGCCGAAGTAGCTGTCGGGTAGGGGCTCACCAGGTCACATCCGGACTATGAAGTCCTTCATGGCCACTTCGGCCACCCTGTGGAGTTCAACCAATTGCTTCAGTTGGTCACTCAGAGGCATTGGGTGTTCGGCTCCAGCATACTGGGACCAGAACAGCTTCTCCGTCGAGCTCCCCTCTTCGGTACGGTAGAACTCCGTGGCATCCGATATGCTGCCTGGGAGATCTGCGAATGCCCCTGGAGAGCTCCGAATTCCGGTAAGTAAAAGAAATGTCTCCTCCACATGCTTGCTTTGCATAATGAATGCCTTACCCGCTGCTATCTTCTTGGCTGTCAGGATTTCCTGCTGGGCCTTTTGGGCTTCGGCCTTGGCGTCTTTTGCGCTCGGAAGGGCCTTCGCAAGCTCAGACTCTTTCGTCTTGAAGTCACGCTCCAAGGACTCGAACTTCTTGCCGAGCTCCTGGAGCTCTTGTTGTACCTTGCCCACCCTAGCATCTTTCTTTTCACGCTCAATGCGCTCCACGACCGCCTTGTCTTCGGCTTCGGATAGCGCTTTCTTTAGGGACGCCACTACGGTCGTGGCCCCGATTAAAAAATCATGACGCTTTTTGTTAGCGTCACCAATTTTTCTCCTATGTACGACGCATGAACGGGGTATCACTCACCTTTGTTCTCCTCGAGCTGCCTCTTCGTGCGGCTGAGCTCCTCTTCGGCTTGCTTCAGGTCCCGTTTGAGTCCGGTGACCTCTGATGTGCGGGCAGCAGCGGCAAGGAGCACTGCCTGCTTATTCACATAGACACATACTGTTAGACTCCTGCGGTTTAGAGTTGACCCTCCGTTTGACTTTTCTTTCCAAACACCAAACAAAGTATCAGGGGCTACTGTCTATTGGGTCATAATTTCTCACGCTTTTGATTACTTACCTCAAAGCTTGTCAGGAGGCTGGTGCAGGCTTCGATCAATCCGCATTTGGCGGACCAAACCTTCTGAATCACCGCACTCATAAGAGTACGGTGCTCTTCATCCATGGAAGCGCCGCGAAGCACTTCTAGCAGACTATCCGACGCCTCTGGCGCAACAGAAGTCATCGGAACGGCCGGCTCGCCCTCCTTAGCAAGGGGCTGCCTACCCGAATCCGGAACCTTTGGAGGTTCTGGCACAGTGTCCGGCTGGGAGCCCAACTTGCTGCGGCTCTCGTCAACATAATCTACGGGGATCTTACTCCCCATGTGCCCGACATCTAAAATTTGGCCTTGGGGCATCTCCAGAGCCGCCTCCCCCTGCTCTGGGACCCTTTGGGACCACACCTCCGTGTCATCCGCAGGCCGAGGGGAGATGGTCGTCGGGAGCGAATTCATCGCTGAATCGCTCAAAGACCCATCCGAAGAGCCCTCGCCGGACTACATATACGTGTTCAGCATTATAACAAACTATGAAGCTAAGTCGCACTAAAGTATTACAAAGTGCGGATACTTATGATCTCACCAGGGGCTTGCCCCTGGGCAGGCACTCCTCCTCGCTGTAAGCGGCCATGGTGGAGTGATCCGGGAGGGACGCCTTTCCCTTCTTTGGCGTCCAAGCCTCCCCCTACGGGGCGGCTTTCCTTTTCTTCTCCTCTCCAATGTAGGGAGGCGGAATTTCTTCGTGTCTCCCCCCGCCTCCGCGGGAGGAGTCTGCCTCGTCGTCCTCGGATGACGAGTCTGTGATGGCCTTGCGCCGGGGACCCTTCCTGGTCCCCAAGGCCGCCCTCTTAGACCCTTCGGCCTCCCCAGATGGGGCGGCCCTTTTCTTCTCCTCCGCACCTTCATGGGAGGAGTGTGCCTCATCGTCTTCGGACAAGGCGTCCCGTGCGACCTTACGCCGGAGACCCTTCCTAGTCCCCGTGGCCTTCTTTTCGGCCTTCCTTTCCGACGCCTTGTAAGGCGCTGGGACTAGCATCTCCGTCAGGAGAGCGGTTGCTGGATCTTCCGGCAGTGGAGCCGGACAGTCAATCCGCTCCGCCGTCACCACGTAATCCTAATTAAATACACAAGATAATTTAAAATCCTCCCATGAGTATGCTGGGAAAGGTACATCTGGTGATGGTCAGAAAACTCACCGGATGGGCGAGCCGCGTGGCGTGGAGTCTGTGGTCCTCGGAGGTGGGAGGAGGTATTTCGTTGGCCTTGAACAGCACCTTCCATGCATCCTTGTGCGTCGTGCCGTAAAGCTCTTGAAGTGTCTGGTGTTCGGCCGGATCGAACTCCCACAGATTGAATGCCCGTCTTTGGCATGGAAGGATTCGGCAGAAGAGCATGACCTAGACCACATTGACAAGTTTGATCTTCTTGTCCATCATATTTCTAATGCAGTTCTGAAGTCTTGTAAACTCCGCAGGTTCGCCGTAGGCCAGACCCTTCTTTTCCCAGGAAGTGAGCCGCATGGGAATTACGGATTGGAATTTGGGGGCCGTCGCCCAGTTGGCGTCATGCGGCTCGGTGATGTAGAACCACCCCGATTGCCACCCTTTCACGGTCTCCGCGAAGGAGTCGTCAAGCCAGGTAACATTGGGCATCCTGCCCACCATGGTGCCTCCGCACTCCACTTGCTGGCCGCTCACGATCTTCGGCTTTACATAGAAGATTCGTAGCCACAAGCCGAAGTGGGGCTTGATGCGGAGGAAGGCCTCGCACACGACGATAAACACCGAGATGTTGACGATGAAATTTGGGGCTAGATCATGGAAGTCCAACCTATAGTAAAATATGAGCCCACGGACAAAGGGATGAAGTGGAAATCCCAGTCCGCAGACGAAATGGGCGAGGAACACGACCCTCTCGTGGGGTCCCGGAGTCGGCAGGATCTGCCCTGCGTACGGAAGCCGGTGCGCAATGTCTGCGGCCAAGTATCCGGCCGCCCGGAGTTTCGCAATGTTCTCCTCCTTGACGGTGGAGGCCACCCACTTGTGATGCGGACATCAATACCATTGTTACACCCACAGCCCCTGCTGCTATACATACTGGACCAATTACTAGAGCTCGCGCACGCCAACTAAATTACCAGGTACTTCCGTTTCTTGGTAATGATTCTAATGTTCATGAGAATATGATGCTGCCTAAATTGGATACATTTGTTTTGCTTACAAATGAAGGGCCTAGCTTGGAGAAGGATGAACATTGGAGCAAGAACAAGCATGGAGATGATGGCATGCGCAAGGGGAACAAGAACGGAGTTACAAGTGATGATTTTAGGACTTTTTAGCCACCATAATGGGTGCATGAAGCCTTGGACGAAATATATAAGATTCCACTTCATAAATTTCGTCCCGAGGCTATTCTAGGTGCTGCGTCACCTTATTATTGGGCCGGGCCCATGTAATTTCGAAATACAAAAATATAGGCTATTTTTAGAGTCCATATGTGTGGAGAAACAAGAGATAGGGTTGATTTCGGACCCCTCCACCAAGGGCCACGAAATTCCCCCCCCCCCCCTCTTCCTCCATATATACAGCCCTTAGGGCATCGTTTAGACTTTGGGTTTTGTTTAGATTAAAGTTTGCCATAGCTGCAACTTCGCGTACTTCGTTTGTGTTCAACGACCAGACAAAGGCGTCACAGAACCCCACCTTGATCAATAAAGCTTTCCTCTTATATTCGCAATATCCAGATTGCAATCTTAGTTTCTTGCTTGTTCTTCGTTTGCCTGCAGGAAACAGACCTTCGTGGTCAGGTTGATCATGCTCCGGCATGGTCAATAACCTCTCGGAGTTGGTTTAGCGATTGCTAAGGCGCGACATCCTCGCACGTTCGTAGTCGGATCATCAAAGTCGACTTCCTCCAAAACGATAGCCACCATCTCATCGAAAGACGGGACACCTTTGCCTCTATCAAGTGGTATCAGATTTCCAGGTTACTCGGTGAGATTTTACAGTTTTTCATAGTTTAGATCGAGTCTGTTCTTCATACCTACAGTCCATGAAAAAGCCAAAAAAAAATTTAGGGTTAGTTCATCATATCCGAACTAGTCTGAACCATTGCATAGTCTTTTCAGTATTTTGCTTTGTTGAATTTTCGGTTGCATCGTCGTGTCTAGTTGCTGGTCTTAGTGTCTAGTCTTTTAGAGTTTCGAGTTCTGTTCACGGGTCTTCACGCCGCCGCCGCACCATCATCATCCGCTGCCATATACCACCACCACACTAGATACGTCATTCCTGCCATCTACCATCCCGCTTATCCGCCACCGCTCCGAGTCCATATACCAACACCGATCCGAGTCCATATACCACAATCGACCCACCTCCATATACTACCTCCACTCCGAGTCCATCTCATATTAGGTTAACTTTCGAGATCCATCTATTTCCAGATTTGTGTTTTCCTTGTGTGAGTAGGTTTCGGATTCCAGCAATATTTTGCCGTCCGTAGAAGAGGTTGGTTTCAAAAAAAAATTCAAAAACGCACTAGACAAAAAAAATTCTGGCTATCCTATTTTTAGGTGTTTCTAAGTGTATTGAGACAGTCGCCGCTATAGAAAGTTGTTTTTGACCCGTTTCCAATTTTTGGGTCCGGGCAGTCAAAAAAAATTGGTCAGAAACTTTTGTGCCTATCCTGTTATCTTGACTTGGGAAGAGTTTTGAGACACTCGCCATTATAGTGATTTTCGGCAAAAAAAAGAGGAGAGCAAAAAAAAGAGCAAAAAAAAGAGAAAAAAAATCCAGAGTGTGCTTTTCCCTTGTTTAAGTGCAGCGCCGTGATTTTGTTAGTGTTCTAGGCTCGCGTCTCTAGCACGGTCTAGCCTAGGACCAGCACAGTACCGTCGTTGAGCGTTTATTCAACTTTGCATCTCTGAATTGATTATTGCTGATCTTTTTTGCTACCATATTATAAGCCTTCCCAGCTTCACATACATCTACGTCATGTGTTTGACTCTCCCTGGTAATCGCTCTATCCAAGCTTTGAGAGTTTTGACTACAACGGTTGCCGATCACCGCCTGCTGCTGGGTAAGAACAGGTAAGAATTTGAGATTTGCTTGACGGATTTGTGACACCACCACAACCTCTGGTTAGTAGTCTGTAGGATCATATTCTTGTGTGTTTCTATTGCTGCTAACCATGCCAGGATCACAAGCCGACGAGACTAACTGGGAGAACATGACGAATAAGGAGTTGCATGGTAAATTTCAGCAAATGATGAGTGGACGGGTGCAAGATGTGCTAAACAGATTTGAAGAGGCCATGGAGAAGATAGATGGCATGGAGAAGACGGTCGAAACAAAACTCGATAACAAGTTTAATGAATTGCTTGCGCATCTTCCACCACCACCACCCGTTGCACCTAACACACCTCTACAACAACAACAACAACGACGACTACCTCCACGTCGCGAAACAGCCCTCCGCCGAGCGAGCCATGTCCCTCTTGTGTTTGGCCAAACTGTTGGTGCTGCTGTTGATACTTCTATGGCTCCTGTTGCTGATGCGGAGGTGGATGATTATGTGGGAGATTACAAGGATGAGGTTGATCAAAATCAGAACTATGTGCAACCACCTGCGCCACAACCACCAGGTTGTCCACATGCAAATAATCACAATGGTAGGGCTCTCCCTCAGGTACGAGATCATGACCATCTTCCTAAACTGAAATTGAATATTCCACCATTTGAGGGTAGATATGTTCCTGATATATATATTACTTGGGAGTTAGAAACTGAACAACGATTTACATGTTTACAATATCCTGAGGAGAGACGGGTTGTCGCTGCCGTTTGTGCTTTCACTAGTTTTGCATGTAAATGGTGGTCTGAACATTGTAAATATCCTATTCCGACTACTTGGGCTGCTTTGAAAACTGCTATGCATACTCGTTGGGTTCCACCATATTATCAACGTGAATTGCTTCAAAAGTTGCAGCGCTTAAGACAAGGGAAAATTTTTGTAGAAGTATATTATCAGGAATTACAAACTGGCATGATTAGATGTGGTATTGTTGAGGAGAATAAAGCTATATTTGCACGTTTTATGGGTGGATTAAATAGAGAGATTCAGACCATTCTAGAGTATAAGGAGTATACTAATATCACTCGTTTATTCCATCTTGCTTGTAAAGCTGAACGTGAAGTGCAGGATCGACAAGCATTGGCGTGAACTAACTTTTCTGCAGGCCGAACTTCATCATGGACACGGCGTGCATCTTCTACTTCAACTGCACCAGCACCTCCATCAGGTGCCACCTCCAGCCGTGATACAAGAAAGCAGGCACAACCACCATTATCTGCCAAAAGCACACCTACCGGGCCTCCACAGAGTTCTTCTTCTTCCTTGGCATCAACAGGGCACACAAGTGATATTATTTGTCGTCGTTGTAAGGGAAGAGGTCATTATGCGAGAGAATGCAAATCTCAGCATGTGATGATTGTTACTAAGGATGGTGGGTATGAGTCCCCTAGTGACTATGATGAGGAGACTTTGGCTCTTATTACACGTGAAGAACATGGTGGAGATGTTTCTGATCATGAGACGCAATACATGGCTCCTGAAGACGCTGACAGGTATGAATGTTTAGTTGCTCAACATGTTTTGAGTGTGCAGGTCACACAAGCTGAGCAAAATCAGAGGCACAATTTGTTCCATACAAAGGGAGTTGTGAAGGAACGTTCTGTGTGCGTCATCATAGACGGAGGGAGCTGCAACAACTTGGCTAGCAGGGAGATGGTGGAGAAGCTATCTCTCACCACAAGACCACATCCACATCCTTACTACATCCAATGGTTCAACAACAGCGGCATGGTTAAGGTAACACATACTGTTCGTGTGCATTTTAGTATCTCTACATATGCTGATTATGTTGATTGAGATGTGGTACCTATGCAAGCATGTTCCTTATTACTTGGTCGACCATGGCAATTTGATAAAAATTCTGTACACCATGGTAGAAACAATCAGTATACTCTTGTTAATAAGGATAAAAATATTACTTTGCTTCCTATGACACCTGATTCCATTTTGCAAGATGATATTAATAGAGCTAATAAAGCAAAACAGGAGAAAAATAAGAGTGAAAATCAGGTTGTGGCAAAAGAATTTGAGCAACAAATGAAGCCTAATAGTAAACCATCTAGTGTTGCTTCTGAAATTAAATTGAAAAGTGCATGTTTACTTGCCACTAAATCTGATATTGATGAGCTAGATTTTAGCAAATCTGTTTGCTATGCTTTTGTGTGCAAAGAGGCATTAATTTCATTCGAGGACGTGCCTTCCTCTTTCCCTCCTGCTGTCACTAACATTTTGCAGGAGTTCGCTGACGTCTTTCCACAAGACGTGCCACCGGGATTACCTCCCATTCGAGGGATTGAGCATCAGATTGACTTAATTCTCGGTGCATCATTACCTAACCATGCACCATACCGTACCAATCCAGAGGACACGAAGGAGATTATGTGTCAAGTACAGGACTGCTCGACAAAGGTTATATACGCGAATCCCTTAGTCCTTGTGTTGTTCCTATTATTCTAGTGCCGAAAAAGGATGGTACATCATGTATGTGTGTTGATTGTAGAGGCATTAATAATATTACTATTCGTTATCGTCATCCTATTCCTAGGCTAGATGATATGCTTGATGAATTGAGTGGCTCTACAATATTCTCCAAAGTTGATTTGCGTAGTGGATACCATCAAATTCTTATGAAATTGGGAGATGAATGGAAAACAACATTTAAAACTAAGTTTGGACTATATGAGTGGTTAGTCATGCCTTTTGGCTTAACTAATGCACCTAGTACTTTCATGAGATTAATGAACGAAGTTTTACGTGCTTTCATTGGACGATTTGTGGTAGTTTACTTTGATGACATATTGATTTATAGCAGATCTTTGGAAGAACATTTGGAACATTTACGTGCTGTTTTTATTGCTCTACGTGATGCACGTTTGTTTGGTAACCTTGGGAAGTGCACCTTTTGCACCGACCGAGTATCTTTTCTTGGCTGTGTTGTTACTCCACAGGGAATTGAAGTTGACAAAGCCAAGATTGAAGATATTGAGAGTTGGCCGCAGCCTAAAACGGTCTCACAAGTGAGGACTTTTCTTGGCCACGCCGGATTCTATAGGCGTTTTGTGAGAGATTTCAGCACCATTGCTGCACCTCTCAACGAGCTTACAAAGAAGGATGTGCCTTTTGTTTGGGGTACCGCACAGGAAGAAGCCTTCACGGTATTGAAGGATAAGTTGACACATGCTCCTTTACTCCAACTTCCTGATTTTAATAAGACTTTTGAGCTTGAATGTGATGCTAGTGGAATTGGATTAGGAGGTGTGCTATTACAAGATGGCAAACCTGTTGCATATTTTTCTGAAACATTGAGTGGGCCTAGTCTGAATTATTCTACTTATGATAAAGAATTATATGCTCTTGTTTGGACTTTAGAAACATGTCAACATTATTTATGGCCCAAAGAATTTGTTATACATTCTGATAATGAATCTTTGAAACATATTAAAAGTCAAGCTAAACTGAATCGTAGATATGCTAAATGGGTTGAATTCGTTGAGACTTTCCCTTATGTCATTAAACACAAGAAGGGTAAAGAAAATGTTATTGCTGATGCATTGTCTCGTTGCTATACTATGCTTTCACAACTTGACTTCAAAATATTTGGTTTGGAGACCATCAAAGATCAACATGTGCATGATGTTGATTTTAAAGATGTATTGCAGAATTGTAAAGAAGGAAGACCATGGAACAAGTTCGCCGTTAATGATGGATTTGTGTTCCGTGCTAACAAGCTATGCATTCTAGCTAGCTCCGTTCGTCTTTTGTTGTTGCAGGAGGCGCATGGAGGAGGACTAATGGGACACTTTGGCGTGAAGAAGACGGAGGACGTACTTGCTACACATTTCTTTTTGCCAAAGATGAGACGGGATGTTGAGCGTTTTATTGCTCGCTGCACTACATGTCAAAACGCTAAGTCATGACTCAATCCTCATGGTTTATATATGCCTTTGCCTGTACCTAGTGTTCCTTGGGAGGATATATCTATGGACTTTGTTTTAGGTTTACCTAGAACAAAGAAGGGGAGGGATAGCATATTTGTTGTTGTGGATAGATTCTCGAAAATGGCACACTTAATACCATGTCATAAAAGCGATGACGTTGTTAATGTTGCTGATTTGTTCTTTCGTGAAATTATGCGCTTGCATGGTATGCCAAATACTATTGTTTCAGATCGTGATACTAAATTTCTTAGCCACTTTTGGAGATGTTTATGGGCTAAGTTGGGGACTAAACTGCTTTTTAGTACTACTGGTCACCCCCAAACTGATGGACAAACTGAAGTAGTCAATAGAACATTGTCTACTATGCTTAGGGCTGTTTTGAAGAATAATAAGAAAATGTGGGAGGAATGCTTGCCTCATATTGAATTTGCTTATAATCGTTCATTGCATTCTACTACTAAGATGTGCCCTTTTGAAGTTGTGTATGGTTTCCTACCTCGTGCACCTATTGATTTGTTGCCTCTTCCATCTTCGGAGAAGGTTAATTTTGATGCTAAATAACGTGCTGAATTGATTTTAAAAATGCATGAGTTAACTAAGGAAAACATTGAGCGTATGAATGCTAAATATAAACTTGCTGGAGATAAGGGTAGAAAACATGTTGTGTTTGCGCCTGGAGATCTTGTTTGGTTACATTTGCGTAAGGATAGATTTCCTGATTTGCGCAAATCAAAGCTAATGCCACGTGCTGATGGTCCCTTTAAATTCTTGGAGAAAATAAATGATAATGCATATAAACTTGAGCTGCCTGCAGATTTTGGGGTTAGTCCCACTTTTAACATTGCAGATTTGAAGCCTTATTTGGGTGAGGAAGATGAACTTCCATCGAGGACGACTTCATTTCAAGAAGGGGACGATGATGAGGACATCAATACCATTGTTACACCCACAGCCCCTGCTGCTATACATACTGGACCAATTACTAGAGCTCGCGCACGCCAACTAAATTACCAGGTACTTCCATTTCTTGGTAATGATTCTAATGTTCATGAGAATATGATGCTGCCTAAATTGCATACATTTTGCTTACGAATGAAGGGCCTAGCTTGGAGAAGGATGAACATTGCAGCAAGAACAAGCATGGAGATGATGGCATGCGCAAGGGGAACAAGAACGGAGTTACAAGTGATGATTTCAGGACTTTGAAGCCACCATAATGGGTGCATGAAGCCTTGTACGAAATATACAGGATGACACTTCATAAATTTCGTCCCGAGGCTATTCTAGGTGCTGCGTCACCTTATTATTGGGCCAGGCCCATGTAATTTTGAAATACATAAGTATAGTCTATTTTTAGAGTCCGTATGTGTGGGGAAACGAGAGATAGGGTTGATTTCGGACCCCTCCACCAAGGGCCACGAAATTCACCCCTCTTCCTCCATATATACAGCCCTTAGGGCATCGTTTAGACTTTGGGATTTGTTTAGATTAAAGTTCGCCATAGCTGCAACTTCGCGTACTTCGTTTGTGTTCCACGACCAGACAAAGGCGTCACAGAACCCCGCCTTGATCAATAAAGCTTTCCTCTTATATTCGCAATATCCAGATTGCAATCTTAGTTTCTTGCTTGTTCTTTGTTTGCCTGCAGGAAACAGACCTTCGTGGTCAGGTTGATCGTGCTCCGGCGTGGTCAATAACCTTTCGGTGTTGGTTTAGCGATTTCTAAGGTGCGACGTCCTCGCACGTTCGTAGTCGGATCGTGAAAGTCGACTTCCTCCAAAACGATAGCCACCATCTCATCGAAAGACGGGAAACCTTTGCCTCTATCAACTTGCCTCCCGCTCCGGACATGTTTAGCTGTGCGGGGGAGGCGTGAACTAGGGCTGGAGCTCGAGAGTGCGAGAATGGATAAGCAAGGGCGGAAGAGGTCGTGGGTGGGAGATCCTTATCCCTTTAAAGAGGCGACGAAAACGGTGCACCTCCCCACTTGCCCGTTAAAAATCGCTTGTTTCCCAAGCGCCATGATTGATGGCACGGTTGGGTTACCCGTACCCGTATTGATGAGAATCCCGTGATAAGGGGACATGATCTCTGCTTCGACAAGACGTGCCGAGGAAGCCGCCTCGCAATATGTGCGGTGGCTGGTTGTGGGAAACCGGTTCGAATAATGACTCGACCATGGTGTGATGGCACGCTATCTAAAGTTGTCAGCAGATTACATTTGTGGAATATCATTCTCTCTACCGTGGTATGTGAAAATCGACTTGCAGAGCCGGACACGATTTAAGTGTTCGAGATTTACTTTGAAGTATTCGGTGATGGAACCCGCCTTGCAATGCCGAAGATAAACTGCGCGCCGGACTCATCGTCATTGAAGCCTGGTTCAGGGGCTACTGAGGGAGTCCTGGATTAGGGGTATCCGGGCAGCCGAACTATATACTTTGGCCGGACTATTGTACCGTGAAGATAGAAGACTCAAGACTTCGTCCCGTGTCCAGATGGGACTCTCCTTTGCGTGGAATACAAGCTTGGGGATTCGGATGTTAGATCTCCTTCTTTGTAACCGACTCTGTGTAACCCTAGCCACCTCCGGTGTCTATATAAACCAGAGGGTTTAGTCCGTAGAGGAACAATCATAATCATCATAGGCTAGCTTCTAGGGTTTAGCCTCTATGATCTCGTGGTAGATCAACTCTTGTAATACTCATATCATCAAAATCAATCAAGCAGGAAGTAGGGTTTTACCTCCATCGAGAGGGCCCGAACCTAGGTAAAACATCGTGTCCCCTGCCTCCTGTTACCATTAGCCTTAGACACACAGATCGGGACCCCCTACCCGAGATCCGACGGTTTTGACACCGACAGTCGTCTTGCTCGATGAAGAGTGGGTTGGTAGAAGAACTTGGCCTATCCATCATATGAAAGTGGTGGTGAGTAGGAAACTGAGAGAGCAAAACCAAAGTTACCTTTGCCGAAGATTGCGGATGTAACAAGTACGATCCCACGTGATGTTATAATAGGGGAATTGGTACCAAGAATTGTTTGTCACACCTACAAGTAAATGGTCTATGGAGGAGCTTGGTTAGGAAAATGCACAAATAATTCAAGCAAATGTTAGTCAAGATGTTGATAAAGTTGAGAAGATTCACAAATGGCAAGTAAGACAAATAGATCAACCTCCAAAGATAACATGATGAACACACACACACGGAAGATAGATGGGATCCGCACAACCAAGGGGTGAGCTCGAAGATGTCGAACCACGGGAAAAGCTCTTGTCGTACGGATACTAGAGAGACGCTAGCTCGATTGCACTAATGGGCTAGATACGCTAGTGTACCAACCTAATCGAGAAATCACTCGTCTCACTATCCCAAGTATGATTATGTATGATGACCAAGATGATGCACGTATGCTAGGAGGCTCGATGCTATTGCTTATAAGCTCTTTGCTTCTCTTTGCTTTTGCTTAAAAGCTTTTTCTCTTTTTTTTGAACTATGTCACGATGCTTGATATACTAGCCACACAACGAGGTAACAAGTAGTAAATGCACGGGAGGGACGGAACACTAATGGTGCACTAAGACGTGGCCCGGCAATACTCAACAAGCTAGTCTCGATGGGTAAGCTACGCAAAAGGGCTCGAAGCTATCAAGTTAAAAGGCAAGGGAGCACAAAGGCATCGTCGAGGTTACTGTCCTGGCTTACGGTAGTGATGAAGTTGATGTTGTCGAAGCCGATGTGTTGTCCGAGTCGATGATTGGTGGCGATGATGATGATACCAACTCGCACCTAAGTAGCAGAAACACCTTAGGACATGAGAGAAACCGTCACCCAAAACTCAAACAAACACGTGGAATGGTGCGGAAGAACACAAGAGGTGGTGGGGAAACAAAATGAAGAAAAATAGAAAATGGTCGAAACTCCCTGGATAGTCCGTGCGCAAGGGGTAAGTGAGGCCTGATGAGCACATCTGATAGAGGCAAAGGTGTCCTGTTTTTCGATGAGATGGTGGCTATCGTTTTGGAGGAAGTCGACTTTGATGATCCGACTACGAACGTGCGAGGACATCGTGCCTTAGCAATCGATAAACCAACTCCGAGAGGTTATTGACCACGCCGAAGCACGATCAACCTGACCACAAAGGTATGTTTCTTGCAGGCAAACGAAGAACAAGCAAGAAACTAAGATTGCAATCTAGGTATTGCGAATATAAGAGGAAAGCTTCATTGATCAAGGTGGGGTTCTGAGACGTCTTTGTCTGGTCGTTGAACACAAACGAAGTACGCGAAGTTGCAGCTATGGCAAACTTTAATCTAAACAAAACCCAAAGTCTAAACGGTGCCCTAAGGGCTGTATATATGGAGGAAGAGGGGGGGAATTTCATGGCCCTTGGTGGAGGGGTCCAAAATCAACCCTATCTCTTGTTTCCCCACACATAGGGACTCTAAAATAGCCTATACTTATGTATTTTGAAATTACATGGGCCTGGCCCAATCATAAGGTGACGCAACACCTAGAATAGCCTCGGGACGAAATTTATGAAGTGGCATCTTGTATATTTCGTCCAAGGCTTCATGCACCCATTATGGTGGCTTCAAAGTCCTGGAATCATCACTTGTAACTCCGTTCTTGTTCCCCTTGCGCATGCCATCATCTCCATGCTTGTCCTTGCTCCAATGTTCATGCTAGGCCCTTCATTTGTAAGAAAAACAAATGTATCCAATTTAGGCAGCATCATATTCTCATGAACATTAGAATCATTACCAAGAAACGAAAGTACCTGGTAATTTAATTGGCATGCGCGAGCTCTAGTAATTGGTCCAGTATGTATAGCAGTAGGGGCTGTGGGTGTAACAATGGTATTGATGTCCTCATCATCCTCCCCTTCTTGAAATGAAGTCGTCCTTGACGGAAACTCATCTTCCTCGCCCAAATAAGGCTTCAAATCTGCAACGTTAAAAGTGGGACTAACCCCAAAATCTGCAGGCAGCTCAAGTTTATATGCGTTATCATTATTTTCTCCAACACCATAAAAGGACCATCAGCACGTGGCATTAGCTTTTATTTGCGTAAATCAGGAAATCTATCCTTACGCAAATGTAACCAAACAAGATCTCTAGGTGCAAACACAACATGTTTTCTACCTTTATCTCTAGCAAGTTTATATTTAGCATTCATACGCTCAATGGTTTCCTTAGTTAACTCATGCATTTTTAAAATCAATTCAACACATTGTTTAGCATCAAAATTTACCTTCTCCGAAGATGGAAGAGGCAACAAATCAATAGGTGCACGAGGTAGGAAACCATACACAATTTCAAAAGGGCACATCTTAGTAGTATAATGCAATGAACGATTATAAGCAAATTCAATATGAGGCAAGAATTCTTCCCACATTTTCTTATTATTCTTCAAAACAGCCCTAAGCATAGTAGACAATGTTCTATTGACTACTTCAGCTTGTCCATCAGTTTGTGGGGACAAGTAGTACTAAAAAGCAGTTTAGTCCCCAACTTAGCCCATAAACATCTCCAAAAGTGGCTAAGAAATTTAGTATGACGATCTGAAAAATAGTATTTGGCACACCATGCAAGCAAATAATTTCACGAAAGAACAAATCAGCAACATTAGCATCATGATCGCTTTTATGACATGGTATAAAGTGTGCCATTTTCGAGAATCTATCCACGACAACAAATATGCTATCCCTCCCCTTCTTTGTTCGAGGTAAACCTAAAACAAAGTCCATAGATATATCCTCCCAAGGAACACTAGGTACAGGCAAAGGCATATATAAACCATGAGGATTGAGTCGTGACTTAGCTTTTTGACATGTAGTGCAGCGAGCAACAAAGCGCTCAACATCCCGTCTCATCTTTGGCCAAAAGAAATGTGTGGCAAGTACGTCCTCCGTCTTCTTCACGCCAAAGTGTCCCATTAGTCCTCCTCCATGCGCCTCCTGCAACAACAAAAGACGAACGGTGCTAGCTGGAATGCATAGCTTGTTAGCACGGAACACAAATCCATCATTAACGACGAACTTGTTCCATGTTCTTCCTTCTTTACAATTCTACAATACATCTTTAAAATCGGCATCATGCACATATTGATCTTTGATGGTCTCCAAACCAAATATTTTGAAGTCAAGTTGTGAAAGCATAGTATAGCGACGAGACAATGCATCAGCAATAACATTTTCTTTACCCTTCTTGTGTTTAATGACATAAGGGAAAGTATCATTGAATTCAACCCATTTAGCATGTCTACGATTCAGTTTGGCTTGACTTTTAATATGTTTCAAAGATTCATGATTAGAATGTACAACAAATTATTTGGGCCATAAATAATGTTGCCATGTTTCTAAAGTCCGAACAAGAGCATATAATTCTTTATCATAAGTAGAATAATTCAAACTAGGCCCACTCAATTTTTTAGAAAAGTATGCAACAGGTTTGCCATCTTGTAATAACACACCTCCTAATCCAATTCCACTAGCATCACATTCAAGCTCAAATGTCTTATTAAAATCAGGAAGTTGGAGTAAAGGAGCATGTGTCAACTTATCTTTCAATACCGTGAAAGCTTCTTCCTGTGCGGTACCCCAAACAAAAGGCACATCCTTCTTTGTAAGCTCATTGAGAGGTGCAGCAATGGTGCTAAAATCTCTCACAAAACACCTATAGAATCCAGCGAGGCCAAGAAAACTCCTCACTTGTGTGGCCGTTTTGGGTTGCGGTCAACTCTCAATAGCTTCAATCTTGGCTTTATCAACTTCAATTCCCTGTGGAGTAACAACATAGCCAAGAAAAGACACTTGGTCGGTGCAGAAGGTGCACTTCCCAAGGTTACTAAACAAACGTGCATCACGTAGAGCAATAAAAATAGCACGTAAATGTTCCAAATGTTCCTCCAAAGATCTGCTATAGATCAATATGTCATTAAACTAAACTACCACAAATCGTCCAATGAAAGCACGTAAAACTTCATTCATTAATCTCATGAAAGTACTAGGTGCATTAGTTAACCCAAAAGGCATGACTAACCACTCATATAATCCAAATTTAGTTTTAAATGTTGTTTTCCATTCATGCCCCAATTTCATATGAATTTGATGGTATCCACTACACAAATCAACTTTGGAGAATATTGTAGAGCCACTCAATTCATCAAGCATATCATCTAGCCTAGGAATAGGATGACGATAACGAATAGTAATTTTATTAATGCCTTTATAATCAACAAACATACGCGATGTACCATCCTTTTTCGGCACTAGAATAATAGGAACAGCACAAGGACTAAGAGATTCGCGTATATAACCTTTGTCGAGAAGCTCTTGTACTTGACGCATAATCTTCTTCGTCTCCTCTGGATTGGTATGGCATGGCGCACGGTTTGGCAGTGAAGCACCGGGAATTAAGTCAATCTGATGCTCAATCCCTCGAATAGGCGGTAATCCCGTGGCATGTCTTGTGGAAAGACGTCAGTGAACTCCTGCAAAATGTTAGTGACAGCAGGAGGCAAAGAGGAAGGCACGTCCTCGAATGAAAATAATGCCTCTTTGCACACAAAAGCATAGCAAATAGATTTGCTGAAATCTAGGTCATCAATATCAGATTTGGTGGCAAATAAACCTGCACTTTTCAATTGAATTTCAGAAGCAACACTAGATGGTTTATTAGTAGGCTTCATTTGTTGCTCAAATTCTTTTGCCACAATCTGATTTTCACTCTTATTCTTCTCCTGTTTTGCTTTATTAGCTCTATTAATATCATCTTTCAAAATGGAATCGGGAGTCATAGGAAGCAAAGTAATATTTTTATCCTTATGAACAAGAGTATACTGATTGTTTCTACCATGGTGTATAGAATTTTTATCAAATTGCCATGGTCTACCAAGTAATAAGGAACATGCTTGCATAGGTACCACATCACAATCAACATAATCAACATATGCAGAGATACTAAAATGCACACGAACAGTACGTGTTACCTTAACCTTGCCGCTGTTGTTGAACCATTAGATGTAGTAAGGATGTGGATGTGGTCTTCTGATGAGAGAAAGCTTCTCTACCATCTCCATGCTAGCCAAGTTGTTGCAGCTCCCTCCGTCTATGATGACGCGCACAAAATGTTCCTTCACAACTCCCTTTGTATGGAACAAATTATGCCTCTCATTTTTCTCAGCTTGTGTGACCTGCACACTCAAAACAAGTTGAGCAACTAAACATTCATACCTGTTAGCGTCTTCAGGAGCCATGTACTGCGTCTCATGATCAGAATCATCTCCACTGTGTTCTTCACTTGTAATAAGAGCCAAATTCTCCTCATCATAGTCACTAGCGGACTCATACCCACCATCCTCAGTAGCAATCATCACACGTTGAGATTTGCATTCTCTCGCATAATGACCTCTTTCCTTACACCAACGACAAATAGTATCACTTGTGTGCCCAGTTGGTGTCAAGGAAGAAGAAGAGCTTTGTGCAGGCCCGACAGGTGCGCTCTTGGCAGATAGTGGTGGTTGTGCTTGCTTTCTTGTATCACGGATGGAGGTGGCACCTAATGGAGGTGATGGTGTAGTGGAAGTAGAAGATGCACGCGGTGTCCATGATGAAAGTCGACCTGCAGAAAAGTTAGTTCGCGTCAATGCTTGTCGATCCTGCACTTCACGTTTAGCTTTACAAGCAAGATGAAATAAACGAGTGATATTAGTATACTCCTTATACTCTAGAATGGTCTGAATATCTCTATTTAATCCACCCATAAAACGTGCAAGCATATCTTCATTCTCCTCAACAATACCACATCTAATCATGCCAGTTTGTAATTCCTGATAATATTCTTCTACAGAATTTTTTCCTTGTCTTAAACACTGCAATTTTTGAAGCAATTCACGTTGATAATATGGTGGAACCCAACGAGTACGCATAGCAGTTTTCAAAGCAGCCCAAGTAGTTGGAATAGGATATAATCTGCAATGTTCAGACCACCATACACATGCAAAACTACTGAAAGCACAAACAACAACAGCAACCCGTCTCTCCTCGGGATATTGTAAACATGTAAAACCTTGTTCAGTTTCTAACTCCCAAGTAAGATATATATCAGGAACATATCTACCATCAAATGGTGGAATATTAAATTTCAGTTTAGGAATATGGTCATTTTCTCGTACCTGAGGTGGTGGTGCAGGCCTACCGTTGCGAATATATACCTGAGGTCGACCTGCTGGTGGTGATGATGGTGGCTGCACGTAGTTCTGATTTTGATCAACCTCATCCTTGTAATAGTCCTCCACCTCTGCTACGGCAGTAGCAGCAGGAGCTATAGAAGCACCAACAACAGTAGCAGCGGCACAAGAATTTTGTCTGGCTCAATAGGAACACGTTGTGCTCGCCCTACTGTATCGCGGCGTGAAGCTGGAGGTGGGAGACGTTTGAGTAATTCATCAAACTTGGCGTCTAACTTGGTGTCAATTGTATTCTCAATGTCATCCATCTTCTCCATTGCCTTTCCAAAGCTGGCCATCACGTCTTCCACCTGTTGACTCAACATTTGATGAAACTTATCATGAAGCTCCTTATTCGTCATGTTCTCCCAGTCAATCTTGTCGGCTTGTGATCCTGGCATGGTTAGCAGCAATAGAAACACAAGAATATGATCCTACAGGCTACTAACAAGTGGTGGTGGTGGATGTCACAAATCCGTCAAGCAAAACTCAAATTCTTACCAGTTATTACCCAGCAGCAGGTGGTGATCGGCAACCGTTGTAGTCAAAACTCTCAAAGTTTGGATAGAGCGATTACCAGGGAGAGTCAAACGCACGACGTAGATGTATGTGGAGCTGGGAAGGCTTATGATATGGTGCAAAAAGGGTCAGCAATAATCAATTCAGAGATGCAAAGTTGAATAAACGCTCAACGACGGTACTGTGCTGGTCCTAGGCTAGACCGTGCTAGAGACGTGAGCCTAGAACACTAACAAAATCACGGCGCGACACGTAATCAAGGGACTTTGAAGCCACCCTTGATAAGTTTCAAACACACGAATTTGTGACACCCACCACCACCACTTGTTAGTAGCCTGTAGGATCATATTCTTGTGTGTTTCTATTGCTACTAACCATGCCAGGATCACAAGCCGACAAGATTGACTGGGAGAACATGACGAACAAGGAGCTTCATGATAAGTTTCATCAAATGTTGGGTCAACAGGTGGAAGACATGATGGCCAGCTTTGGAAAGGCAATGGAGAAGATGGATGACATTGAGAAGACAATTGACACCAAGTTGGACGCCAAGTTCGATGAATTACTCAAACGTCACCCACCACCAGTTTCACGCCGCGATACAGTAGGGCGAGCACAACATGTTCCTATTGAGCCAGGACAAAATTCTGGTTTCGCTGCTACTGCTGTTGGTGCTTCTGTAGCTCCTGCTGCTACTGCCGTAGCAGAGGTGGAGGACTATTACGAGGATGAGGTTGATCAAAATCAGAACTACGTGCAGCCACCAGCACCACCACCAGCAGGTTGACCTCAGGTATATATTCGCAATGGTAGGCCTGCACCACCACCTCAGGTACGAGAAAATGACCATATTCCTAAACTGAAATTGAATATTCCACCATTTGAGGGTAGATATGTTCCTGATATATATCTTACTTGGGAGTTAGAAACTGAACAACGTTTTACATGTTTACAATATCCCGAGGAGAGATGGGTTGCTGTTGTTGTTTGTCCTTTCATTAGTTTTGCATGTGTATGGTGGTCTGAACATTGCAGATTATATCCTATTCCAACTACTTGGGTTGCTTTGAAAACTGATGAGGACATCAATACAATTGTTACACCCACAGCCCCTGCTGCTATACATACTGGACCAATTACTAGAGCTCGTGCACGCCAACTAAATTACCAGGTACTTTCGTTTCTTTGTAATGATTCTAATGTTCATGAGAATATGATGCTGCCTAAATTGGATACATTTGTTTTGCTTACAAATGAAGGGCCTAGCTTGGAGAAGGATGAACATTGGAGCAAGAACAAGCATGGAGATGATGGCATGCGCAAGGGAAACAAGAACGGAGTTACAAGTGATGATTTCAGGACTTTGAAGCCACCATAATGGGTGCATGAAGCCTTGGACGAAATATACAAGATGCCACTTCATAAATTTCGTCCCGAGGCTATTTTAGGTGCTGCGTCACCTTATTATTGGGCCAGGCCCATGTAATTTCGAAATACATAAGTATAGGCTATTTTTAGAGTCCGTATGTGTGGGGAAACAAGAGATAGGGTTGATTTCGGACCCCTCCTCCAAGGGCCACGAAATTCCCCCCTCTTCCTCCATATATACAGCCCTTAGGGCATCGTTTAGACTTTGGGTTTTGTTTAGATTAAAAGTTCGCCATAGTTGCAACTTCGCGTACTTCGTTTGTGTTCAACGACCAGACAAAGGCGTCACAGAACCCCACCTTGATCAATAAAGCTTTCATCTTATATTCGCAATATCCAGATTGCAATCTTAGTTTCTTGCTTGTTCTTCGTTTGCTCGCAGGTAACAGACCCTCGTGGTCAGGTTGATCGTGCTCCGGCGTGGTCAATAACCTCTCGGAGTTGGTTTAGCGATTGCTAAGGCGCGACGTCCTCGCACGTTCGTAGTCGGATCGTCAAAGTCGACTTCCACCAAAGCGAAATCCACCATCTCATCGAAAGACGGGACACCTTTGCCTCTATCAAGTGGTATCAGATTTCCAGGTTGCTCGGTGAGATTTTACAGTTTTTCGTAGTTTAGATCGAGTCTGTTCTTCATACCTATAGTCCACGAAAAAGCCACAAAAAAAATTTAGGGTTAGTTCATCATATCCGAACCAATCTGAGCCTTGCATAATCTTTTTAGTGTTTTGCTTTGTTGAATTTGCGGTTGCATCGTCGTGTCTAGTTGCTGGTCTTAGAGTCTAGTCTTTTAGAGTTTCGAGTTCTGGTCATAAGTTGTCACGCCGCCGCCGCACCAGCATCATCGCCCCTGCCATCTACCACCACCGCTCCGAATTCGTATCCATATACCACCACCAATCCGTGTCCATATACCACCACCGATCCATAACCATATACTACCACCGCTACCACCACCGCTGCCATATACCACCACCATATATCCACCACCAATCCGAGTTCTTTGCTTATTAGGTTTGTTTTCGGGATCCATCTCGATTCCGATTCGTGTTTCCTTGCCGGAGTAGGTTTCGGAAAAAAAAAAAGAGTCGGGTAGCCACGCTCCGTTTAGGCCCAAAATTTTTCGAAAACGCATTTTTCGAAAAAATTTCTGGCTATCCTATTTTTAGGTGTTTCTGAGTGTTTTGAGACAGGTGCCATTATAGGAAGTTTTTTTTGACCCGTTTCCAGTTTTTGGGTCCGGGCAGTCGAAAAAAAAAAAATTGGTCGAAAAAATTTAGTGCCCATCCTGTCAGTTTGAGCTAGGAAGAGTTTTGAGACACTCGCCATTATAGTGATTTTTCGCAACAAAAAAAAAACAGCGCAAAAAAAAAGAACGCAAAAAAAAAAGAGCGAAAAAAAGAATTCAGAGTGTGCTTTTCCCTTGTTTACGTGCCGCGCCGTGATTTTGTTAGTGTTCTAGGCTCGCGTCTCTAGCACAGTCTAGCCTAGGACCAGCACAGTACCGTCGTTGAGCGTTTATTCAACTTTGCATCTCTGAATTGATTATTGCTGACCCTTTTTGCTACCATATTATAAGCCTTCCCAGCTCCACATACATCTACGTCGTGCGTTTGACTCTCCCTGGTAATCGCTCTATCCAAGCTTTGAGAGTTTTTGACTACAACGGTTGCCGATCACCGCCTGCTGCTGGGTAAGAACTGGTAAGAATTTGAGATTTGCTTGACGGATTTGTGACACCCACCACCACCACTTGTTCGTAGTCTGTAGGATCATATTCTTGTGTGTTTCTATTGCTGCTAACCATGCCAGGATCACAAGCCGACGAGATTGACTGGGAGAATTTATCGAACAAGGAGCTTCATGATAAGTTTTAGCAAATGATGACTGAACAGGTGCAAGATGTGTTGAACAATTTTGAAGAGGCCATGGAGAAGATCACTGGCTTTGAGAAGACGTTCGAAACAAAGCTCGACAACAAGTTTAATGAATTGCTTGCGCGTCTTCCACCACCACCACCCGCTGCAGCTAACGCACCTCTCCAACAACAACAACAACGACTACCTCCACGTCGCGAAGCAGACCTCCGCCGAGCAAGCCGTGTTCCTCTTGCGTTTGGCCAAAATGTTGGTGCTGCTGTTGATACTTCTGTGGCTCCTGCTGCTGATGCGGAGGAGGATGATTATGTGGGAGATTATGAGGATGAGGTTGATCAAAATCAACACTACGTGCAGCCACCTGTACCACCACCAGCAGGTCGACCTCAGGTATATATTCGTAATGGTAGGCCTGCACCACCACCTCAGGTACGAGATGATGTCCATATTCCTAAACCGAAATTGAATATTCCACCATTTGAGGGTAGATATGTTCCTGATATATATCTTACTTGGGAGTTAGAAACTGAACAACGATTTACATGTTTACAATATCCTGAGGAGAGACGAGTTGCTGCTGCCGTTTGTGCTTTCACTAGTTTTGCATGTGTATGGTGGTCTGAACATTGTAGATTATATCCTTTTCCAACTACTTGGGCTGCTTTGAAAACTGCTATGCGTACGCGTTGGGTTCCACCATATTATCAACGTGAATTGCTTCAAAAATTGCAGCGTTTAAGACAAGGGAAAAATTCTGTAGAAGAATATTATCAGGAATTACAAACTGGCATGATTAGATGTGGTATTGTTGAGGAGAATGAAGCTATGCTTGCACGTTTTCTGGGTGGATTAAATAGAGAGATTCAGACCATTCTAGACTATAAGGAGTATACTAATATCACTCGTTTATTCCATCTTGCTTGTAAAGCTGAACGTGAAGTGCAGGATCGACAAGCATTGGGGCGAACTAACTTTTCTGCAGGCCGACCTTCATCATGGACACCACGTGCATCTTCTACTTCAACTGCACCAGCACCTCCATCCGGTGCCACCTCCAGCCGTGATACAAGAAAACAGGCACAACCACCATTATCTTCCAAGAGCGCACCTGCGGGTCCTGCACAGCATTCTTCTTCTTCCATGGCATCAACAGGGCACACAAGTGATATTATTTGTCGTCGTTGTAAGGGAGGAGGTCATTATGCGAGGGAATGCAAATCTCCGCGTGTGATGATTGCTACCGCGGATGGTGGATATGAGTCGCTAGTGACTATGATGAGGAGACATTGGCTCTTATTACACGTGAAGAACATGGTGGAGATGATTCTGATCATGAGACGCAATACATGGCTCCTGAAGACGCTGACAGGTATGAATGTTTAGTTGCTCAACGTGTTTTGAGTGTGCAGGTCACACAAGCTGAGCAAAATCAGAGGCACAATTTGTTCCATACCAAGGGAGTTGTGAAGGAACGTTCTGTGCGCGTCATAATAGACGGAGGGAGCTGCAACAACTTGGCTAGCATGGAGATGGTGGAGAAGCTTTCTCTCACCACAAGACCACATCCACATCCTTACTACATCCAATGGTTCAACAACAGCGGCAAGGTTAAGGTAACACGTACTGTTCGTGTGCATTTTAGTATCTCTACATATGCTGATTATGTTGATTGTGATGTGGTACCTATGCAAGCATGTTCCTTATTACTTGGTAGACCATGGCAATTTGATAAAAATTCTTTACACCATGGTAGAAACAATCACTATACTCTTGTTCATAAGGATAAAAATATTACTTTGCTTCCTATGACTCTTGATTCCATTTTGAAAGATGATATTAATAGAGCTAATAAAGCACAACAGGAGAAGAATAAGAGTGAAAATCAGATTGTGGCAAAAGAATTTGAGCAACAAATGAAGCCTAATAATAAACCATCTAGTGTTGCTTCTGAAATTAAATTGAAAAGTGCATGTTTATTTGCCACCAAATCTGATATTGATGAGCTAGATTTCGGCAAATCTGTTTGCTATGCTTTTGTGTGCAAAGAGGCATTATTTTCATTCGAGGACGTGCCTTCCTCTTTGCCTCCTGCTGTCACTAACATTTTGCAGGAGTTCGCTGACGTTTTTCCACAAGACGTGCCACCGGGATTACCGCCTATTCGAGGGATTGAGCATCAGATTGACTTAATTCCCGGTGCTTCACTTCCAAACCGTGCACCATACCGTACCAATCCAGAGGAGACGAAGGAGATTATGCATCAAGTACAAGAGCTTCTCGACAAAGGTTATATACGCGAATCCCTTAGTCCTTGTGCTGTTCCTATTATTCTAGTGCCGAAAAAGGATGGTACATCACGTATGTGTGTTGATTGTAGAGGCATTAATAATATTACTATTCGTTATCGTCATCCTATTCCTAGGCTAGATGATATGCTTGATGAATTGAGTGGCTCTACAATATTCTCCAAAGTTGATTTGCGTAGTGGATACCATCAAATTCGTATGAAATTGGGAGATGAATGGAAAACAGCATTTAAAACTAAGTTTGGATTATATGAGTGGTTAGTCATGCCTTTTGGGTTAACTAATGCGCCTAGTACTTTCATGAGACTAATGAACGAAGTTTTACGTGCTTTCATTGGACGATTTGTGGTAGTCTATTTTGATGATATACTGATTTATGGCAGATCTTTGGAAGAACATTTGGAACATTTACGTGCTGTTTTTATTGCTCTACGTGATGCACGTTTGTTTGGTAACCTTGGGAAATGCACCTTTTGCACCGACCGAGTATCTTTTCTTGGCTATGTTGTTACTCCACAGGGAATTGAAGTTGACAAAGCCAAGATTGAAGCTATTGAGAGTTGGCCGCAGCCCAAAACGGTCACACAAGTGAGGAGTTTTCTTGGCCTCGCTGGATTCTATAGGCGTTTTGTGAGAGATTTCAGCACCATTGCTGCACCTCTCAACGAGCTTACAAAGAAGGATGTGCCTTTTGTTTGGGGTACCGCACAGGAAGAAGCCTTCACGGTATTGAAAGATAAGTTGACACATGCTCCTTTACTCCAACTTCCTGATTTTAATAAGACTTTTGAGCTTGAATGTGATGCTAGTGGAATTGGATTAGGAGGTGTGTTATTACAAGATGGCAAACCTGTTGCATACTTTTCTGAAAAATTGAGTGGGCCTAGTCTGAATTATTCTACATATGATAAAGAATTATATGCTCTTGTTCGGACTTTAGAAACATGGCAACATTATTTATGGCCCAAAGAATTTGTTATACATTCTGATCATGAATCTTTGAAACATATTAAAAGTCAAGCTAAACTGAATCGTAGACATGCTAAATGGGTTGAATTCATTGAGACTTTCCCTTATGTCATTAAACACAAGAAGGGAAAAGAAAATGTTATTGCTGATGCATTGTCTCGTCGCTATACTATGCTTTCACAACTTGACTTCAAAATATTTGGTTTGGAGACTATCAAAGATCAATATGTGCATGATGCTGATTTTAAAGATGTAATGCAGAATTGTAAAGAAGGAAGAATGTGGAACAAGTTTGTCGTTAACGATGGATTTGTGTTTCGTGCTAACAAGCTATGCATTCCAGCTAGCTCCGTTCGTCTTTTGTTGTTGCAGGAGGCGCATGGAGGAGGATTAATGGGTCACTTTGGCGTGAAGAAGACGGAGGACGTACTTGCTACACATTTCTTTTGGCCAAAGATGAGACGGGATGTTGAGCATTTTATTGCTCGCTGCACTACATGTCAAAAAGCTAAGTCACGACTCAATCCTCATGGTTTATATATGCCTTTGCCTGTACCTAGTGTTCCTTGGGAGGATATATCTATGGACTTTGTTTTAGGTTTACCTCGAACAAAGAAGGGGAGGGATAGCATATTTGTTGTCGTGGATAGATTCTCGAAAATGGCACACTTTATACCATGTCATAAAAGCGATGATGCTGTTAATGTTGCTGATTTGTTCTTTCGTGAAATTATTCGCTTGCATGGTGTGCCAAATACTATTGTTTCAGATCGTGATACTAAATTTCTTAGCCACTTTTGGAGATGTTTATGGGCTAAGTTGGGGACTAAACTGCTTTTTAGTACTACTTGTCACCCCCAAACTGATGGATAAACTGAAGTAGTCAATAGAATGTTGTCTACTATGCTTAGGGCTGTTTTGAAGAATAATAAGAAAATGTGGGAGGAATGCTTGCCTCATATTGAATTTGCTTATAATCGTTCATTGCATTCTACTACTAAGATGTGCCCTTTTGAAGTTGTGTATGGTTTCCTACCTCGTGCACCTATTGATTTGTTGCCTCTTCCATCTTCGGAGAAGGTTAATTTTGATGCTAAACAACGTGCTGAATTGATTTTAAAAATGCATGAGTTAACTAAGGAAAACATTGAGCGCATGAATGCTAAATATAAACTTGCTGGAGATAAGGGTAGAAAACATGTTGTGTTTGCACCTGGAGATCTTGTTTGGTTACATTTGCGTAAGGATAGATTTCCTGATTTGCGCAAATCAAAGTTAATGCCACGCGCTGATGGTCCCTTTAAGGTGTTAGAGAAAATAAATGATAATGCATATAAACTTGAGCTGCCTGCAGATTTTGGGGTTAGTCCCACTTTTAACATTGCAGATTTGAAGCCTTATTTGGGTGAGGAAGATGAACTTCCGTCGAGGACGACTTCATTTCAAGAAGGGGAGGATGATGAGGACATCAATACAATTGTTACACCCACAGCCCCTGCTATTATACATACTGGACCAATTACTAGAGCTCGTGCACGCCAACTAAATTACCAGGTACTTTCGTTTCTTGGTAATGATTCTAATGTTCATGAGAATATGATGCTGCCTAAATTGGATACATTTGTTTTGCTTACAAATGAAGGGCCTAGCTTGGAGAAGGATGAACATTGGAGCAAGAACAAGCATGGAGATGATGGCATGCGCAAGGGAAACAAGAACGGAGTTACAAGTGATGATTTCAGGACTTTGAAGCCACCATAATGGGTGCATGAAGCCTTGGACGAAATATACAAGATGCCACTTCATAAATTTCGTCCCGAGGCTATTTTAGGTGCTGCGTCACCTTATTATTGGGCCAGGCCCATGTAATTTCGAAATACATAAGTATAGGCTATTTTTAGAGTCCGTATGTGTGGGGAAACAAGAGATAGGGTTGATTTCGGACCCCTCCTCCAAGGGCCACGAAATTCCCCCCTCTTCCTCCATATATACAGCCCTTAGGGCATCGTTTAGACTTTGGGTTTTGTTTAGATTAAAAGTTCGCCATAGTTGCAACTTCACGTACTTCGTTTGTGTTCAACGACCAGACAAAGGCGTCACAGAACCCCACCTTGATCAATAAAGCTTTCATCTTATATTCGCAATATCCAGATTGCAATCTTAGTTTCTTGCTTGTTCTTCGTTTGCTCGCAGGAAACAGACCCTCGTGGTCAGGTTGATCGTGCTCCGGCGTGGTCAATAACCTCTCGGAGTTGGTTTAGAGATTGCTAAGGCGCGACGTCCTCGCACGTTCGTAGTCGGATCGTCAAAGTCGACTTCCACCAAAGCGAAATCCACCATCTCATCGAAAGACGGGACACCTTTGCCTCTATCAAAAACTGCTATGCATACTCATGGGGTTCCACCATATGATAGAGGCGGGGTGTCCCGATCTTTCGATGAGATGATAACTATCGATTTAGTGGAGTCGACTTTGACGATCCGACTACAAACGTGCATGACGTTGCGCCTTGGCAATCGCTAAACCAACTCCGAGAGGTTACTGACGATGTTGGAAGCACGATCAGCGTGACCACGAAGGTCTATTCCTGCAAGCAATCGAAGAACAAGCAAGAATATGATAAAGCAATCTGAATATTGCGAGCATATATGAAGTATAGACGAAAGTGGGGTTTCATAAGCGGTCTTGGTCTGGTCGTTGGACACAAACGAAGTACGCAAAGTTGCAACGATGGCTAACTTTTAACTAAATAAAACCCCTCTAAACGATGCATTAAGGGCTATATTTATAGAGAAAAGAGAGGGGATTTTGTCAACCCTTGGCAAGGTGGGACTAAAACACCTCCTAAGTCGTTTTCCCTACAATTTGGACTCTAAAAATATATTACATGGGCCTGGCCCAAAATAAGGTGGCGCAACACCAATAATAAGCTATGGACGAAGTTTATGAAAGGCCATATTGTATATTTCGTCCACCATCTTGTATGTCATCATGGTGGCTTCAAAGTCCGGAAATCTCCACTTGAACCTTTGTTCTTGTTCTCTTCGCACGCACCTTCATCTCCGTGCTTGACCATGCTCCAATGTTCAACCTTCTTGTTCGTGCTAGGCCCTTCAATTGCACGTAACACAAATGTATCTATGTTAGGCAGCATCATATTCTCATGAACATTACAAACACTAGTGCAGAACCAGGCAATAGCACCGGTTCGTAAGGCCCTTTAGTGCCGGTTCCATAACCGGCACTAAAGTGTGGGCACTAAAGCCCCCCCCTTTAGTACCGGTTAAGCACGAACCGGTGCTAAAGGGCAACCACGTGGCACGAGCCAGCTCCGGGGGCCTGGAGCCCTTTAGTACTGGTTGGTAAGACCAACCGATACTATAAGGTTTGGGGGGATTTTAGTTTTATGATTTCTTTTTCATTTAATTTTGTGTTTCCATTTTAATTCTTTTTCGTTTGCTGGTATTTTACGATACTACACATTGTACATGTTATGCATATATATATATATAGAATTTCTAGTAGAACCAATCATGCATATATATATCATCAATGTCTCACAAACCACCATATTAATTAATTCACACATACACACATGTATAGCTATATACAATTTCTCCTACATATGCATGTTGCCTTCGGAGCCAGTGGCATTAGCCTAATTGGTGCCTTCGGAGCACGATGACAATTGGAAGTGGTTTTCATGGGGGCGGTAGCGGGTAATAGTATTCTCCCTTCGGATTTATGACCCGGTCAAGCAAAAATCCCGCTATTTCCTCTTGAAGTGCTTCTACGCGCTCCGTTTCTAGGAGCTTCTCCCGCACCTCTCTGAACTGTTAAGAAGGAGATCAATATGCATGTGTATTAGTTGTGTGACTAGATATCGATAATGGTGTAAAAATTGTGAATAGTGTTCTGACAAGCGTACCCATTCCTGTCTTTGAGATCTGCTCCTTTCGGACGCCATCACGTGAATGTTCTCGCAAACGCAGAATGCACACAGATCAGTCCCCTGCGCCTGCTTCAGGGCCTTTACGAGAATGGAATTTGATCAGATAATAATTTATCAAGCATGATAATTAAAGAGGTGGCGGACATCGACGAGGAGTCGGCTGACGCGGTGTCGGTGGCCTTCGAAAGATGATGCAATCCTTTTTCCATAGGATGATACGATGTTTGGCCTCTCCGAGAAAGTGCTCGCCGTCACCTCCAGGAATGTCAAGCTGTAGCTCCGAATATGGGTCCACCACCTCATCAACCAAGACACGAGCATAGCCCGCTGGAATCGGGTTGCAATGGAAGGTTGCCTCGGGGGGATTTGTAAAAGCAACGGCGTCCGCCACCTTAATGGGTATGTTCTTCATTTTGACGTGTAGCTCGCAGTTAGTGTTCTCCGTGATGTCATCCACGGGGTATCTATCCAGCATTGCGTCGTCCGGGGCGGAATCCACGCTGCTTCTCGGCATGGATGGGGTGGTGCTATCCAATGCTGGATCATTCGCTAGCTGCTGCAGCTGCTGAGACCCCCTTTGCTGGGTAAGTGAGTCGATCTGCTCCTGCTGCCGCTGGAATTTGACTGCCAATTCCGCTTGACTTGCTTCTAGGCCTTGAAGGCGTTCATAGTCCCGCTTCCTCTGCTCCTCCTCCATCTTCCTCTTCTTCTCCTCCGCAATCTTCTTTCTCGCACGGGTTCTGTAGTCGGTGTTCCAGTCTGAAAACCCCTCATACCACGGAATAGCGCCCTTGCCTCGTGTTCTTCCCGGGTGTTCAGGATTTCCCAGGGCACGCGTAAGCTCGTCGTTCTCTCTGTTGTGCTAGAACACCCCCAATCGTGCCTCTTCTATTGCAACAAGTATCGCATCGTCGGCTCCCTTCAGACTTGCCTTCGTCGAAACATTGCCTGTCTTCGGGTCCAAGTCCCCCCATGCGCATAGAACCAAGTCCTGACCCTGGGGGGCCAGCTCTTAGTAACCAGAGTGACACCTGCATCCTCCATGTCTTTCTCAGACTTATCCCACTTAGGCATTGCCACCGCATAGCCACCTGGCCCCAGCTTATGGAACTTATCCTTTTTTTGGCATTCTTCTTGTTTATTCTCGACCGTTCCTTAGCTAATTCCAAATCCTTGAATTTCACGAAATCGTCCCAATGAGCACGTTGGTTCTCTAGTTTTCCCTCAAATACTGGAGTCTTCCTTCCTCCCTTGACGTACTTGTCCCATTCACGATTCTTGTGGTTCTTGAATGCAACTGCCATCTTCCTAAGAGCAGCGTCCTTGACTTTCTGCACATCTGCTTCTGTGAAATGATCTGGTAGGGTGAAATGTTCCATGAGAGTATCCCAAAGCATATCTTTTTGTTTTTTGTCGACAAAAGTAACATCTGGACGTGGAGCAGCGTCCTCTTTGTCTTTTTGTCTTTTGTCTTTTGCTGGCTCTCTCCATTCTTGAAGGGAGGTCGGGAGTTGGTCCTTCACAAGAACTCCGCACTGACGAACGAACTTGTCCGCAATCTTCTTAGGCGCTAATGGTTCGCCATTAGGTCTGATTGCCTCAATATTGTACTTTACGCCCTCCTTCAACTTTTTGTTCGGGCCTCGTTTCGTCCTTTTGCCTGAAGATTTGCTCGATCCGGATGGCTGAAAGAACAAAGATCGATTAGTTAATATATCTTCAAGTCATTTAAAACATGTGATGATCACCAGATGCCTGCTTATATAAATATATATACCTCGCCGGTCTTTGTTGTTTCAAGATCAACATTTTCTTCGTCATCATCATAATCATAGTTCATGACTTCATCAATTCGGTCGTCGCGATCGAATATCATATCACCCTCTCCGGTGTTGTTTAGAAATTCGGAGCCGTCATAATCTTCTTCATTCTGATCATCATCTGGCCCGTGAGGATGGCGTATCATATCGAACATGGCCTGTTCTCCCTCTCTGCCGGTATTATCCGTCATAGCTTTTATTTAACTAATCCAAAAGAAATATAAAATAATTTAGTATTCAAATTACATCATCTCGAATAATAGATATAATCTCGAATACATCGTCTCGAATAAGAGATATAATCTCGAAAACATCGTCTCGAATAATAGATATAATCTCGAATACATCGTCTCGAATAAGAGATATAATCTCGAATACATCGTCTCAAATAATAGATATAATATCGAATACATCACTGGCTAGGTAGCTAATAAAGATCGAATACTACAGAAGAATCTAGGACACTCGCGGTTCCTGCGGCGCGGGCGGTGGACACCCAAAGAGAAGGAACCCTCATAGGATCATAGCTGAAGTGAGAGCCCTGAAGAAACTGCCAGGTATTGGAGAACCTGCCGCGCTCTAACGCAACCATGTAGCGATGGACGTGCTCGTCCTCCTCCCTGACACGGCGACGTACCACCTCCGGCTAGGCCGGCTCCCTCCGCGCCGAAACTGGCCCACGCGAACGCCACCAAACGAGATCAGGGTCGACGATGGGACCCGGGGCCGGGTTTCTCATCAAGCGGTGCGCCCCTCCAGGCAGCACCTCCCAGTGCCAGCCCGGCGGAGCCCAGTCCCGGACATGGGTCAGCCGGACGTCGTCGCGGAAGGGTCGACGACGAGGGTACGGGCCGGGCATCGTCGAGAACAAATACTAGCTATATGCCCGCAAAAAGTAACATTTTTTTTAATAATTGGATTTTGATAACTAACATTTCTATATAACACTAATTATGCTATCATTGCATATGTAAAAATTCTATATGCTATTTCATACTAATTAAGCATCTAACACTAAAAACAGAAAAAACAACTTCTATACATCCATTAAAAAACAGAAAAACAACATTATATAAAAAAATTGCATACTAATTAAACACTAATTATATCCATCTAACATGCATTCATACATATATACTAGTGAAAAAACAATAATCTAAAAAATCTAAACTAATTAAACATACAAAATACGTATATACTAATATATACATGCATTCATACATATATACGTGTGTGTGTGTGTGTGTTCATCATGCTTGTGTGTGTGTATGGGCTTGGGGAGGGGCGGCGCCCATGGTGGCCGCC
>NC_041387.1:291573988-291662665 GCF_002162155.2 Triticum dicoccoides | reverse complement strand
GGCAGCGACGGGCCAGGGCGTGATGCGGGGGCGGCGACGCAGGGACGGCGCGACGGGGACGGGCCCGGGGCGGCGACGGAGACGAGGGCGGCGATGGGGACGGGGGTGGCGACAGCGACGGGGGCGGCGGCGGGGAAGGGGTCGGCGACGGCGACGGGGTCGGTGACGGCGTCAATCGATCAGGGCGGGCGGTGCTTCAATGGGGAAACAGAGGAAGAAATAGAGGGAGAATGAAATTTTTCGAAGTGTTGTATATATTGAAGGCACCTTTAGTACCGGTTGGAGCCACCAACCGGTACTAAAGGCCAGTTTTTGCCAGCCCAAGCGGCGGGAAGCGACCCCCTTTAGTACCGGGTGGTGGCACAAACCGGTACTAAAGGCCCCCCCTTTAGTACCGGTTTGTGCCACGACCCGGTACTAAAGGGGGTGCGCTGGCGCAGGTGCGGTGCGGCAAGTTTAGTCCCACCTCGCTAGCCGAGGGGCGACCGCACTGGTTTATAAACCCTCGTGCGGTCGCTCTCTCGAGCTCCTCTCCAAAAGCAGGCTACTGGGCCTACGTGTTCTTTGCTGCCCTGTGGGCCCACTTGGCCTTTGCGGGCCTGCATCCTGGCCCAACGACAGGTTGGGTTTCTAGTCGTATGCAGGCCGCTCTGGCCTAGTAGGCGGGCTTTATTTTATTTTATTTTGCTTTATTTATTTTTGTGTTTTTTTTGTGTATTTAGAGTTTCTTTGTGAATATTTTTGCTTTAGGTACAAAAAGTTACAAACTTTCTGTTAGTGCCCGTAGTTTTCAAATTTGAATAGTTTAAATTTTGAATTATTTGAAATTAGTGTGAATCACTAGTTTGTGAATAACTTAACTTTAAAAAATAGTAAAGGCATGAAAGAATTTGTTTGCACATAAAATTTCTTCGCGTTTCAAATGCCAAAACACATAACTACCCTAACTATTACAGAGATTCCCCTCTGGGTGTGAAACACAGAAGAAAGTGATGATAGTGAAGCCGATCACATCCCAGATATTTGGGTGTGAAACTTTTTCTTTGCGTGTGTCCCTTTGCGCCGTAACCATGGAAAATCTTCATCATTTAACGGGATGCTCGGGTCAATATTCATTGTGAATGGAGCAATTTCATCAAACTTTTCATAATCTTCTGACTTGTCTGTCTTGTCATCCACTCCCACGATGTTTCTCTTCCCAGAAAGAACTATGTGCCGCTTTGGCTCATCGTACGATGCATTCGCTTCCTTATCTTTTCTTTTTCTTGGCTTGGTAGACATGTCCTTCACATAGAAAACCTGTGCCACATCATTGGCTAGGACGAATTGTTCGTCTGCATACGCAATATTGTTGAGATCCACTGTTGTCATTCCGTACTGCGGGTCTTCCGTTACCCCGCCTCGTGTCATATTGACCCATTTGCACCGAAACAAAGGGACCTTTAAACCACGTCGATAGTCAAGTTCCCATATGTCCTATATATAACCATAATATGTTTCCTTTCCCGTCTTGGTTTCTGCAACAAAGCGGACACCACTGTTTTGGTTGGTGCTCTTCTTATCTTGGGCGATCGTGTAAAATGTATTACCATTTATCTCGTACCCTTTGAAAGTCATTATATTCGAAGATGGTAACTGGGACAGCAAGTACAGGTCATCTTCAATAGAGGTGTCATGCATGGTATGTGTCTGCAACCAGCTGGCGAAACTCCTGGTTTGTTCACGTGTAATCCAGTCATCAGACCGCTCCGGGTGTTTGGAGCGTAGCAAATTCTTGTGTTCATTCATATACGGAGCCACCAAGGCGGAATTCTGTAGAACTGTGTAGTGTGCTTCAGTGAGAGAATGTCCGTCCATACATATTATTTGTTCCCCTCCTAGCGTGCCTTTTCCATCCAGTCTGCCCTTATGCCGTGATTCAGGAACACCAATCGGCTTAAGGTCAGGAATAAAGTCAATACAAAACTCAATGACCTCCTCATTTTGATGGCCCTTGGAGATGCTTCCTTCTGGCCTAGCACGGTTATGAACATATTTCTTTAAGACTCCCATGAACCTCTCAAAGGGGAACATATTGTGTAGAAATACAGGACCCAAAACGTTAATCTCTTCGCATAGGTGAACTAGGACGTGTGTCATGATGTTGAAGAAGGATGGTGGGAACACCAACTCGAAACTGACAAGACATTGCACCAAATCATTCTGTAACCTTGGTATCATTTCTGGATCGATTACCTTCTGAGAGATTGCATTGAGAAATGCACATAGCTTCACAATGGCTAATCGAACGTTTTTCGGTAGAAGCCCCCTCAATGCAACCGGAAGCAGTTGCGTCATAATCACGTGGCAGTCATGAGACTTTAGATTCTGTAACTTTTTCTCTGCCATGTTTATTATTCCCTTTATATTCGACGAGAAGCCAGACAGTACCTTAATACTGAGCAGGCATTCAAAGAAGATTTCCTCCTCTTCTTTGGTAAGAGCGTAGCTTGCATGACCCTGATGTATGTCGTCTTCTCCGTGCATACGTTGCTGGCCCTCCCGTGCCTCAGGTGTATCTTTTGTCTTCCCATACACGCCCAAGAAGCCAAGTAGGGTCACGCAAAGATTCTTCGTCACGTGCATCACGTCGATTGCGGAGCGGACCTCTAGGTCTTTCCAATATGGCAGGTCCCAAAATATAGATTTCTTCTTCCACATGGGTGCGCGTCCGGCAGCGCCCTTCGGAACAGGTTGTCCGCCAGGACCCTTTCCAAATATCACCTTCAAATCCTTTACCATATCATGTACATCAGCACTAGTACGGTGGCGAGGCTTCGTCCGATGATCCGCCTCACCTTTGAAATGCTTGCCTTTCTTTCTTACGGGATGCCTGCTCGGAAGAAATCGACGATGTCCCAGGTACACATTCTTCTTACAACTATTCAAATATATACTGTCGGTATCATCCAAACAATGCATGCATCCGCGGTATCCCTTGTTTGTCTGTCCTGAAAGGTTACTAAGAGCAGGCCAATCATTGATGGTCACGAACAGCAACGCCTTTAGGTCAAATTCTTCCCCCATGTGCTCATCCCACGCACGTACACCTGTTCCATTCCACAGTTGTAAGAGTTCTTCAACTAATGGCCTTAGGTACACATCAATGTCGTTGCCGGGTTGCATAGGGCCTTGGATGAGCACTGGCATCATAATGAACTTCCCCTTCATGCACAACCAAGGAGGAAGGTTATACAAACATAGAGTCACAGGCCAGGTGCTATGGTTGCTGCTCTGCTCCCCAAAAGGATTAATGCCATCTGCGCTTAGACCAAACCATACGCTCCTTGCGTCATCTGCAAACTCCTTCTCGTACTTTCTTTCGATTTTTCTCCACTACGACCCGTCAACGGGTACTCTCAACTTTCCGTCTTTCTTACGGTCTTCTCTGTGCCATCGCATCGCCTTGGCATGCTCTTTGTTTTGGAACAAACGTTTCAACCGTGGTATTATAGGAGAATACCACATCACCTTGGCAGGAATCTTCTTCCTGGGGCGCTCGCCCTCGACATCACCGGGGTCATCGCGGCTGATCTTATAGCGCAATGCACCACATACCGGGCAAGCGTTCAAATCCTCGTACTCACCGCGGTAGAGGATGCAATCATTAGGGCATGCATGTATCTTCTGCATCTCTAACCCTAGAGGGGAGACAGCCTTCTTTGCTTCGTACGTACTCTCGGGCAATTCGTTGTCCTTTGGAAGCATATCCTTTATCATTACCAGCAACTTTCCAGATCCCTTGTCAGATACACCATTCTCTGCCTTCCATTGCAGCAATTCCAGTGTGGTGCCCAGCTTTTTCTTGTCACCTACGCAATTCAGGTACAATAATTTTTGGTGATCCTCTAACATGCACTGCAACTTCTTCTTCTCCAAATCACTTGTGCGGTTTCTCTTTGCATCGGCAACCGCCCGACCTAGATCATCAACGGGCTCATCTGATGCCTCTTCTTCAGCTTCTTCCCGCATTGCCGGCTCAGCTTCTTCCCGCATTACCGGCTCAGCTTCTTCCCCCATTGTTGTATCATCGTATTCAGGGAACCCATGGCCAGGATAGCTGTCGTCGTCCTCTTCTTCTTCATTGTCTTCCATCATAACCCCTCTTTCTCCATGCTTGGTCCAAACATTATAGTGGGGCATGAAACCGGACTCAAACAGGTGGACGTGAATGGTTCTTGACGTAGAGTAATTGCGACCATTCTTACAGCTAGCACATGGACAAGGCATAAAACCATCCGCCCGCTTGTTTGCCTCAGCCACAAGCAGAAAAGTATGCACGCCCTCAACAAACTGGGAGAGCATCGGTCATCGTACATCCATTGCCGGCTCATCTTCATTACACAACACCGAATAGACCAAATTAATACAAGTTCCTACATAAAGTTCATACAACACTTAAATGCAACAAACAAATAACTCTCTAGCTAAAGCATTTAAATGCAACAACAAATGCGATCAAGATCACAACTAAGGTAACAATTGATCCAACAGCATAATGATACCAAGCCTCACTATCGATGGCATATTTTCTAATCTTTCTAATCTTCAAGCGCATTTTCTCCATCTTGATCTTGTGATCATCAACGACATCGGCAACATGCAACTCCAATTCCATCTTCTCCCCCTCAATTCTTTTCAATTTTTCTTTCAAGTACTCATTTTCTCTTTCAACTAAATTTAACCTCTCGACAATAGGGTCGGTTGGAATTTCCGGTTCACATACCTCCTAGATAAAAATATCTATGTCAACTTGATGGGCATAATTTGTCATAAACACGAAATGCAACAAATAGTTTTAAAAGAGAATATACCACATCCGAATCATAACAAGGACGAGGGCCGACGGGGACGGATATCAAAACTATGGCACTATGTATACCAAAAAACGTATGGATAAGATAATTATTATACGAGTAACTATATATCCAAATCACACAAACATCAATTTTTTATATAAAATTTCATGAACAAGAGGCTCACCACAAGGTGGTGCCGGCGACAGGACGGTGCGGGCGATCGACGGTGGTTACGACGGAGATTTAGAAGGCACTAAGTAAACCACACCTACATATGCAAACTAAGTGTTATTTTGACCTCAAATTGCATATAAATCAAATACTACCACATATAATTCCTCCCAATTTACTAAAACCCACAATTAATCACTATATAAACCAATGCAAGAGCTAATCTAGCAATGAGAGATGAAAGGACAAAGTTGCTAACCTTGGTGATCATTTGAATTGATGGGGGCCTGCAAATCTTGACAAATTTGGGGCAAATTTTTTGATGAACTCGAGAGGAAGAAGGGAAGAACAGAGGAGAGGGAGAGGGGAAAGGGGGAAGAACAGAGTGCAGGTGGACGAAGGGTTTATATAGGACGACCTTTAGTACCGGTTCGTGCCACGAACCGGTACTAAAGGTGCTGGAAGGGCCCCACTCTGACAACATCCTGCCACCACTTTCTTTAGTACCGGTGCTAAAGGTTTGCCACGAACCGGTACTAAAGAGCTCCTCCCGCCTAGCCGTTGGAACCGGCACTAATGGACACATTAGTGCCGGTTCTGTTACAAACCGCGACTAATGTGTCTCACATTTGACCCTTTTTCTACTAGTGAAACATTACCAAGAAACGAAAGTACCTGATAATTTAATTGGCGTATCTGAGCTCTAGCAACTGTTCCAAGAGGTAAAATAGTAGGGGATATGGGTGTAATTGTGGTAGCCATGTCCTCATCATCCTCCCCTTCTTGAAAACAAAGCCGTCCTCGGCGTTGCTTAATCTGAAATCTGGCTTACAAAAGAGACAAGGTGTACATGTTGTATATGCATATGTCATCCATTTTCACTGATCTCAGTTGTGGCACATGTGACATAGTTATACAAGAGCACCCTTCAAAAGTCGTGAAAAATAAAGCCAATATATTATCACAAGAAGTAAAAGGCATGAAAATATTGCAACTCAGTTTGCACATATAAGTGACGCTCTTATTCATAACAAAAGATTGGCAATGCTCATCATTAAACCATCCCAACCTTGATGAACCATCACCAAGATTAGAGATCATATCAAAATGATTAAACATTAGCACAACTATTTTCAAATGTATTTGATCCAAATCTGATCTATTCACTGATTCACATGGTTCTTTCGCATCAATAGTTAATTCAATGGGTTCACTCAAAATTGTTTTATCACATGGCAAAGTCAAATCATGAACATAGTCCTCTAAAATAGCTGGTGTGATCAAAGTAGTGGGTAGCTCATTGCATGGTTCATTTAAACTGACAAGGCATTCATCATACTCATGTGGAGGTGGAAGATCGGTACCTTTATCATTACCTCTTATGATCAACAAAGATGATGTAGGCACTCTAGGTGGTGACACGTCACATGGTGGATGTGATGTAGTGCTCTCAACAATGGATGTTGTTTCCATAGGACACGCAGTGGTGGAAGGAACAACCATCGCAACTCTTGGGATTTGCACATTCCGCTTGTTTATCTTGTGGGCAACACGTCTTGTTATCTCCTGTTCAGCTTTGCAAGAAAGACGAAACAAATGGTCCATACGATAACATGTTTCATGAATTAGTATCTCCTAAATGTCACGGTTTAATCCTCCCCAAAATCTATCCATAAAATCTTCTTCACTTTCTTCTAAAGACGAATGCAACAAGGTAGTTTGTAAATCATCATAATATTTCGTTACGGTGTCACTACCTTGTTTTAAATGTTGCAACTTTTTCATCATGTCATGAGTATAATAAGTAGGGACAAATGTATGTCGCATGGCAAGTTTCAAATCATCCCAATTAGTAAGTATATAATCAGGGTGTAACCGACAATATTCACTCCACCAAACTAAAGCATAACCAGTGAAGGAACCAGCCGCAACCTTAACCTTTTTATATTCATCAAAAGTATGGGAAGTAAATATATTATTTATGTCAAACTCCCATTTAATATATAAAGCAGGTCTAAAACGGCCATTAAATGGTGGAATAGAAACAGTAACCTGATCATGTGCATCTGGATGTTTGTGCACCTCTCACGACGGTTGTGATATTTGCGTAGGTGATGGCACGTCTCCCGCGATCGACAAAGCCCATGAATTAACTATGGATCCTGTCATGATTAGTAGAAACAAGAAACAAAATTCAAAAATAATGTTCCTATGAACGACTAGGAAGTGGTGGTAAAACACTCACAGTATAGCAAATCAAAGTCTTACAAGTTCTTACCATGCAGCAGGAGGTGACCGGCAACTAGCGGTGTCAAATAACTCCAAAAGTTCATAAAGCGATTGCCTGAGGAACGGATGTATACACAGTGTAGAAATATATGAAGCTGGGTTGGCTTTATATGTGTGGAAACATAAATGCTACAACCACAATCGTTAATGCAAGCTGAAAATTCGCTCAAAGTGGTCGAGTGCTGATCCTAGCCTAGACTCACTAGAGACGTGAGCCTAAAACACAAATGAAATTCACGTGTCAGTGCACAGATGAAACATAACACGTGTATAGCCCAAAGGTACTGTAGGGCGTTCAAAACAAAAGCTCAACTGTCCCAAAGAAAACTGGTACTAGCACTTGTCACGTAATCTCTGTCTTGTTTTTTCAAAACTGCCAATCATGCCATGCATGGACACGGTTCCAAGAAGTACTGCTCTCCCTTTTTTTAAGTACTGTACTCACGGTTTGCAAGGAAATCAATCCCACTCAGATTTTTCTTCTCCCTCACGTGTGCACCTAGCCAAATTCTCTCTGCCACCTTTTCTTTTTTCTTTCCAAGATCCAAACTACCAACACAAGTGCTCTTTTATTACTGACCCCTTTATATTTCTTTCGGTCTCCACTGCTACCAGGTCACGTACATCCCCAAATCCACAACGAATCTTTTTTTTTCGTGTGGATAAAATGAATATGGTCAAACAGCCACAACCGACCTTGCTTACTCTCTTTTTTTTTCAATAAATGTGCCCAGATATGATCCAACTTGTCTTTTTTCTCTCTCTCTAAGATGGCTGCTCTTTTTATCCTTTATTTTCGCCAAGGAAATTCCAAACTTGGACACCACCAACCGAATCAGCCAATTACAATACTACTTCTTCTTTTCTTTCCTTTCCTTCCCTTATTTTTTTTTGCCGATCAGATCTCCCTTTATCTCTCTCTGTTATTCCTTTCCAAACTCTCTCTTCTTGCCTTTTTTCTTTCACTCTCTTTTCAAACACACAAGTCGGTTAGCACTTTTTTTTACTTAGTTTCCAAAAACGTGAAGGGCAAGGACTCCAAACCGAACAGTCTTTTTTTTATGTCAACGTCCCAAGTAGAAGTCCTTCCATATAGCACAAAATCGTACGTAAAAAGAATATCCGCAGCTTTCCTTTTTTTCCTCTCTTCCAAATGTGGAAACAACCACCTCTCTTTGATTTACGTGCAGATTTCTTTCCTCCTTTCCAAATAAATAACAGATCTCTTTCCCCCTTTAATCTTCCTTGACTTTTTCGGATCACCACTAAGATTTCAGTTTTTTTTACTTCCAAATCCAAACGTGGCAACTGTTAACGTTATTTTTATTGATCCAAAGTTACCAACTAGGACGATTCGACCTGATATTTTTTTCAAGAATTGATCCAAAATAAGTGATTATCCAAGCTTTCCAAGTATAGCACACCACGTCCCCTTTTCTTCCACTGTAATTTCTCTCTCTCTCTCTCCTTACTTTCCAAGTACTTGCATGTGGCCCTTAAAAAAAATACTTGCACGTGGATGGAAACCAATCACCGTACCTTTCTTTGCTAACTTTCTTTATTATTTCTCTTCCTTCTTGATCTCCCAAAACGCAGTAGCACCTGCCTTTTCTGTTGCGGCCAATCCCTTCTTTCCTTCTATCTCTTTCCAATCAAGTACTACAGTCAATATACAGATCAATTAAAGCCAAAGCAAACCGACGAGCCCTTGGCCTTTTTTTTCTCGGCTCACAACGTCCCAAGTAGTACACCTCACAGTTTCCAACAAAAACAATCCTAGCACAGATTCGGCCAAAGCCCTTTTTTTTACTATTTTTCTACTGCAATCTCAACTTCCAAATATGCATGCACAACCGATCTGAAAATTTTCATTATCTCTCTCTCCATCATGAACCAAAGGACGAGGATGGCAACAAACGACGAAAGTGACTGGATGGTGATGATAGCGGTGAACAAAAGAGTGGCAGCGGATGATGATAATGAAGTGGATGATGGTGTATATGGATGCAGCGTGAACAAAACGTGCTTAGAACTCGAAACTCTAAAAGACTAGACCTAAACCAGCAACTCGACACACGATGCAACCGAAAATTCAACAATCCAAAAACAAAGTGAGAATAGCGAAAGGCTCAGACTGTCTGGGACACGGATGAACTAATCTAACTCTTTTTTGGCTTTTTCATGGACTGTAGGTATGAATGACAGATGCGATCTAAACTATGAAAAACTGTAAAATCCCACCGAGCAACCTGAAAACTGATACCAGTTGATAGAGGCGGGGTGTGCCAATCTTTTGATGAGATGATAACTATCGATTTGGTGGAGTCGACTTTGACGATCCGACTACAAACGTGCACGATGTTGCGCCTTAGCAATCGCTAAACCAACTCCGAGAGGTTACTGACGATGCTGGAAGCACGATCAGCCTGACCACGAAGGTCTATTCCTGCAAGCAATCGAAGAACAACCAAGAATATGATAAAGCAATCTGAATATTGCGATTATATATGAAGTATAGACGAAAGTGGGGTTTCATAAGCGGTCTTGGTCTGGTCGTTGGACACAAACGAAGTACACGAAGTTGCAACGATGGCTAACTTTTAAGTAAATAAAATCCCTCTGAACGATGCCTTAAGGGCTATATTTATAGGGAAAAGAGAGGGGATTTTGTCCACCCTTGGCAAGGTGGGACTAAAAATACCTCCTAAGTCGTTTTCCCTACAATTTGGACTCTAAAAATATATTACATGGGCCTGGCCCAAAATAAGGTGGCACAACACCAATAATAAGCTATGGACGAAATTTATGAAAGGCCATCTTGTATATTTTGTCCACCATCTTGTATGTCATCATGGTGGCTTCAAAGTCCGGAAATCTCCACTTGAACCTCCGTTCTTGTTCTCTTCGCACGCACCTTCATCTCCGTGCTTGACCAGGCTCCAATGTTCAACCTTCTTGTCAGTGCTAGGCCCTTCAATTGCAAGCAACACAAATGTATCTATGTTAGGCAGCATCATATTCTCATGAACATTAGAAACAGTACCAAGAAACAAAAGTACCTGATAATTTAATTGGCGTATCTGAGCTCTAGCAGCTGTTCCAAGAGGTAAAACAGTAGGGGATATGGGTGTAATTGTGGTAGCCATGTCCTCAACACCATATTATCAACGTGAATTGCTTCAAAAATTGCAGCGTTTAAGAGAAGGAAATTTTTTTGTAGAAGAATATTATCAGGAATTACAAACTGGCATGATTAGATGTGGTATTGTTGAGGAGAATGAAGCTATGCTTGCACGTGTTATGGGTGGATTAAATAGAGAGATTCAGACCATTCTAGAGTATAAGGAGTATACTAATATCACTCGTTTATTTCATCTTGCTTGTAAAGCTGAACGTGAAGTGCAGGATAGACAAGCATTGGTGCGAACTAACTTTTCTGCAGGTCGACTTCAATCATAGACACCGCTTGCATGTTCTACTTCCATTGCACCAGCACCTCCATTAGGTGCCACCTCCAGCCGTGATACAAGAAAGCAGGCACATCCACCACTATCTGCCAAGAGCACACCTGCCGGGCCTGCACAAAGCTCTTCTTCTTCCATGGCATCAACTGGGCACACAAGTGATATTATTTGTCGTCGTTGTAAGGGAAGAGGTCATTATGTGACAGAATGCAAATCTCAGCGTGTGATGATTGCTACTGAGGATGGTGGGTATGAGTCCGCTAGTGACTATGATGAGGAGACTTTGGCTCTTATTACACGTGAAGAACACGGTGGAGATGATTTTGATCATGAGATGCAATACATGGCTCCTGAAGACGCTGACAGGTATGAATGTTTAGTTGCTCAACGTGTTTTGAGTGTGCAGGTCACACAAGCTGAGCAAAATCAGAGGCATAATTTGTTCCATACAAAGGGAGTTGTGAAGGAACGTTCTGTGCGCGTCATCATAGACGGAGGAAGCTGCAACAACTTGGCTAGCATGGAGATGGTGGATAAGCTTTCTCTCACCACAAGACCACATCCACATCCTTACTACATCCAATGGTTCAACAACAACGGCAAGGTTAAGGTAACACGTACTGTTCTCTGCATTTTAGTATCTCTACATATGTTGATTATGTTGATTGTGATGTGGTACCTATGCAAGCATGTTCCTTATTACTTGGTAGACCATGGCAATTTGATAAAAATTCTGTACACCATGGTAGAAACAATCAGTATACTCTTGTTCATAAGGATAAAAATATTACTTTGCTTCCTATGACTCCTGATTCCGTTTTGAAAGATGATATTAATAGAGCTAATAAAGCAAATCAGGAGAAGAATAAGAGTGAAAATCAGATTGTGGCAAAAGAATTTGAACAACAAATGAAGCCTACTAATAAACCACCTAGTGTTGCTTCTGAAATTTAATTGAAAAGTGCATGTTTATTTGCCACCAAATGTGATATTGATGACCTAGATTTCAGCAAATCAATTTGCTATGCTTTTGTGTGCAAAGAGGAATTATTTTCATTCGAGGACGTGCCTTCCTCTTTGCCTCCTGCTGTCACTAACATTTTGCAGGAGTTCGCTGACGTCTTTCCACAAGACGTGCCATCGGGATTACCGCCTATTCGAGGGATTGAGCATCAGATTGACTTAATTCCCAGTGCTTCACTGCCAAACCGTGCGCCATACCGTACCAATCCAGAGGAGACGAAGGAGATTATGCGTCAAGTACAAGAGCTTCTCGACAAAGGTTATATACACGAATCTCTTAGTCCTTGTGTTGTTCCTATTATTCTAGTGCCGAAAAAGGATGGTACATCGCGTATGTGTGTTGATTGTAGAGGCATTAATAATATTACTATTCATTATCGTCATCCTATTCCTAGGCTAGATGATGCGGAGCATCCTTCCATCATCCCCATGGACTCTACATCGACACATCCAACCCCAAGAGGACCCATGACAAGAGCAAGAGCACATGCTTTGGAAACCGAGGTGAACTCCTTCCTACTAAACTTGCATATGGACACAAATGGAACATGTCTACTACCTCAACAAAACATGCTATGCCTCCTTAGGTATGAAGAGGAACATCACTAAGAAGCTCAGGAGCATCACCAAGGAGAAGGAGGACCACCCCAAGGCCGTGTGGACCAAGAACAAGGATAACAGTAGCAACACCGGAGGCTCCAGGCGACCCCGTGCGCACGGGCCCCCAAGACCGCGTGCCCACGGACTACACAGGAATCTGACGCTGGAGCACCCCATGCGCACGGGCCTGTACCGTGCCCACGGGACCCCCATGTGCACGGGCCCAACTTACCCCGTGCGCATGGGCCTCCCAGGATGGCCGGCTGAGATTGCATCTTCGGCTCCACTTCTTCTCCTTCGACCCCAAGGCTATATATTCCATACCTAGGACCATGTTTAGGGTCAGCAAAGTATTAGATGAGATCTTAGTGAGCTTTGCTCCATTACCTTCCCTCTTTGAGGATCAAGACCCCATAGGGAAGAATCCTTGAGGATTTCAAGACCTCCATTGGGAGAAGACTACCTTCAAGACCCCTCTTCCTTTGGATTTGGGATGAACTTTGCCATTGTATCTTTCCTTTGATTGTGTTTGTGACTTGTGGATCTTGTGTTGTTACCCTAGTGGATGTGTAATCGGGAATTGTTGGAGTGATTACCTCTTGTGTTCATCTTTGTGTTCTTGTTGTTCTTGTGGTTTCTCACCTTTTCCCCCTCCAAGTGTGAAAAGGTCCTTCCTAGGGTTCTACCCTACATCATCTTGGTATCATGAGCCACGTTGATTCACATCTTGAAGTCCCTACATTCCACTTTCTAGCTTGATTTTGTTGTTTTTCGTCCTAATCCAAAAATCCCCACCAAAAATAGCCCCAAAAAATTTTCTTGCAATTTGTTGATCTTGTGAGATTTGGTTGTTTTGATCCACAAATTTGTTGTTTGGCAAGTGGATCTACACCTCCACCTTCATCCCCACCCTTCCACCATTTGACTTTGGCCAAAAACTTGGGAATCACCATGAAATCAGATCAGTTCGTCCGCTCGCAAAGGACCCCGTTCACACGGGCCATCGGGACCCCGTGCACACGGGCCTCACTTACCCCGTGCGCACGGACTATCCAGGGACTTTCGGCCATTTTTTTGTTTTTCTCATTCGGTTTCACCACCACCTCTTGTGTTCTTCCGCACCATTCCACGTGTTTGTTTGAGTGTTCGGTTGCGACTTCTCTCATGTCCTAAGATGTTACGGCTACTTAGGCGCGAGTTGTTCGTCACCGCCACCAATCATCGACTCGGACAACAATTCGGCTTCGACAAGATCTTCTTCGACCGTAAGCAAGGACGGTAACCTCGACGACACCTTGCCATTAACTTGATAGCTTCGAGCCCTTTTGCGTAGCTTACCCATCGAGACTAGCTTGTTGAATATTGCCGGGCCACGCCTTAGTGCACCATTTAGTGTTCCGTCCATCCCGTGCATTTACTACTTGTTACCTCGTTGTGTGGCTCGTATATCAAGCATCATGGCATAGTTGAAAAAAAGAGAGAAAAGGCTTTTAAGAAAAAGAGAAGAGAAGTAAAGAGCTTATAAGCAATAGCATCGAGCCTCTTAGCATACGTGCATCCTCTTGGTCATCACATACATAAGCATACTTGGGATAGTGAGACGAGTGGATTCTCTATTAGGTTGGTGCACTAGCGTATCTAGCCCATTAGTGCAATCAAGCTAGCGTCTCTCTAGTATCCGTATGACAAGAGCTTTTCCCGTGATTTGACATCTTCGAGCTCAGCCCTTGGTAATGCAGATCCCATTTATCTTCCGTGTGTGTGTTCCTTGTGTTATCTTTGGAGGTTGATCTATTTGTCTTATTTACCATTTGTGAATCTTCTCAACTTTATCAACATCTTGACTAACATTTGCCTGAATTATTTGCGCCTTTCCTAACCAAGCTCCTCCATAGACCATTTACTTGTAGGTGTGAGAAACAATTCCTGGTACCAATTCCCCTATTGTAACATCGCGTGGGATCGTACTTGTTACATCCACAATCTTCGGAAAAGGTAACTTTGGTTTTGTTCTCTCATTTTTCCTACTCACCACCACTTTCTTATGATGGATAGGCCAAGTTCCTCTACCAACCCACTCTTCATCGAGCAAGACGGTGACATGTCATCATTCGTCACCAAGAGCCACCTCTTTGGTGCACAACGAGCGCTACATCAAGAGCAACAAGCAATGAACGACCGCATCACAACCTCGCGACCGACTTGCGACTCTCCGAGCAATGTACACAGGACTACTTTGACAACAGACTTGACACGCACAAGCAAGAGAATGATGCAAGAATGGACGAGATCCGAGCTTTGTTGGCCAACCGGCCTCCTTCAACTTCTTCCTACTCAAGACGGAGCCACTCCAGTCGACACTCCGACGACACCTTCTCTGGCTCAAGTACACCGTGATCAACCATCCTTCGACGAGCCGCACGTCAAGACCATCATGCATCTTGCAACCCGCTCCACATCAAGCATTCACAAGACCAAGTCGATGAGCAAGTTCCTTGTCCTCAAGCAAACCAAGTCGCTTTTGCTCAAGCTCAAGAACGACAACTTCTTCGTCGTCAAGAAGAAGAAGAATGAGCGCATCTACACCAAGAGGAACAAGACGCCGAGGCCGAATGACTTCAACAACAACAACGAGAAGCACAAGCTCTTGAGGCGGAACGTGCCCTTCAAGAATCAAGTTGAGCCATCGCAAACCACAATCGCGAACAGCGCAATCAAGAGGAAGCCCTTCGAGAAGAAATACAAGAGAGGGACTATCAACCCACGTGTGCACCTTCCAGCTCCTCAAGCTCCTCCACAAGCTCGTCAAGCTCCACCTCAACCTCAAGTTCAACAAGAGCAAGTTGATCATGAACTTCCTCCATGCCAAGAGCAATATGAGGATGATTACCCTCCACGTCAAGGGCTTCATCATCACCATCGCCAACAACACAATGAAGAGCAATGCTATGGAAAGCTCAAATTCACAATGCCCAAGTTCAATGGAAGCAATGATCCGGAAGAATATCTCTCATGGGCATTGAAGGTCGACAAAATCTTTCGTTTGCACAACTATGAGAAAGAGAAGAAGATCGCAATGGCATCACTTGAGTTCCAAGACTATGTGCTCATATGGTGGGAACAAGTCCTTGAGCGCCGAGAAGCACGAGGTGACCCTCCAATCACCACTTGGGCTCAAATGAAGGATGTCATGCGAGCACGATTTGTGCCCACCTACTACAACCGTGATCTCTTCAAGAAGCTACAACTCCTCAAGCAAGGTACAAAGAGTGTTGAAGAATACTACAAGGAGAAGGAGATAGCCTTGATTCGAGCCAATGTCAAGGAAAATGATGAGAAAACAATGGCAAGATTCTTGAATGGACTCAATCATCCCATCAAGAAGATCACCGACTTCCAACCCTACTCCAACCTCATCGAGCTCGTGCATCAAGCGACAAAGGCGGAATGTCAAGTGCAAGATGACTTCAAGTACGCCAAGTACTCATCCAAGACATACGGCTTCTCCAACAATCAAGCTTCAACAACTCCTCGAACATCTACTTCAACCAAGCCTTCTCCAAGCAATGACGACAAGACAAGCTACAAGAAACCTTCATCAAGTTCAAGTCGTCTTCCTCCTACTACAAGCAACCACAAGTCGCGTGCTTCTTCATCTACTCCGACCGATGCGACCGTCAAGACAAGCACTTTCAAATGTTTCACTTGCGGCGGCCGAGGCCACAAGTCCTATGAATGCACAAAAAAGCGCACCATGATCCTCAACGACGATGGCACCTACGACTCAATGAGTGACGATGAAATGGAAGATATTGAGCAAGTGGCCATGCACCGGCGAGTGAACGAGGATGAAGATGATAGAGTCTTTTGTGATGAGGATTCGAGCCCCGCTCTTGTTGTCTCCAAGGTCTTGACTCTTCAACATCAACAAGAATAAGACCAACGATGCCATATCTTCCACACCAAGGCCGACATCAATGGAAGGTCAGTCAAGGTCATCATCGATGGAGGTAGTTGCCACAACTTGTCAAGTGACGAACTATGCTGCAAGCTTCAATTGATCAAGGGGAAGCACCCGCACCCCTATAAGGTTCAATGGCTAAGCGACTCCGACACTATCCGAGTTGAGCATAAGGTCCTAGTATCCTTCAAAATTGGTGCATATGAGAACACTTTGGAGTGTGATGTGGTCCCAATGACCGTTTGCCACCTCCTTCTTGGTCGACCATGGCAATTTGATCATGGTGTCATCCACAATGGCCGTACCAATCACTATAGCTTCAAGATGAAAGGAAAGGAGTATGTGCTACGACCTATGTCTCCTAGTCAAGTGATAGCCGACAAGCAAGCCAACCACCATAGAGAGAAGAGTGAGAAAGTGAGCCACCCAAACATGAGTGAGAGCAACAAGCCAAACTTGAGCGCCTTTTTGCCTAGAGAAAAAAACCTCATCCTCTTTGCCACAAAAAGTGAGATGAGATAAGTGTGTGAGAACCCATCGAGTGTGATACACTTTGTCCTTGTGTGCAAGGATGGAGAACCAAAAACTAACACCGCTCACGAGCTACCTTTGGTGTTTCAATCTCTTTTGCAGGAATTTCAAGATGTTTTCCCCGATGAGCTACCTCCGGGTCTACCTCCTCTACAAGGCATTGAGCATAGAATCGACCTCATCCCCGGAGCGCCACTTCCAAACAAAGCTCCATACCGTGTCAATCCCGAAGAAACCAAAGAGATTCAACGGCAAGTACAACAACTAATCTACAACGGTCATGTACGTGAAAGCTTAAGCCCTTGTGTCATTCCCGTTATACTTGTGCCTAAGTCCGATGGAAGTTTCCGCTTGTGTTCCGATTGTAGACCCATAAATGCTATCACCGTTCGCTATAGGCATCCCATTCCTCGCCTAGATGATATGCTTGATGAACTTAGTGGAGCCAACTTTTTCTCTAAAATGGATCTTAAAAGTGGCTATTATCAAATCCGCATACAAGAGGGTGATGAATGGAAACCGCTTTCAAAACCAAATTTGGGTTATATGAGTGGTTACTCATGCCTATGGGTTTATCGAAGGCTCCCGGTACTTTCGTGCGTCTCATGCATCATGTACTTCGCCCTTATATTGGAGTCTTTGTTGTGGTTTACTTCGATGATATTCTTGTGTTTAGCAAAACCATGAAAGAGCATCATGATCATGTTAGGGCTATTTTGCAAAAACTTCGCAAGGAAAGTATTTATGCCAACATGAAAAAGTGCACATTTGGTGTTGACAAAGTGGTTTTCTTGGGCTTCGTTGTCTCTTCCAAGGGTGTCCATGTTGACGAAACTAAAATTGAAGCAATTAAAACTTGGGCCCAACCCACCAATTTGCAACAAGTGCGTAGTTTTCTTGGTCTTGCAGGTTTTTATAGTCGCTTTGTGAAAGACTTTAGCACTATTGTCGCTCCTTTGCATGCTTTGAGTAAGAAGAATGCTTCTTTTGTTTGGGGATCTTTGCAATCCACCGCTTTTGATGAGCTCAAGTCTTTGCTTACTCATGCTCTGATTCTTGCTTTGCCCAACTTTGACAAAACTTTTGAGGTTCATTGTGATGCAAGTGGTACCGGAATTGGCGGAGTTTTGATGCAAGAAAAACAAGCAATTGCATACTTTAGTGAAAAACTTTCCGGTGCTCAACTTAACTATCCCATCTATGACAAAGAATTGTATGCTTTAGTGCATGTGCTACATGTTTGGGAACATTATCTTAGACCTCATGAGTTTTTGATCCATACCGATCATGAAGCTCTTAAGTACCTAAAAGGTCAAACTAAGTTGAACAAGAGTCATGCCAAATGGAGTGAATTTATTGAGTCTTTTCCCTATGTGATAAAGTACATTAAGGGTAAGGAATATGTAGTTGCCGATGCACTTTCACGCATATGCACGCTTGTCACCAAACTTGAGTTGAATGTTATTGGCTTTGAGCACATAAAAGACTTGTATGCTAATGATCCATCTTTTGCAACTCATTATGCTAAATGTTTGACGCATACATCTTGGGAACAATATTATATCAAGGATGTTTATCTTATGAGAGCTAACAAACTATGCATTCCCGAGTCTTCTCTTCGTTTGCTCCTTTTGCAAGAGGCTCATGGAGGCGGACTCGTGGGATACTTTGGACGCGACAAGACTTTCGCCATGCTCTCCAAGAACTACTTTTGGCCCAAGATGTTCCACGATGCCTCACGCTTCACCACAAGATGCTCAACATGTCGCAAAGCTAAGTCTAAAGCTCAATCCCATGGTCTTTACATGCCTCTTCCTATTCCTTATCAACCTTGGGAAGACATTAGCATGGATTTTGTACTTGGTTTGCCTAGAACTCAAAATGGAAAGGATTCTGTATTTGTTGTTGTGGACCGATTTTCTAAGATGGCACATTTCATTCCTTGCAACAAGATAGACGATGCTTCACATGCTGCCAATCTCTTTTGTAGGGAAATCTTGCGCCTCCATGGAGTACCAAATACAATCATCTCCGACCGCGACATCAAGTTCTTGAGTTACTTTTGGAAGACGCTATGCGCCAAGCTCGGAATCAAGCTCTTGTTCTCATCCGCATACCATCCTCAAACGGACGGCCAAACGGAGGTGACGAACCGGACACTATCCACTCTCCTTCATGTGTTGATCAAGAAGAACATCAAGGAGTGGGAGGCGTGCCCCCCATCGACGAGTACGCGTACAATAGTGCAAGACATTCGACTACCGACAAGTCCCCATTCGAGGTCGTCTACGGCTTCAACCCGTTGTCTCCTTTGGACATTCTACCTCTACCTCTACAAGAGCGCACCAACATGGATGCGAGTGCACGAGCAAGCTACATCAAGAAGATGCATGAAGATACAAGGAACATCATTGAGCGCCAAGTACAACGACTAGCAACCAAGCTCAACATCAACAAGCAACCCATGATCTTCAACATAGGTGATCTCGTGTGGCTACACCTTCCGAAGGACCGCTTACCCAACAAACGCAAGTCCAAACTTCTCCCTCGAGCTGATGGACCATTCAAGGTGCTAGCACGCTACAATGACAACGCCTACAAGATTGAACTCCCACGTGAAAAGTACAACGTGAGCGACATCTTCAACGTCAAAGACCTCTCGCCTTTCCATGGTGATGAAGAATTTGATCCGAGGTCGGATCTTTCCCAAGGGAGGGGAGATGATGCGGAGCATCCTTCCATCATCCCCACGGACTCTACATCGACACATCCAACCCCAAGAGGACCCATGACAAGAGCAAGAGCATGTGCTTTGGAAACTGAGGTGAACTCCTTCCTACTAGACTTTCATATGGACCCAAATGGAACATGTCTACTACCTCACCAAAATATGCTATGCCTCCTTAGGTATGAAGAGGAACATCACCAAGAAGCTCAGGAGCATCACCAAGGAGAAGGAGGACCACCCCAAGGCCGTGTGGACCAAGAACAAGGAGAACAGCAGCAACACAGGAGGCTCCAGGCGACCCCGTGCGCATGGGCCCCCAAGACCCCGTGCCCACGGACTACACAGGAATCTGACGCTGGAGCACCCCGTGCGCACGGGCCTGTACCATGCCCACGGGCCCCCCGTGTGCACGGGCCCAACTTACCCCGTGCGCACGGGCCTCCCAGGATGGCCGTCTGAGATTGCATCTTCCGCTCCACTTCTTGTCCTTCGACCCCAAGGCTATATATTCCATACCTAGGACCATGTTTAGGGTCAGCAAAGTATTAGATGAGATCTTGGTGAGCTTTGCTCCATTAGCTTCCCTCTTTGAGGATCAAGACCCCATAGGGAAGAATCCTTGAGGATTTCAAGACCTCCATTGGGAGAAGACTACCTTCAAGACCCCTCTTCCTTTGGATTTGGGATGAACTTTGCCATTGTATCTTTCGTTTGATTGTGTTTGTGACTTGTGGATCTTGTGTTGTTACCCTAGTTGATACGGGGCTAACCCGGTGTAGGCCGATCTTTCACGTTTGGAGTGGGATCCCTCGAAGAGCACGATGAACACGGGGATGAACGGAGAGAAATCACAAGGGGAAACACTCAAGAACAAGTCTAATCACACATCCACTAGACAATCAAACACACAAGATCACAAGGTACATGAACAACAAAGGGAAAGATACAAGGTAAGGTTCATCTCCAACAGGAGGTCTTGATGATATCCTAGACGGATCTTCCCACGAGGGGGTCTTGATGATATCCCGCAGGATCTTCTCCTAGATGGAGGTCTTGGCCTCCAATGGAGTAGTGGTCTCTTTCTCTCAAGAGTAGAGATAGGTAGGAGCAAAGCTCACATACAAATGAGCTATCACTTTGCTAACCCTAGAAAGGATGAGGGAAAGGTCTATTTATAGTCTAAGCCACGAAGGGGTAAGTGGGAGAGAGATACAAGGCCAAAAGGCCCAGCTGCACACACATGCAGCGGACGTCTGGTCCTTACCGGTCGTCCGGTCGCTCACGGAGGTCCGGACGTCCGGAAGGGCTCGAACTTCCACAAATTCGGCTCGGATGAAGTTGCACCGGTCGACCGGAGATGGCGGTCGTCCGGTTGCTGGTCGTCCGGTCTTGGACGGACGTCCGGCCGCTGTAGCTTTCGTCGGCTGGCCGTCTGGGATGCGTCAGGTACCGGACGTCCGGTGGGCGCCGATCGTCCGGGCGCTGTAGAGGGTCGGACGTCCGGTGGCTTCCGGTCGTCCGGTCGCTGTAGACTCCGCAGCTCCTTCTTCTTCCGTCTTCTCTTCCATGCTTCCCTCGCGGATGGTGTAGGTGTTCCTTGGCGCTTGCACTCCTCCTCATCGTCCGTGAAGCTCCGGCAATACATATTCATGCACACGGGTGGAGTGTCAAGTAGTATACCATCCACGAAGGGGTCAAGTGAACACGTGTAAAGGAGAAGATTCACCTTTATGTATGAGAAGTGCAGGTCGCACGTGTCACTTGCCAAACAGACTCTTGACATGGTGATGACCGTAGGATGCTCCGCATCATCCCCTCCCCCTTGGAAAATATCCGACCTCAGATCAAAAACCAAATCACCATGGGAATGAGATGGAGGTGTCGTGTCGAAGTGGTCGATCACCAAGCACTCATCGTCTAGTAGCTCGAAATGGGCACTCTCCAATGCCGCACCTTCTTGTGATTCCTTCAAAAGGAGAAAATAGAACAAACACTTGGAAAAATAAATGTGGTTAGCGTTAGTGCAAAACCAAGCATTCAAGAGGTGATTCACCAAACAAGTGTCGTCATCAAGCATAGCATAGGGTGTGACAAAGGATTGTGACCTGGCATGTAAGCATATGAATCGAGCACAAGAAAAGATATCATGAGGACAAGTATGCAAATGTGAGGTAGAGATGCAAATATGTGTGACAAGATAACAAGCATCTACCTCGAGGTCATAGCAAGCGTTCACAAATTGCTCAATGAAAGGTCTATGGTAGGCATAAGAATCGTCCACAACACCAAATAAAATGAAGTGTCTAAACACATGGGTCAAGTGCAAGACAATCCAAGCATAATGTGCATAGGGTGTAGTGAATATAGTGTGGCACTCAACACAACATAAAGAGCAAGTGTTCATCATGTGTGAGGCAATCAAGTGAATCATGTGACAAGCAAAGGGACATGGCATATGTGAAGAAATGATATTGGTGCAACCAACCATATGATAGTAGCAAGTAGTCCAAGAATTTGATGCAACACACAAGGTATATATGTCATGAAGCATGGAAATGTGGCAATCATGGTTGAAAGCAATATCTCGAACTTGTGTGCAAATGCTGCAAGCAACACATGAAGTATGATCTGCAATACACAAGCTCAAGAAGGATGTCACCTTGAAAGTGTGTCCTTGTGCATTCTTCACAATGCCGAAGTGGAAGCAAATACGGTGTAGAAGCAAGTCATGGTAGAATGTATGAGGCTCGCTCTCAAGAGATCGAATGGTCAACTCACGTGAAGTGGAAGTCGACACAAAGTCCAAGTATCCTACACATGCACAAAACAAAACAAAGAAAGTATGCGCATGGTAGACAAACACATCATCCATCGTGATGGTTCTCATCTTTTGCACAAAACCATTAGAAGCACAAGTGCATGAATAATATGATGCAACAATGGCTAAATTCATGGCACTAGTTATATGGTGCAAAGAAGTAAGACAGGCATGCTTCACAAGAATTATGTCAAAATCTCCAAATATATGCGAGAATGCTATGGGGGCAATCTCATGAGCAAGAAGAGAATCATTGTTGCACTCAATACATGGCAAATCATCTAGCATGAGAGAGGCAACACATGGAGATATATGACAAGAAGCAATATGAGTCATATGCAAAGCATATAGATGGTTTTCATCAACCGCATGAAATGGTGATGCAACATAAGCAAGCATAGTAATCAAGTCGTGCAAACCAGTGGAGCGAAGATGCAACACACTAGAGTAAATCATGGCAATCATGTCATGTGAGCAAATAATAGGCATAGGGAATGCACATGACATATCACAAGCACGAGCACGAAGCAAGATCAAAGTATCATCATAGGAATGGTGCACAAAAGGAGCATGGCAAGAACAAGCAATATCTCCACCAAGCTTGCAAATACACATACAAGTACTAGAATTAATCATCATGTGTAATGCAAAGCATGGGTCAGAAATGCATGTCAAAGGCATAGGAATGAGCATATCATGCAAAGTGAACATGGCAAGATAGGCATATGATATGTAATGAACAATAACCCATAGCCAAGTGAGGGCCATGTAGAATGAATGTGCGACGTCTTTGCGCGAAGAGAGCGGTGGGAAAGACAATCCATGGGATCCCAAATCATTGTTGCTCTCTAGAGATCGTTTTGTCAACTCGTGGGATTGCGAGGTTGACAAGTATTCATGGGTACCTACACAAAAGAGACACAAACCAAAGAAATTGTGCGTGTGGTAAATGTACACATCATCCATCATGATGTGTATGTGCACGTGTGAGTTAGCACAAGATAAGCATCTCTCAAAGAAATTTGATGCATGGTATATGAACATGTCATCCATCATGAAAGAATAGTTATTGTGTATGACACGATGGGGACACAAATTGAGAATGCAAGTGTATGGCACATCAATAGCATGTTTATTCATGGAGAGCATATGGTGCACACGAGTATGGGGATCATGCAATGAATGGGATGGATCAAAATCTCCTAAAATGTACAAGGAAACTATGGGGGGCCTCCTCATGAGCAATAGCGGAAATATCATATGGAGAAAATGGACAACATCCAAAACAATGCATATCCGAAGCTAGGTGGTCATGGCATGGCATATGAGATAAATGATGCAAATGGAGCATATCAATATCATCACAAGAAAAACAAATGCCAATAACCTTGGGCTTGTCATCTATGCCATATGTGCAAATTGGGTTTATTTTAATGGCATATGCATAGTCACTATGAAGAGATTGCAAATAAGACATATGGTGGATCTCATGCATAGCATATGACAAGTCAAGCGGATTATCAAACATGATGTGACCTAAAGAATTGTCACAAGAAATCCTATGTAACATTGCATCACTACTAATAGACTCCACATGAGAATCATCATATTCATCATAAATGGGCAAATCATCACATGGAGAAATCATACTAGCATGAAGCAAGGTACTAGGTGGATCAACATCATGCAAGCAATCAATGTCAAGAATGTCCACTAGTGGGACTTGAGCATCACCTTCACCTTTGTTACCTTTTTCATTCCACTCAAGTGGTGTAGATGAGGTGGGAAAGACCAAATGATGGTCAATATCATCATCTTGATGGAACCATGTGGGGGGTGCATCATATTCCACCATGGCCATCATCTTGTCCAAAGGGAGGACAAAGTCGTCGAGGATTGGCGCGTCATCATAAATGGGACCTAGCACCAAATGAGAAGACACAATTGAGGTAGAGGTCAAGTTGTTAGAAATGCAAATGGCCTCATGAGACCTATCAACTATCACACTCTCTCTATGTGGTGGTTCACTCACTCCCTCAAAATAGGTGCACTCAAAGTCACATATGGTGGAGTCACTCATCTCACACAAGTGGTGGGGGTTGTGGCTCTCCTCACATGGAAAGTGGGGCAACTCGTCATATATGGGGCTAGTGGTGAAGTCACTCTCACTCTCAATATGGTGGCAAAAGTCACTCAAGTTATCATACATCGCCGTGGTCGAAGGGAAAATCCCATGCTCAACCATCTCATCGTTGTTGCCGTGGATGAAGGCCGAAGATGGCACATCATTGCTCTCCTCCATGACCGAAGGGAAAATCCCATGCTCGATCATCTCGTCACCGTCGCCGTTGATGAAGGCCGAAGATGGCACATCATCACTCTCGCCTCCAAAGATGGAAGCATCATCCTCGCTCGCCACCTTGTCGCTCGCCTCCAAAGCTCGGTCCTTGAGGGTCTTCGTAGTCGTACTCGTCGCCGCACCATCTTGAAAAAGAGTCGAAGTAGACTCGGCACCATCAATGCCACAAAGAGGGATGGCGGTGAAGTCGAACTTGGGAGCATCATCTTGGAGCTTGTCGGGCTTGGACATCTTGGTGGTACTATCCTCATGCTCGTTCTCATGGAGCTTGGTCGCCGCGAAGTTTGGTTGGGGTGGAGAAGCCTTGGCCTTCATGAGTTCTTGTTCTGCCTTGAGAGCACCAATGTAGTTGTCGTCGAGCGACTCATAGTTCTCGAGGAAGATTGTCTTGGAGATGTCGTTGTTCAATCCCATCATGAAGTGGAACTTCATCCAATTGGGGTCGTCCACGCCGGCTCGTCGCAAGGCATTCTTCATCTCCTTGAAGTACGCGTCGATGGACTTGGATCCTTGGATGGTGTTCTCCAATTGGCGTTGAAGTTGTTCCGTGTAGGTTGGAGGCACAAACTCTCGCCGCAAAGCTCTCTTCGTCTTGGGCCAACTCATCTCGTAGCTCTCCGAAGGTGTGTGAAGCCACCATGTCGAGGCATAGTCGTGGAAGTTTCTTGTGGCGCACTTCACTTGATCTTCGGGACGAACTTGATGTAGCTTGAGGTAGTCGTCCATCAAACGCTCCCACTCGAGGTGCTCCTCGGGTTCTTGAGTTCCATAGAAAGGAATCGCATGGTCGATGTCGAGGTTGTAGTAGCTCGTGGAAGTCGCGGACTTGAGCTTGGGGAGCTTCTCTTGAGCGTAGTCTTGGGGTGCTTGTAGGCGAAGATGCCGTATGTCCATAGGCGAAGATGCCTTGAAGTCACTTGGCGAAGATGCCAAGGGAGATGGTGAAGTCGTTGAGCGGTAGTTGGTGTTGTGCTCTTGACCTTCACGTTCTTCTTGGTGATGGTGTCGATGCCGATGTGATCTTGCCGGAGATGGTAGCTCGGAAGCATGTGCTCTTGAGCGTCTTCTCGAAGATGAGGAAGATCGCTTGTAGGACTTCATGGGGCTTTGATCTCCTCCATTTGAGCTTGCATCTTGGCGTCGTAGTTGTTTTTCGTGGCATCAAATTCGTCGTTGTTGTTGTAGACCGAAGGTGAAATGCCTTGCCTATCCATCACAAGACTCGAGTAGAGGTGAGTTGGAAATGAGATAAACAATACCAAGTTACCTTTTCCCAAAGTTGAGGATGTATCCCGTTTCACTCAATGTGAGATGAAATAATAGTGGAATTGGTACCGGACTTGTTCACTCACACCTATCAAGTAAAGCTTATGGTAGATCTCGGTGAGGATAGTGGCACAAAAATTTAATGCAAAATGTTAGCAAGAGTCAATAATGTTGAAAGAGATTCACAAATTTGCAAGTAAAACAAGTAGACCAATAGCAATATGTGGCACACGGAAACACACACAGATAGATAAATGGGGTCGTGCAACCAAGGAATGAGCACAAAATGTGGAATCCACGGAAAACGCTCATGTTGCACAACTCAAGAGAGACGCTAGCACGATTGCTCAATAGGCGGATACGACACTTGTGCACAACCTATAAGATGCAAAATGGATATAATTTCTATCCCAAGTATGCTATGTATGTATGGTTCCCGGTGTTTCTCTCAAGATGATCCAAGATGATCGGATATGATATATTTTGATGCTATGGCTATTGCTTACAAGCTCTTTGCTACTTCTGTTTTGCTTAAAAGTTTATTCTCTCTTTTTTTTCTTTTTATGGCCACTTTTGCACAATGCACAAACCAAGATACCAATTGTGTATATGCGGGAACAAACTTGTGACACAAGATATGATACCAATATGATATGGTATGTATGCAATGGATGGTGTAGATCACTAATGTGCACAAGTAATGTTGCCGGCAATACTCAAATGGCTAGTCTCGATAGGCAAGTAACGCAAAATGGGCTAGGGGTTAACAATGCAATTGCAAGGGAATATACAATGGTGTCGTCAAGGTTACCATCCTTTGCGATGATGAGTGGCGGTGTTCTTGATGTAGATACCAAGATGATGGAGACTCGTCCCAAAGTAGCCGAAACACCTTAGGAAACGGAAAAACCGCGAACTCAAAATCTCAAATGACAAATGTCAAATGGTGGTAGCGGGAATGCGGTGGTGGTTTGCACTCGGCAATGTGGAAGTGGGATGATGGGTTATGCGAGTCAATGTTGAAGTTGTTGTCCCTAAGTAGCTGAAACACCTTAGGAGACACAAGCCACAACTCAAAAAGCTCAAACAAAATTCGATTAATTTGGGGTGGAAGAAGTGTATGGTGGGCAATGCTATGCAGAAGTCGTGGTGGTGGTTGATGAAGAAGAAATCATCCCTAAGTAGCTGAAACACCTTAGGAGACTCGAATCACTACTCAAGCAACCACATATACAATGGGGAACAAAATTGGTTAGGTTGTGGAAGTCGGTGGTGGCTATGCGGATTATATGGTGGAAGGCCTAGGCAAAGATGCCAAAGTTCCAAACATTTGATGGAGTCAAATGATGTTGGTGGTATTTCTGTGGGAAGGGGGATGTCAAGAGCTTCCAAACGAGCTAAAGAACGTCAAAATAGGAGTTCGGATGAATTAGTTATGGCCGAAATAAGAATCAGCTAAAGTCAATATCTACAGGTAGCGGACGTCCACTAATGGACGGATGTCTGGTGGCCGGACGTCCGGTCGGGTCGGAAATCCGCTGTTTCAGCTCGGGATCGGGGTTCCAGTCGTCCGGGAAAGGTCGGACATCCGGTGCTTCGTGGGGGTCTGGACGTCCGTAAAACGCGGTCGTCCGGTGGGTCGGGGTTAACGCGAGAATTGAGTTCCGGGACGCGATTTTGTGCGGAAAATGGAGATTTCGGGGTCAAAATTGACGAGATTTTGTGGATGGAAGATGGGGAAACTTGGGGAAATGCTAGATCCACTTGAAACCAAGCAAATCCATGGATCAAAATTATAGAGGCAAAGGTGTCCCGTCTTTCGATGAGATGATGGATATCGCTTTGGTGGAAGTCGACTTTGACGATCTGACTACGAACGTGCGAGGACGTCGTGCCTTAGCAATCGCTAAACCAACTCCGAGAGGTTATTGACCATGCCGGAGCTCGATCAACCTGACCACGAAGGTCTGTTTCCTGCAGGCAAACGAAGAACAAGCAAGAAACTGAGATTGCAGTCTGGATATTGCGAATATAAGATGAAAGCTTTATTGATCAAAGGTGGGGTTCTGTGACGCCTTTGTCTGGTCGTTGAACACAAATGAAGTACGCGAAGTTGCAGCTATGGCGAACTTTAATCTAAACAAAACCCAAAGTCTAAACGATTCCCTAAGGGCTGTATATATGGAGGAAGAGGGGGGAATTTCGTGGCCCTTGGTGGAGGGGTCCGAAATCAACCCTATCTCTTGTTTCCCCACACATACGGATTCTGAAAATAGCCTATACTTATGTATTTCGAAATTACATGGGCCTGGCCCAATAATAAGGTGACGCAGCACCTAGAATAGCCTCGGGATGAAATTTATGAAGTGGCATCTTGTATATTTCGCCCAAGGCTTCATGCACCCATTATGGTGGCTTCAAAGTCCTGAAATCATCACTGGTAACTCCGTTCTTGTTCCCCTTGCGCATGCCATCATCTCCATGCTTGTTCTTGCTCCAATGTTCATCCTTCTCCAAGCTAGGCCCTTCATTTATAAGCAAAACAAATGTATCCAATTTAGGCAGCATCATACTCTCAAGAACATTAGAATCATTACCAAGAAACGAAAGTACCTGGTAATTTAGTTGGCGTGCGTGAGCTCTAGTAATTGGTCCAGTATGTATAGTAACAGGGGCTGTGGGTGTAACAATTGTATTGATGTCCTCATCACAAAATCAACAAAACATCATCAAAACCAACAAATCACAAAAAAAATTGGGGCTATTTTTGGTGGGGATTTTCGGATTTTGGGGAAGAACACAACAAAACAAGGCTAGAAAATGGTGGGAGGGACTCCAAATACGTGATAAACGTGGCCCATGATACCATATGATACGGGGCTAACCCGGTGTAGGCCGATCTTTCATGTTTGGAGTGGGATCCCTCGAAGATCATGATGAACACGGGGAAGAACGGAGAGAAATCACAAGGGGGAACACTCAAGAACAAGTCTAATCACACATCCACTAGACAATCAAACACACAAGATCACAAGGTACATGAACAACAAAGGGAAAGATACAAGGTAAGGTTCATCTCCAAGAGGAGATCTTGATGATATCCTAGACGGATCTTCCCACGAGGGGGTCTTGATGATATCCCACAGGATCTTCTCCTAGATGGAGGTCTTGGCCTCCAATGGAGTAGTGGTCTCTCTCTCTCAAGGATAGAGATAGGTAGGAGCAAAGCTCACATACAAATGAGCTATCACTTTGCTAATCCTAGAAAGGATGAGGGAAAGGTGTATTTATAGTCTAAGCCACGAAGGGGTAAGTGGGAGAGAGATACAAGGCCAAAAGGCTCGGCTGCACACACAGGCAGCGGACGTCCGATCGCTCGTGGAGGTCTGGACGTCCGGAAGGGCTCGGACTTCCGCAAATTCGGCTCGGATGAAGTTGCACCGGTCGTCCGGAGATGGCGGTCATCCGATTGCCGGTCGTTCGGTCTTGGACGGACATCCGGCCGCTGTAGCTTTCGTCGGCTGGCCGTCTGGGATGCGTCAGGTAGCGGACGTCCGGTGGGCGCCGGTCGTCTGGGCGTTGTAGAGGGTCGAACGTCCGGTGGCTTCCCGTCGTCGGGTCGCTGTAGACTCCGCAGCTCCTTCTTCTTCTGTCTTCTCTTCCATGCTTCCCTCGCGGATGGTGTAGGTGTTCCTTGGCGCTTGCGCTCCTCCTCGTCGTCCGTGAAGTTCCGGCAATACATATGAATGCACACGGGTGGAGTGTCAAGTAGTATACCATCCACGAAGGGGTCAAGTGAACACGTGTAAAGGAGAAGATTCACCTTTATGTATGAGAAGTGGAGGTCGCACATGTCACTTGCCAAACGGACTCTTGACATGGTGATGACCGTAGGATGCTCCGCATCACTAGTGGATGTGTAATCGGGAATTGTTGGAGTGATTACCTCTTGTGTTCATCTTTGTGTTCTTGTTGTTCTTGTGGTTTCTGTAACGCCCGAGACCGACGCTCCAGATGCCTTCCTTGTATTCCGAGATTCGTTGTGTGATTTGTTTTGTTCGTTGCATTCATCCTTGCATCATGTCATCATGCAACCCCTTTTTCTAAAACTCATCTAAATAAATTGTATGGATCTTCGATCCATTTAAATCGAGGGAAGGGTGACTTCTCTTTATAACATATCTTCCAATATTAGAGAGCTATATTTAAATGTTCCATTGATTTGGAATTAACCATAACCCACTTGCAAAATATCCCATGCCGTTGTTATCTCAATTCTTGGTCTCCAACCTTGCCCATAATTTCTTTCATCATTTTCCGGAGCTCCACCAAAAATCTCAACATTTTTGAACACTTCTAAATCCTAGTCCTTGTTCAAACCATTTGAATTAAATTCAAATGACTTTGAATTTAATTCTTGCAATCTTGCCCACACCATTTTTCTTGGAACAAGCGCATTTTTGCGAGTCCGGGAAAATTACCCCCATGCCCAAATTCTTGTCCACTCATTTGTTTTCTCTACCTTTCTTTCTTTGCTTTTCTGTCTTTGGAAGAGATTTGAATAAAGGGAGGGGAAGATCAGCCACATCCCACTACCTAACCAGCTAGACCAGACCGGCCCATTTGCCCCTGGAGGCCCAGCTAACCACTGTTAACCCTAGCCCCGACCGATCCCAGCCACCACGCATCTCTCTCCCTCTTGTTTCCTGCCTGCCGCCACACACACACACACACACACGCATCGAGCCAGGGAGACGAGCTCCCTGCGCCCGATCCCCTCGCCGCCCTCCTCCTTTGTCCGGCCCGAAACCGCCGTTGTCGTGCCTCTTCGCCTCCGCGCTGTCCATCCCGTGATCCGGCGCCCCAGCCTCGTCAGCGCCCGTGCCTCCTCCTCCCTCACCTACGGCCTCCTCCTCGTCACCCCGCGCCTCCCGGAGGGCCACCCTGTGCGCGACTCCGCCGCCTTGCTGCCTCGGCCCCGCCTCTCCACTTCCGTGCTGGCTGCCGCAGCCTCGCGTCGTCCGTCCTCGTGCGCCTGCTCCGAGGCCCTGCCTCTGTTTCCGGCCGCCGCCAGCTAGCAGCTCCGCCGGAGCCACGTCCGCTGCGCCAAGCCCCTGCCTGCTGCTGGCGCCGGTGCCAAGCCAACCCCCCTGCCTCGTCCTCGTCTGCAAGGGACATGAGCAACCGAAGTCGCGCGCCTAGTTCCCCTGCATCATGCGAGTCGCTGAGTCCCCTGCATCAAGCTGCTGCTGGCCTTCGAGCAGCCACACATCGACGGCCATGTCTTTGCCGCCTCCAGCCTAGCCTGCATCCCCGTCGCTCCTCCTCGGCTTCTGCGTGGTCCTCATCGCCAAGACTCAAAGACACAACCCCGGCCTCCTGTACCCGTGCTGCACTTTGATGCCCGCTATCGTCATGCACCTTCACTTGCTGTTACTATTGACGCCAAGTCCAATGACCGCCAAGCAGGGAATAGCGTCAAGTACCACGACCTCTTTGGGAGACCCGTGAACATCAAGTTCCTCTGCCACGAACGGTTACAGTGTTGTGGATCCGGCAAGTACCCTCTCCGATCGCCAAGACCAAGTACACGAAGTGACCCCAAGTACCACGACGACCATTGCTCGCCGAGTTCGTCTACCGCCGAAATGTACCATCTACCGTCGCCTGAAGACCCGTGTACCACTACCGACGCCGTGTACGACTACTCCCCACGACGACCCGTGAACGTCTACTTCCACTACCGTCGCGAGAATGACTACTTCCACTACGACTCGTGAATGACTACTTCCCTCGACGAACCCGAACCGCTCCGAAATGCACGCTTCAAAGGTATAATCCCGAGATGACGACCGCTCGTGAACGAATGCATGCTTGGTTGTATGAGATGCTCAAGTTTTGCACCGTGATCGAATTGTCCTTGCGATGCCCCTCTTTTGCCATGCCACCGTCCCGTGGGAACCCGGAATTCGGGATCACCCCACCATCTTGCATGACACGCTCACGCCCACTTCTTTTGCACCGGTATCTCCGTGAGTTACCGGAAATGATATGTTGTTGTGACATCATCTTCGGATTCGTTGCCGTGGCACCCGTTTTGTTCCGCCATGGTGACCAAATGCTCCTTATCTTCTTCATGTCAACTTTTTCATAAAAATTGCATAAACCTTGATTATGTCATTCGCATCATGTTAACAACATTTAAATAGTTAAATTTGTGTTTGCATTAAATTGCTAAATGACATATGGGGATTTTTCGGAATTGTTGTTTGTTGTTTCCGGCCTCATTTAAACTTGCCTAAATAGTTAGTTCAATTATGTTTCACCTCTTGCCATGTTTGACAACATTTAATATTGTTGGTTAGCCTAACGAGAGAGAACTAAATATTTGAATGTGGTGTTTCGTCAATATGCAACTCGTTGCATATTGAGCTCCATTTAACTTGTAGTATTGTTTGTTGCACTTTGCCATGCCATGCCTCATTAAACCGGACATGCATCATACTTTATTGTGAATCATGCCATGATTATGACAGTGCGTTTACCATGTTGTTTGTTTCTTTCCGGTGTTGCTTCTTAGTTCCGGTAATGTTGCCATTGTGAGGATTCGTTCGTCTACATCCGTTTGTCTTCTTCATGGACTCGTTCTTCTTCCTTGCGGGATTTCAGGCAAGATGACCATTACCCTTGATATCACTTCTATCTTTGCTTGCTAGTTGCTTCGTTCTATCGCTATACTGCACTACCTATCACTTGTTTACCATGCCTCCCATATTGCCATGTCAGCCTCTAACCTTTTCACCCTTCCTAGCAAACCGTTGTTTGGCTATGTTACCGCTTTTGCTCAGCCCCTCTTATAGCGTTGTTAGTTGCAGGTGACGTTGAAGATTGCTCCATGATGGACAGGATTATGTTGGGATATCACAATATCTCTTATTTAATTAATGCATCTATATACTTGGTAAAGGGTGGAAGACTCGGCCTTATGCCTGGTGTTTTGTTCCACTCTTGCCGCCCTAGTTTCCGTCATACCGGTGTTATGTTCCCGGATTTTGCGTTCCTTACGCGGTTGGGTGATTTATGGGACCCCCTTGACAGTTCGCTTTGAATAAAACTCCTCCAGCAAGGCCCAACCTTGGTTTTACCATTTGCCACCTAAGCCTTTTTCCCTTGGGTTCTGCAGACTCAAGGGTCATCTTTATTTACCCCCCTGGGTCAGTGCTCCTCCGAGTGTTGGTTGAAACTAGAGCACCGTGCGGGACCATTCCTTGGCAACATGGATTCGTCGGTACCTGTACGCTTAGCTTATCCGGTGTGCCCTGAGAACGAGATATGTGCAGCTCCTATCGGGATTTGTCGGCACAGCGGGTGGTCTTGCTGGTCTTGTTTTACCATTGTCGAAATGTCTTGTAAACCGGGATTCCGAGTCTGATCGGGTCTTCCTGGGAGAAGGTATATCCTTCGTTGATCGCGAGAGCTTATCCTGGGCTAAGTTGGGACACCCCTGCAGGGTTTAAACTTTCGAAAGCCCTGCCCGCGGTTATGTGGCAGATGGGAATTTGTTAATATCCGGTTATAGAGAACTTGACACTTGACTTAATTAAAATGCATCAACCGCGTGTGTAGCCGTGATGGTCTCTTTTCGGCGGAGTCCGGGAAGTGAACACGGTTTTGGGTTATGTTTGACGTAAGTAGTAGTTCAGGATCACTTCTTGATCATTGCTAGCTTCACGACCGTTCCTTTGCTTCTCTTCTCGCTCTTATTTGCGTATGTTAGCCACCATATCATGCTTAGTCGCTGCTGCAACCTCACCACTTTACCACTTCCTACCCATAAGCTTAAATAGTCTTGATCTCGCGGGTTTTGAGATTGCTGAGTCCTCGTGACTCACCAGATACTACCAATAGTTGTAGGTCCCGATGATACCAGTGCAGGTGATGCAACCGAGCTCAGACGGGAGCTCAACAAAGATCTTGGTCATTGCTATGTTTCGTTTAATGTTGATCAGTAGTGGAGCCCAGTTGGGACGATCGGGGATCTAGCAGTTGGGTTATCTTCTTTTCTTTTGGTTTTGTCCGTAGACGGACTATATGTGTGTACTCTGAATGATGTATGATTATTTATGTTCATTGTGTGAAGTGGCGATTGTAAGCCAACTCTTTACCCAGTCTTGTTCATTACATGGGATTGTTTGAAGATGACCCTTCTTGCGACAAAACCACAATGCGGTTATGCCTCTAAGTCGTGCTTCAACACGTGGGAGATATAGCCGCATCGTGGGTGTTACAAGTTGGTAATCAGAGCCAGCCCCGACTTAGGAGCCCCCTGCTTGATTGTTTGCTGGCGTTGTTGAGTCTAGAAAAAAAATGTTTTGAGTCTTAGGATTATATATATCGAAGAGTAGGATTCTTTTTACTCCTCAGTCCCTTCGTCGCTCTGGTGAGGTCTCCTGACGTAGATGTTTTGACTTTCCTCTCCTCAAATTTCACTAAAAAAATTTAGGGTCACGCGGGTATCTTGGAATCGTTCCGATGGTTTTGTGACGAGAACATTGTTCTTGGTGCCTCCTGTCTTTTATGTGGCAGTGACCCGGGGAGTTGAGCTCCGAGGTGTTGTCGTCATAATTTTATCGTTGCAGTTCCGGAATACCTAAGTTTTGCCGACATCGAAAATATCTTTTATGCAGTTGTTGGTGAGATAACCTCGACGCCACCCAGTATTGGGGCGGGAGTTCGGGAGTATTGCCATAGCTCGTATAACGGATGCTTTTCGAAGGTTGAGGTACATGATTTCCGAAGGTTTCTTTGTTATGTGTTGACGGATGGATACAGCTTGGATGTAGGTATTGTTGGTTTGGGTGAGATATATATTGCTTCCCCTGCATCCCCAACACCAGATTGCATAACCAGAAAGTTTCAGGAGTTTTATAGGTGGGAATTCAAGTAGCTCCTAGAATATCTTTTTGACAAATGCATGATATGAGATTGGGGTTTGACGTCTAGTGGTCCGCCTTTCCACGGTCGTTTTTACAGTGGTCTCGTTGTGTCTTAAAGAACCCTTGGCTATGCTGGTTCAGGGACACTTCGTATGTCATGTGCACTGCCTTGTACATGATGGTGCTGTACAATCGAGCCCGTGTGGGCCCCACCACGAAAACTTCAGACGAAATCTCTATCATATGTATTTGTTCCGGCTTATTCTGCAAGCCAAATCTTTGTTTTGTGTTATATGTGGTATTCGAGTTGCTTCGAAGTCAAGTGTTGAATCCATACCTTTCCTAAACGGTGTTCTCATATTGCTATGTGAGTACTAATCCTTCTTGATCATCGAGGTTGTCATGTTAATTATTTTCCAACCGGCGTGCTTCTCTTCAAGTGGATCCAAACATTTCAACATCCGCAAGATCAATTCTAAGTTTTCTCAACGGTGTTTGTTCCATCTTCCCCAAGTTGCCTTTGTTTTCCCGCCCTCCCACCCTTTTCTGCAAGGACTCATATATTTTAATCAAGTATCCATTTATTCATGTGAAGTCTCATCACTCTTTTCAATCAATGTTCTTATCCGGTGATTCTCAGTAAGATACTAACATAGCTTCAAGTTCATCATTCTTCATTCTCGTATTCTTCTCCGGTGGATTAATTCAAGCTTTCAGTGTTGATCTTATCCCTTTCCTCGTTTCAAATGTTTTCCATGTTGGTGCACCTCTTAATTGTTCACCTCTCTCTATTCTTATTCGGAGTGCTCAAGATATCTCAGAAGACTTGTGTTTCTATTCTTAATCCTTTCTAGCTATTTCGAGGTTGTTATCTCATTCAAGCCATTTAATTTAACCGTTGCAATCTCCCTTTCAAGTAATCATTTCAACGGTGTTTCTCTTGAGTGGGCCCTAACCCACATGTCTTTTCCCAAGATCTTACCTGACTCTTCTAATTATCAGGATCGATTCTCAAATTCATTTTTCCAAGTTTGACGTAAGAATGAATTTTCATCAGTCATATTCTTTCCCCAAGATTTCTTTCAAATTCTTTTCATCGTTGGTTCAACCTTTCTAATTTTCATCCCGGGGTATCTCAACAATTTTGGTGGTTCTCGTCATCATTCTCAGCAAGTGAAGACCGAAGAAGAGTTCCTCTAAATCCTTACCCGTTCTTCCAAAGATTCGTGGTTCTAGCTTCATGCCATCCTCATAATTGTTTCGATCGTGAGAAATTCTTTTTACCCATCCGGAGAATTTCATGAGTTGTTTCCATTTCTTTCCTCCGAAGGCCATCATGTCATAATTCTTCATTCTCAGCGTGTAGCTATCGTTCTCTAATTCTTACCGGTGATTCACCCCTTTACTTCATTCATTTTCAATTCGTACGGTGGTTCGTTCAGGTTTTCACTTCCTTCATTATCATATCAATTCATTCGTTGTTTCCAAATCCCACCGGTGGTTCCATCAATAACTTCTCAAGTTTACTCTATATCTCTCTTAATCCTATCTACGAGAATAAGTAGTATGCCAAATCCGTTGCTTGTCATCAATTTAAATCGGCGAAGGATAGGCATGACATAATTCTTATTCTTGTTTCATCCAAGTGATTAATCCTTTCCTTCGGAGTTTGTTCAGGAGGAATAAATTCTTGGCTTCTTGTTGTTCATCTTTTCTTTCTGGAGTTCCAAGTTCTCTCGGTTATATCCTCGTGAAGCTCCTTCTAAATCATCGCAAGGCTTCACCTTGTGTTTTCAACTTCCCTTTCTTTCTATCATCCTTTTATTACCGAAGTTCTTCATGGAGGCTCTACATGGTGGTTCGTCAAGGATTCTTTTCATTCTTCAATTGTTCTTCAAGATTTCTCTCGAAGTTAAGATCCGCCAAGCTATACTCTAAGATAAACATGGTGCTCAACACATGTTTTCTTTTGAGGAGTTCAAGCATTCTTCATCTTGCATTCCAAAGTGCAATTCTTTCTACCTTATCTTTTGAGGTGGTGTTATATCATTCTTGACAATTTTCATTCATGTTTTATGATTCAATAGTTGTCAAGAATGAGGTAGTTAAACCCATCAACTCCTTCGAGCATGAGTTCTTCTCAATCCATCAATCTCTTCATTGGAGTTATCTTGGTATAGATTTCACCTAAAACCTTCCCTAAGGAATGTTGCTATTTGTGGTGCTTATCAATGATCCAAGTTTTCTCCTATCCTCTCGGCAAAAGCAGTTTTCATCTCTTCGTTGATCTCAAGCAAGCATTTGTTTTCGGTAGTGGTAGAATTTCACCTCAAGTTTTGAGAAGTTTTCCATAAGCCCACTACAATCTTATTCATTTGTTGTTGTTTTGTCCCAACAACTCCGTTATAACCTTCTTGGAAGGGTGCTTTCCATGTTCTTTGTGGCAGAAGTTGACATTTCCTTCTCCATTCTGTTATTCCAATGATCTATCTCCTATTCTTTCTTCCGGAGGCTTTGTGATGTTGCTCTCTTCACTCCTCTTCTCGTATTGAGGATCATGTTCTTTTCGTGCATATCCAATTAACTGAAGTGTTGTGTCACCTCTTCAAGTTCTTTTCATCTTATCAAGTCTTGCATCTCTTTTCAACCGGAGTGCTGTCCGAATTTGATCGTCCTTGTTCCTTGTTTATCTTGTTTCAACCAGAGTGGTTCCAATTCCTTCTTGTCAATTGTACTCGTCATTCATAGCTTTGCAACCTCCAAGGTTCAAATGGTGTTCCTTGTTTCTACTTTCTACCGCAGTGCTCTCAATTGTGTTCAACTCTGTTGTGTTCTTTCTTTCAACTTTTCAACCTCTCAAGGTTCTTTGGTTTCACTCATTGGTCGAAGAAGCAGCTTAGTTTTACCTCTTCTCTTCCTCTTCCGCTTCCCTCCGGTGCCATTCTAGATCTCGGGACGAGATCCTCTTGTAGTGGTGTAGTGTTGTAATACCCCGAGACCGACGCTCCAGATGCCTTCCTTGTATTCCGAGATTCGCTGTGTGATTTGTTTTGTTCGTTGCATTCATCCTTGCATCATGTCATCATGCAACCCCTTTTTTAAAAACTCATCTAAATAAATTGTATGGATCTTCGATCCATTTAAATTGAGGGAAGGGTGACTTCTCTTTATAACATATCTTCCAATATTAGGGAGCTATATTTAAATGTTCCATTGATTTGGAATTAACCATAACCCACTTGCAAAATATCCCATGCCGTTGTTATCTCAATTCTTGGTCTCCAACCTTGCCCATAACTCTTTCATCATTTTCCGGAGCTCCACCAAAAATCTCAACATTTTTGGACACTTCTAAATCCTAGTCCTTGTTCAAACCATTTGAATTAAATTCAAATGACTTTGAATTTAATTCTTGCAATCTTGCCCACACCATTTTTCTTGGAACGAGCGCATTTTTGCGAGTCCGTGAAAATTACCCCCATGCCCAAATTCTTGTCCACTCATTTCTTTTCTCTCCCTTTCTTTCTTTGCTTTTCTGTCTTTGGAAGAGATTTGAAGAAGGGAGGGGAAAACCAGTTGCAGCCCACTACCTAACCAGCTAGACCAGACCGGCCCATCTGCCCCTGGAGGCCCAGCTAACCACTGTTAACCCTAGCCCCGACCGATCCCGGCCACCATGCATCTCTCTCCCTCTCGTTCCCTGCCCGCCGCCACGCACACACACACACACACACGCATCGAGCCAGGGAGACGAGCTCCCTGCGCCCGATCCCCTCGCCACCCTCCTCCTTGGTCCGGCCCGAAACCGCCGTCGTCGTGCCTCTTCGCCTCCGCGCTGTCCATCCCGTGATCCGGCGCCCCAGCCTCGTCAGCGCCCGTGCCTCCTCCTCCCTCACCTGCGGCTCCTCCTCGTCGCCCCGCGCCTCCCGGAGGGCCACCCTGCACGCGACCCCGCCGCCTTGCTGCCCCGGCCCCGCCTCTCCACTTCCGCGCTGGCTGCCGCTGCCTCGCATCATCCGTCCTCGCGCGCCTGCTCCGAGGCCCTGCCTCTGTTCCCGGCCGCCGCCAGCGAGCAGCTCTGTCGGAGCCACGTCCGCTGCGCCAAACCCCTGCCTGCTGCTGGCACCGGTGCCAAGCCAACCCCCCTGCCCCGTCCTCGTCTGCAAGGGACACGAGCAACCGAAGCCGCGCGCCTAGTTCCCCTGCATCGTGCGAGTCGCTGAGTCCCCTGCATCAAGCTGCTGCTCGCCTTCGAGCAGCCACACATCGACGGCCATGTCTTTGCCGCCTCCAGCCTAGCCTGCATCCCCGTCGCTCCTCCTCGGCTTCTACGTGGACCTCGTCGCCAAGACTCCAAGACACAGCCCCGGCCTCCTGTACCCGTGCTGCACTTTGATGCCCGCTATCGTCATGCACCTTCACTTGCTATTACTGTTGATGCCAAGTCCAATGACCGCCAAGCAGGGAATAGCGTCAAGTACCACGACCTCTTTGGGAGACCCGTGAACATCAAGTTCCTCTGCCATGAACGGTTACAGTGTTGTGGATCCGGCAAGTACCCTCTCCGATCGCCAAGACCAAGTACACGAAGTGACCCCAAGTACCACGACGACCATTGCTCGCCGAGTTCGTCTACCGCCGAAATGTACCATCTACCATCGCCCGAAGACCCGTGTACCACTACCGACGCCGTGTATGACTACTTCCCACGACGACCCGTGAAAGTCTACTTCCACTACCGTCGCGAGAACGACTACTTCCACTACGACCCGTGAATGACTACTTCCTTCGACGAACCCGAACTGCTCCGAAATGCGCGCTTCAAAGGTATAATGCCGAGATGACGACCGCCCGTGAACGAATGCATGCTTGGTTGTATGAGATGCTCGAGTTTTGCACCGTGATCGAATTGTCCTTGCGATGCCCCTCTTTTGCCATGCCACCGTCCCGTGGGAACCCGGAATTCGGGATCACCCCACCATCTTGCATGACACGCTCACGTCCACTTCTTTTGCACCGGTATCTCCATGAGTTACCGGAAACGATATGTTGTTGTGACATCATTTTCGGATTCGTTGTCGTGGCACCCGTTTTGTTCCGCCATGGTGACCAAATGCTCCTTATCTTCTTCATGTCAACTTTTTCATAAAAATTGCATAAACCTTGATTATGTCATCTGCATCATGTTAACAACATTTAAATGGTTAAAATTGTGTTTGCATTAAATTGCTAAATGACATATGGGGATTTTCCGGAATTGTTGTTTGTTGTTTCCGGCCTCATTTAAACTTGCCTAAATAGTTAGTTCAGTTATGTTTCACCTCTTGCCATGTTTGACAACATTTAATATTGTTGGTTAGCCTAAACGAGAGAGAACTAAATATTTGAATCTGGTGTTTCGTCAATATGCAACTCGTTGCATGTTGAGCTCCATTTAACTTGTAGTATTGTTTGTTGCACTTTGCCATGCCATGCCTCATTAAACCGGACATGCATCATACTTGATTGTGCATCATGCCATGATTTTGACTCTGCATTTACCATGTTGTTTGTTTCTTTCCGGTGTTGCTTCTTAGTTCCGGTAATGTTGCGATTGTGAGGATTCGTTCGTCTACATCCGTTTGTCTTCTTCATGGACTCGTTCTTCTTCCTTGCGGGATTTCAGGCAAGATGACCATTACCCTCGATATCACTTCTATCTTTGCTTGCTAGTTGCTTCGTTCTATCGCTATACTGCACTACCTATCACTTGTTTACCATGCCTCCCATATTGCCATGTCAGCCTCTAACCTTTTCACCCTTCCTAGCAAACCGTTGTTTGGCTATGTTACCGCTTTTGCTCAGCCCCTCTTATAGCGTTGTTAGTTGCAGGTGAAGTTGAAGATTGCTCCATGATGGACAGGATTATGTTGGGATATCACAATATATCTTATTTAATTAATGCATCTATATACTTGGTAAAGGGTGGAAGACTCAGCCTTATGCCTGGTGTTTTGTTCCACTCTTGCTGCCCTAGTTTCCGTCATACCGGTGTTATGTTCCCGGATTTTGCGTTCCTTACGCGGTTGGGTGATTTATGGGACCCCCTTGACAGTTCGCTTTGAATAAAACTCCTCCAGCAAGGCCCAACCTTGGTTTTACCATTTGCCACCTAAGCCTTTTTCCCTTGGGTTCTGCAGACTCAAGGATCATCTTTATTTACCCCCTGGGCCAGTGCTCCTCCGAGTGTTGGTTCAAACTAGAGCACAGTGCGGGACCATTCCTTGGCAACATGGATTCATCGGTACCTGTACGCTTAGCTTATCCGGTGTGCCCTGAGAACGAGATATGTGCAGCTCCTATCGGGATTTGTCGGAACAGCGGGTGGTCTTGCTGGTCTTGTTTTACCATTGTCGAAATGTCTTGTAAACCGGGATTCCGAGTCTGATCGGGTCTTCCTGGGAGAAGGTATATCCTTCGTTGATCGCGAGAGCTTATCATGGGCTAAGTTGGGACACCCCTGCAGGGTTTAAACTTTCGAAAGCCGTGCCCGCAGTTATGTGGCAGATGGGAATTTGTTAATATCCGGTTGTAGAGAACTTGACACTTGACTTAATTAAAACGCATCAACCGCGTGTGTAGCCGTGATGGTCTCTTTTCGGCGGAGTCCGGGAAGTGAACACGGTTTGGGGTTACGTTTGACGTAAGTAGTAGTTCAAGATCACTTCTTGATCATTGCTAGCTTCATGACCGTTCCTTTGCTTCTCTTCTCGCTCTTATTTGCGTATGTTAGCCACCATATCATGCTTAGTCGCTGCTGCAACCTCACCACTTTACCACTTCCTACCCATAAGCTTAAATAGTCTTGATCTCGCGGGTTTTGAGATTGCTGAGTCCTCGTGACTCACCAGATACTACCAACAGTTGCAGGCCCCGATGATACCAGTGCAGGTGATGCAACCGAGCTCAGATGGGAGCTCAACGAAGATCTTGGTCATTGCTATGTTTCGTTTCATGTTGATCAGTAGTGGAGCCCAGTTGGGACGATTGGGGATCTAGTAGTTGGGTTATCTTCTTTTCTTTTGGTTTTGTCCGTATACGGACTATATGTGTGTACTATGAATGATGTATGATTATTTATGTTCATTGTGTGAAGTGGCGATTGTAAGCCAACTCTTTATCCCAGTCTTGTTCATTAGATGGGATTGTGTGAAGATGACCCTTCTTGCGACAAAACCACAATGCGGTTATGCCTCTAAGTCGTGCTTCGACACGTGGGAGATATAGACGCATCGTGGGTGTTACAGTTTCTCTCCTTTTTCCCCTCCAAGTGTGAAAAGGTCCTTCCTAGGGTTCTACCCTACATCACTAGATGATATGCTTGATGAATTGAGTGGCTCTACAATATTCTCCAAAGTTGATTTGCATAGTGGATACCACCAAATTCGCATGAAATTGGGGGATGAATGGAAAACAACATTTAAAACTAAGTTTGGATTATATGAGTGGTTAGTCATGCCTTTTGGGTTAACTAATGCACCTAGTACTTTCATGAGATTAATGAACGAAGTTTTACGTGCTTTCATTTGACGATTTGTGGTAGTTTACTTTGATGATATATTGATCTATAGCAGATCTTTGGAGGAACATTTGGAACATTTACGTGTTGTTTTTATTGCTCTACGTAATGCACGTTTGTTTGGTAACCTTGGGAAGTGCAGCTTTTGCACTGACCGAGTGTCTTTTCTTGGCTATGTTGTTACTCCACAGGGAATTGAAGTTGATAAAGCCAAGATTGAAGCTATTGAGAGTTGGCCGCAGCCCAAACGGTCACACAAGTGAGGAGTTTTCTTAGCCTCACTAGATTCTATAGGAGTTTTGTGAGAGATTTTAGCACCATTGCTGCACCTCTCAATGAGCTTACAAAGAAGGATGTGCCTTTTGTTTGGGGTACCGCACAGGAAGAAGCTTTCACGGTGTTGAAAGATAAGTTGACACATGCTCCTTTACTCCAACTTCCTGATTTTAATAAGACATTTGAGCTTGAATGTGATGCTAGTTGAATTGGATTAGGAGGTGTGTTATTACAAGATGGCAAACCTGTTGCATACTTTTCTGAAAAATTGAGTGGGCCTAGACTAAATTATTCTACTTATGATAAAGTATTATATGCTCTTGTTCGGACTTTAGAAACATGGCAACATTATTTATGGCCCAAAGAATTTGTTATACATTCTGATCATGAATCTTTGAAACATATTAAAAGTCAAGCTAAACTGAATCGTAGACATGCTAAATGGGTTGAATTCATTGAGACTTTCCGTTATGTCATTAAACACAAGAAGGGTAAAGAAAATGTTATTGCTGATGCATTGTCCTGTCGCTATATTATGCTTTCGCAACTTGACTTCAAAATATTTGGTTTGGAGACCATCAAAGATCAATATGTGCATGATGCTGATTTTAAAGATGTATTGCAGAATTGTAAAGAAGGAAGAACATGGAACAAGTTCATCGTTAATGATCGATTTGTATTCCGTGCTAACAAGCTATGCATTCCAGCTAGCTCCATTCGTCTTTTGTTGTTGCAGGAGGCGCATGGAGGAGGACTAATGGGACACTTTGGTGTGAAGAAGACGGAGGATGTACTTGCTACACATTTCTTTTGGCCAAAGATGAGACGGGATGTTGAGCGCTTTGTTGCTCGCTACACTACATGTCAAAAAGCTAACTAACGACTCAATCCTCATGGTTTATATATGCCTTTTCCTGTACCTAGTGTTCCTTGGGAGGACATATCTATGGACTTTGTTTTAAGTTTACCTCAAACAAAGAAAGGGAGGGATATCATATTTGTTGTCGTGGATAGATTCTCGAAAATGGCACACTTTATACCATGTCATAAAAGCAATGATGCTGCTAATGTTGCTGATTTGTTCTTTCGTGAAATTATTCGCTTGCATGGTGTGCCAAATACTATTGTTTCAGATCGTGATACCAAATTTCTTAGCCACTTTTGGAGATGTTTATGTTCAGATCGTGTTTGCTCTTTTTGCATGTCTATCACTCCGGTGACACCTTGGACTACTTGGATTGCGCCATGTCTTCAACTTCGTCCAACTACAAGTCCGTCTACGACAACCGTTTCCATGGTGATGAGGATCATGATCCGAGGTCGGATCTTTCCCAAGGGCTGGGGGAGATGATGTGGAGCATCCCACGTTCATCCCCATGTACACTCCGACTACTCTCCAAACCCCAAAAGGACTTATGACGAGACCTCAACTAGACGCCATTGGGCACAAGGTGAACTTTCTCCTTTCCGAACATTCACTTTCTACATGTGAGACATGGCTACTACCTCCAACGCGTGTTCTATGCATGATCAGGTACTTAGAGGAAAGCCACGGAGCGACCACATCCAATGGAAGAGCTAGCGAGGACGCCAAGTACAAGAACCAAGAAGAAGAGACGCCGAAGAAGTTACAGCCACCGGACGACCGCTGGCAACAGGACGTCCGGCACCTGATGACCAGCCTGGCCAAGACTCAGCAGACGCATGCTACAGCGAGCGGACGTCCGACCAGGTCCGGACGTCCGACGACTCCCAGGGCCACGGACGACCGAAGTCACCGGACGTCCGGCACCCCCCAACAAAATGGATATTAACGGAAGTATGAAGATAACGGACGACCGGCGCCTCCTTCACTGAACACATCTAGCGGATGTCTGACAACATTGGACGTCCGGACCCCCGTGAGCCACCGGACGACCGGTCCCCAGCGGACGTCCGGTACCTGTCTGCGCACAGTTTCGGGCCAAAGCCCTTGTACCCCTTCACTTCTCCCCCTTTTGCACTAAGGCTATAAATAGACCTCTCCCACCTCCTAGTTAGGGTTAGCATTGGTTTAGCTCATATTTGTGTGAGAGCCTTGCTCATCCACTTGGTTACTTCTCCTCGGAGCTCACGACCTCTTCGGAGAAGATCCCCCAAGAGGATTCAAGACCCCTTTCTAGGGAAGACCATCAAGACCTCCTCATGGAGAAGAACGGTTCCTTTGTATCCTTACCTTTGTTGATTATGGATCATGTGTTACTCTTTGTGTTTGGAGATCTAGCACTTGTGTGATTGATTCCTTGTCGGTTTAGTTATTCTCTCTCATTCTCCCCGTGTTTTCCCTTTGTGCTTCCGTGTGTTCTTCGTAATTCCCCGTAGAATCCACTCCAAACGTGAAAGATCGTCACCATAGGGTTCCTCCCTACATCAATATTGCATCATTTCAATCTCAACATAGTAACTATGCATGCCCCATTAAAATAAATCCCATTTGCAATTATGGCATAGATGACGAGATGATGGTCATTGGCTTTTGTTTTTCATGTGATGATATTGCCATGCTTCCTTTACATGATTTGCGCAATTCATCTATTATGCCATGCCATGATCACATTGTTCCAAATATGCATTGTTTTGGATGTTCTGAATATTCTCCACGTGATGTTTCGACTCATGCTCATGAGGAGACCCCCATAGTTTCCTCATACATATTAGGAGATTTAGATTCATCCCATACTCTGCATGATTCACATAATTGCTTGCATCATGATGCATTCCATGAATAACAATGCTCTAGATATTTCTCATGATGCATTACACAATTTGAGTCTCCATTATGAAATACATAAAAACAAACCCATCATGATGGATGACATGTTTCTATATCACGCATCTCATTTATTTGAGCATTGGATATTTTGCGCTAACTGACAGATGCATGTGCGCATCATGATGGATGATGTGTACATCTACCACGCACACATAATTTTTCCTTTGACTTTTTTTTGTGTAGCTACTTATGAACATTCGTCAACCTCACAATCCCATGAGTTGACGAAACGAGCTCTTGAGAGCAACGACGACTTGGGATCCCGTGGACTATCCTTACCACCGTTCCCTTCGCGCAAGGACTACGCGCATCTCTTTTACTTGGCCCTCACACGGCTATGGGCTATTTAACACTTGTCACCTTATGCCCATACTATCGTGATCACTTTGCATGTTATGCCTCTTTACATGATTTTGCCATGCAACTATGACCCTTACTTGCATCTACCCATGATTCACCATTATGCTACTTCTATGTGTATTTGCATGCTTGGTGGAGATCCTTGTTGCTTTTGCCATGTTTATCATGTGCCCCATGCTATTGATGCTTGTTGTGTTGGGAGAGTCATGATGCCCCATTGCTACTTACATATGGCCTCTCGCCAATACATTGATGATATTTTTCTCATATCTTGCTTTCATGCTTGTGCTATCTCATGTGAATTATTCTTGCACACTATTTGCACCAATGACATGCTTGCCATGATTCCTCCTAGTATGTTGCATCTTCGTACTACTAGCTTGCTTGACTTGATCGCTTGGATTGCTTGCAATGTTGCATCACCCATGTTCCACTGTTACTTGCTTTCTTGGGTTGATGACATATATGCTCATGCCTCTCACATGATATATCTTGATCATTGTCTCTTGTGTCCATTAGTTGCCTCTTTCATATCCACTTGTATTGAGTGCAACCATACTATGCTTCTTGATCTTGGAGACTTTGACACCTTACTTGTGATGCATGCTTGTTTGATCGAGCCTATTGCATTTGGTTGTTCTCGCATCATATGCCTCCATACTATGAAATGCTCCCTTGTCCTTTCTTATGATGAGCATGATGCATACACTTGTTGGGTATCTTACCTCACGAATGATAGGTGTTGCATTTGCACTAACCTCATTTGTTTTTCCGAGTGTTTGCCATGTTCTTTTGTTTTGAAGGATTCACAAGGCGGTACCATGATATGACAACTTGGTCATGTGAAGGCATACCTGATGTGCGACATCAACATTTTCGACATTCTCATAAAGGTGAACTCCTTCTCTTTGAGCCATCCTCAAGTTTGCATATTGGATGGGTCACTCTTTTATTGTTTTTTCCTTCTTGTTGTCTACATGATACATCTCGCGAACGGAGGAGAAACATTGGAGATTGGCTCTATGGACCTTCACATTGAGGAGTGCTCGGACTTATTGGATACACCTTCGGATTTCCACTCTTTCCACGACTTCGAGCATTGGTACACCAACACCTCCATATTTGTTTATTGTGCTCATACATGTCATGCTCGATGGACATATCATACTCACCACAAGTTTGCACCCCATGCATGGATTGACTCACATTATGATTGCCTTGTTGCATCTTATATTCCAATGTCATCCATGATATATGAGCTTGTGCACTTCCTAAGCAAATTTGTTGTGATCTTCCTTGATGACATATTCATACATCATGATCATATTGCCCACCATCAATTGCATGATAACATTCACATATTGAGCATCCATTGCTATGTTCATGCTTTTGATGCACCATCCCATTATGATATAATTTTGCACAATGGTAGAATTTCTCGCTTTGTGCACCATGCTAATTACCCCATGAATGCTTTGTATATCATTCTAGATCGTCTTGAGAATCATCATGTGTCTTGCCACGCACTATCTTGCCGCACGGACTCGTTCTTACATGATGGACACTTTGTGTGCGCTAACCATTGTATTTCCGAGTGTCGCTTGTGTTTGCTCTTTTTGCATGTCTATCACTCCAGTGACACCTTGGACTACTTGGATTGCGCCATGTCTTCAACTTCGTCCAACTACAAGTCCGTCCTTGACAACCGTTTCCATGGTGATGATGATCACGATCCGAGGTCGGATCTTTCCCAAGGGGGGGGGGGACATGATGCGGAGCATCCCACGTTCATCCCCATGTACACTCCGACTACTCCCCAAGCCCCAAGGATACATAAGATGAGAGCTCGACTATGCGCCATTGGACACAAGGTGAACCCATTCCTAAATGCTTCCCCTTTGCATTCGCATGAGACTTGGTTGCTACTTCAAGCGCAGACCTTGTGCATACTAAGGTACACCCGAGGAGACCATGGAGAACCCAAGGACCAAGGCCCAGCGTGCGCGGAAGCGAAGGAAGGAGAAGGAAGAAGAGTCTGCTGCTACAGCAGCCGGACATCCGGCCATGTCCCGGACATCCGGCCAGGCCCGGACATTCGGCCCAACGCCCGGAAATCCGGCTCCCTTCTATCCAGAGTGCACCAGAGTCGGCCAAGTCAGCCCGGACATCCAGCCCCCAGGCCTAGATATCCGGCCCGTTGTGAGCCGCCGGACATCCGGCCCAGCGCCGGAAATCCAGCGCCCCATCACAGAAGCTGGACCCTGCCTGCCCGGACATCCGTCCCCAGCGCCTGGACATCCGGTGTCTCATGAAGGCCCGGACATCCGGCCCGACGCCCGGACATCCGGCCCCCCTGCCTGCGTGCAGCTCATCCGGGCCGAGTTCCATGTATCCCTTCGTCCCTTAGACTATATATCCTTCCCCACCTCCTCCTAGTTAAGGTTAGCGATGGTTTAGCTCATATTTTGTGTGACAGTCTTGCTCATCCACTTGGTCACTTCTCCTCGGAGCTCACGACCTCTTCGGAGAAGAACCCCCAAGCGGATTCAAGACCCCTTCAAGGGAAGACAATCAAGACCTCCTCATGGAGAAGAACGGCTACCTTTGTATCTTTCCTTTGTAGATTTTGAATCTTGTGCTACCTTATGTGTTCGGTGATCTAGCCCTTGAGGTGATCGATTAATTGTCAGTTTAATGATTCTCTCGTTTCTCCCCGTATTTTCCCCTTTGTGTTTCCCGCGCGTTCTTCGTGTTTCCCCGTAGGATCCACTCCAAACGTGAAAGATCGGCCCCTAGGGTTCCGCCCTACATCAGAGGAGCTCGGTGAGGATAGTGGCACAAAAATTTAATGCAAAATGTTAGCAAGAGTCAATAATGTTGAAAGAGATTCACAAATTCGCAAGTGAAACAAATGGACCAATAGCAATATGGATGGCACACGGAAACACACACACAGATAGATAAATGGGGTCGTGCAACCAAGGAATGAGCACAAAATGTGTAATCCACGGAAAACGCTCGTGTTGCACAACTCAAGAGAGACGCTAGCACGATTGCTCAATAGGCGGATACGACACTTGTGCACAACCTATAAGATGCAAAATGGATAAACTTCTATCCCAAGTATGCTATGTATGTATGGTTCTCGGTGTTTCTCTCAAGATGATCCAAGATGATCGGATATGACAATCTTATGTGCAATGTGGTATGATCCTATGGCACTTGCTTACAAGCTCTTTGCTCTCTCTTTTTCTTTGCTTAAAAGCTTTATTCTCTTTTTTTTGTATGGTCACTTTGCATAATGCACAAACCAAGATAGCAACTGTGTATATGCGGGAACAAACTTGTGACACAATATATGATACCAATATATGCACCACGATGATATGGTATGTATGCTATGGGATGTATGATCACTAATGTGCACAATTAACGTTGCCGGCAATACTCAAATGGCTAGTCTCGATAGGCAAGTAACGCAAAATGGCTAGGGGTTAACAATGCAGTGGCAAGGGGAATATACAATGGAGGGTTACCACAATACCAAGATGATATGGAGGTTACCGTCCGGCGATGATGAGTAGCGGTGTTCTTGATGTAGAAACCAAGATGATGGAGACTCGTCCCTAAGTAGCCGAATCACCTTAGGAAACGGAAAAACCGCGAACTCAAAATCTCAAACGTCAAATGTCAAAATGGTGGTAGCGAAAAGCGGTGGTGGTTTGCACTGTGCAATGTGGAAGTGGAATGAATGGGCTATACACGTGTCGGAGTTGAAGTTGCCGTCCCTAAGTGCCGAAACACCTTAGGAGACACAAGCCACAACTCGAACAAGCTCAAACAACAATTGGGTTAAGTTTGCTAGCTGCAACTTCGCGTACTTCGTTTAGATTAAAGTTCTTCGTTTGTGTTCAACGACCAGACAAAGACATCTCAGAACCCCACATTGATCAATAAATCTTTCATCTTATATTCGCAATATCCAGATTGCAATCTCAGTTTCTGGCTTGTTCTTTGTTTGCTCGCAGGAAGCAGACCCTCGTGGTCAGGTTGATCGTGCTCCGGCGTGGTCAATAACATCTCGGAGTTGGTTTAGCGATTGCTAAGGCGCGACATCCTCGCACGTTCGTAGTCGGATCGTCAAAGTCGACTTCCCCCGAAGCGATATCCATCATCTCATCGAAAGACGGGACACCTTTGCCTCTATCAAGGCCCGTGTGCACGGGGTCACGTGTGCATGGGGTCCCGATGGCCCAGGTGCACGGGGTCCTCTGTGAGCGGACGAACTGCTCCGATCACATGGTAATTCCCAAGTTTTTGGCCATATTCGAACGGTGGAAAGGTGGGGACGAAGATGGAGTGGTAGATCCACTTGCCAAACACCAAATTCGTGGATCAAAACAACCAAATCTCACAAGATCAAACAAATTGCAAGAAATTTTTTGGGGCTATTTTTGGTGGGGATTTTTGGATTAGGACGAAAAACAACAAAATCAAGCTAGAAAGTGGAAGGTAGGGACTCCAAGATGTGAATCAACGTGGCTCATGATACCAAGATGATGTAGGGTGTAACCCTATGAGGGATATTTACACACTTGGAGGGAGAAAAGGAGAGTAACAACAAGAACACAAAGAGGAAATCACTCCAACAATTCCCGATTACACATCCACTAGAATAACAACACAAGATCCACAAGTCACAAACACAATCAAAGGAAAGATACAATGGCAAAGTTCATCCCAAATCCAAAGGAGATGGGGGCTTGAAGATAGTCTTCTCCTTATGGAGGTCTTGAAATCCACAAGGATTCTTCCCTAAGGGGTCTTGATCCACCAAGAGGGAAGGTGAAGGAGCAAAGCACACAAATATCTCATCTAATACTTTGCTAACCCTAAACATGGTCCTAGGTACGGAATATATAGCCTTGGAGTCGAAGTAGATGAAGAGGGGCCGAAGATGCAATCTCAGCCGGCCATCCTGGGAGGCCCGTGCGCACGGGGTAAGTTGGGCCCGTGCGCATGGGGGTCCCGTGGGCACGGTACGGGCCCATGCGCACGGGGTGCTCCAGCGCCAGCTTCCTGTGTAGTCCATGGGCATGGGGTCTCGGGGGTCCGTGCGCACGGGGTCACCTGGGACTTCTTGTGTTGCTGTTGTTGCACTCCGTCTTGGTTCACAAGGCCTTGGGGTGGTCCTCCTTCTCCTGGTGATGCTCCTGTGCTTCTTGGTGATGTTCCTCTTCATACCTAAGGAGGCATAGTGTATTTTGGTGACTTAGTGACCATGTTCCATTCATGTCCATATGCAAGTCAAGTAGGAAGGAGTTCACCTCGGTTTCCAAAGCACGTTCTCTAGCTCTTGTCATGGGTCCTCGTGGGGTTGGATGTGTCCGTGTAGAGTCCATGGGGATGATGGAAGGATGCTCCGCATCACACACTACAAGTACTCTACTTGGCACTTGGGGGCTAATGTTGGTCAATTCACTTTTTTGATTGAGACTCGGTGTATCTTTATAAGATTAAGCCGACCCTTGGGGGCTACATGTTTGGATTTCTTAAGTGACTTTATGTCCTAGCTCAACTTCTTAGTTTAAGCTAGCCCTTGGGGTTACACGTTTGGATTTCTTAAGTGACTGTAAGTCCCGGCTCAACTTGTCCATTTAAGCCGGCCCTTGGGGGCTACATATTTGGATCTTAGAAATAATTGTGAGTGGCTCATTTTGTTACTATGAAATTATTGGTTGAGAAGCTGCATAAGGTTCATTAGAACTTAATATTTGAAGACTTGACTCATCTTTATAAGGTAAGCCGGCCTTGAGAGGTTATGGTTTGAACATTTTCATAAAGTCTCAAGCATAGTCAATATTTTCCTTATACTTAAGAGTTGGCAGCTTTATAAGTACATATGGAATGGGATTAGTACCATACCTCATAGCGCTCCTTCATGAGAATCACTAAGCCGGCTTCTAAATCACCGCTAGTTTGAAGTCGTTTCAGATACCCTGCGTGGATTTCACTTGCACTAAAGGAGCGTGGCTTTCCAAATCCAGCTTGGCCCTGCCATTTTCTAAGGAAGAAGATTCTTCCTTAGTGATATGTTTAGTTAGCACTGTTGAGACTCCTGGCACTGTATGAGCCGTCCCAGTGATGGTCACGTCATCAGAGTCCTTTTCACAAGGGATCTCTTCAGCTGGCCTCAAAGATGTTGGCGACTTGGGGCTCGGCGGGTCATGACTAGCCGTTGGATTAAGCTCAGTATCCATTTGCTCTGTGATGGTTGCATCGATGGATGGTAGCGGGTCATTAATGGGCTCTTCCAGGTCTTGTGTGAGGGCCTCAGAAATATCTGCAGGATGCTTTTCTGTTTCGACATCATTGGGATCTTTTGAAGACCCGCCCAGCTACTGCTTCTTTCTTGCCTTGGCAATACCTCTACAACAAAGATACAAAGTATATGAATATGACATGACAAATCATTGGTAGACAAATGGAAGTACTTCCCCTTGGGTGATAGAGTCGGAGTGTCCCGATCTTTCGATGAGATGATAACTATCGATTTGGTGAAGATGACTTTGACGATCCGACTACAAACGTGCACGACGTTGCGCCTTAGCAATCGCTAAACCAACTTCGAGAGGTTATTGACCACGCCGAAGCACAATCAACCTGACCACGAAGGTCTATTCCTACAAGCAATCGAAGAACAAGCAAGAATATGATAAAAGCAATCTGAATATTGCGAGTATATATGAAGTATTGATAAAGGTGGGGATCCGTAAGTGGTCTTGGTTTGGTCGTTGGACACAAACAAAGTACACGAAGTTGCAATGGCTAACCTTTAACTAAACAAATCCCCAGGAAAAAGCTACTAGATGGATCTACTTATATAGGAGGAAGGGGTGGCGGCCAAGGAGGTGGGAGAACGTCCCAAGGCATACCTAAAACCAACCCTAGGTCGTACAAGGCTCATGGGCCCAAGTGGAGGTGATGCAACACCTTTGGACTTGTTGTTTGACTCGGATTCTTCTGCAATGTCTGATTGTTTCGTTAATATCTCAACGCTCCGGATGAATTTGAAGGTGAATCCAATAGGTCTCGAAAGAGCACAAAATCTAGATTCCAACAAAAAAAGAATCACCCAATTCAGAGTCCGTATGAAAAAGTTTTTGGCGTTTTGAGTCAGGTATGTCTGTGCAGTCCTAATCTGAATCCAGAACGTGAGAGACTTGGACTCTATCTTCTCTTGGCCCAAAAGTGCCGTGAGAGAACTTTTTGAACAGCACTTAAACATCTCTTTCTCCCTTATATTCATATGTGAATTGTACAAATGTCCCATACACCTGCAATTAGACAAAACACAAAAGTGTGTGAAGTATTTTTGTTCTGGATAACATAAATAGATTATTGAATAGTTTGCACTAGAAATCACCTGACAAATATGCATGTATGCAATATTTTTGGTCGTATCCAAGGTAGTCATGTCCTCATCATCCTCCCCTTTTTGAAAACAAAGCCATCCTAGGTGTTGCTTAATCTGAAATGTGGCTAACAAAAGAGACAAGGTATACATGTTGTATATGTATATGTCATCCATTTTTACTTCTCTTGATTTTTGCACATATGACACATGTATACATGAGTAACTTTCGTAGATCATAAAATATAAAGTCAAAATATTAGCATAAGTAGAAGGCATGAAAATACTGCAACTCAGTTTGCACATATAAGTGAAGCTCTTATTCCTATCAAAAGATTGACAATATTCATCATTAAACCATCCCAACATTGGTGAATAAACCTTACTTGCATCAAATTTACATGCTACAACATGCTTAAATAAGCAAACATGCAGTAAGTCATTGGACACAGAATCATCACCAAGATTGGAGGTCATATCAAAATGATTAAACATTGGTTCTTTTGCATCAATAGTTAATTCAATGGGTGCACTCAAAATTGTTGGTATTTCAGTTGTTTGATCACATGATGCATTCATAATAGTAACATGATTCTCTAAAATAGGTGGCGTGCTCAAATCAACAGGTAACTCAACACATGATGTATCTAAGTTAATTAGGGATGCATCATTCTCATGTGAAGTTATATGATCAATACCTTTACTGTTACCTTGTCGCAAAGACGTAGCTGATGTCGGTATGGACAATCACAATGTAACATACACTTGAGATGATGTCGCACTCACAATCTGAGGTGTGGCTGCTCTAGTAGGTGCAACGGTGGAGGAATCAACCGATGGTAGTGAGAATGAGTTGGAATAGTAGTTGTTGTAGTCACCCAATGAATCGTCCTGTAACTGTCTCTCAAAGGTACAAGCATGAACGTACATACCAGTAATGCAACGAGGAATATACCTAAATCTTGCCTGAATATCATGGTTCAAATCACAAAAAATCTATTCATTGTTTCATCCTCAGATTCTTCTATGTCACAATGATGCATATAAGATTTGAACTCTTGGTAGTAAGCATGAACAATGTTATTGCCTTGTTTAAATTGTTCAAATTTGCGAAGCAATTCACGACGATAGTAAGGAGGGAAAATTGTTGTCTCATTACATATTTCAAATCTTTCCAAGTTGTGGGTTGGTTATCAATGTTTTTCTTACAATGCACGCTCCACCAAACAGAAGCAAAACCAGTAAATGCTCGAATGGCAGCTCGTACTCGTTTAAGTTCAGAAAATTCATGGTAACTAAAAACTTGTTCTACTTCAAGCTCCCAATCTAGATAAATAGCAGGATTAAATCTACCCTCAAATGATGGTAAAGAGATAACCTGACCATGTGCTTGTGTGTGTTGTCCCAACTCTCGTGATGGTGAAGATGTGTTCGTCATCCAAGAACTTCTTTCTCCAGAACCTGTCATGATTAGCAGAAACAAGAAACATAGTTCGAGAATAATGTTCCTATAAACTACTAGGATGTGGTTGTAACGTGCTCACAGTAAAGCAAATATCAATATCTTACAAGTTCTTTCCATGTGACAGGTGGTGACAGGAAACCAGCGGTGTCAAATAACTCCGAAGATTGTGTAAAGCGATTGTCAGGGGAACGTACGTATACACGGTGTAGAAATATGTGGAGCTGAGTTGGCTATATATGGTAGCAAAAGATTAGCAATAATCAATTCAAAGATGCAATGTTGAATAAACGCTCAACGACGGTACTGTGCTGGTCCTAGGCTAGACTGGACTAGAGACGTGAGCCTAGAACACTAATGAGGTCACGGCATAGCACAACTAGCATAAATGAAGGATAAGTAGCTCTGGACAGCAAGATATAAGTGAAGATCACAACGGCAGTAAAGATAATGATGAATAACAACTGCCAAGCGGGATATATAACACCTCTCTCTCCAACTTTCCTCTTGAAAACTTTGCCACTAACTCAAGCTTTCCAATGCAAAAAGAATCACTCAATTCCGAATTGATATGAGGAGTCAAAGAATTCTAAAACTGGCGTGAAAAACTTGAACAAACTGTATGCGCGAACTTCGGAGGGCAAAAAGACCTATTTAGAAGATGATTTTGAGACACCAACTATTGAACTTGCTTTTGCAACTATTCAGATGCGTCTAGTCGATAGCTTTAATTTGAGTACTTGTGGAGCCAAAATGGACTTCGTATGAGGAACTTATGGCTGTTTTACTGAATAGTGCACAAAACAGATTGCAGTCGGAATTCAACTACGAGATTGAGTCGAGATAGATCCGATTTTTTTTCTCTTCTCTTTTTTTTGTCCTCACACTTTTTTTCTTTTTCTTCTCTTTTTTTTCTTTCTTTTTTTTTTCTCTTTTTTTTCTCTGTCTTTTTTTTCTCTCCCTCTTTCCAAAACAAACTAGATAAGATGCAGATTGGATCAAGCGAAGATGTGAACGGTCTCAACTATGATTATGACAAAGAACATAGGGTAGCACGTGGTGGAAATTGATGGATGAGTGGTGGACAACAGAAGGGATAATGATGCAGCGGCGGCGTGACTAATGTGAACAGAACTCGAAACTCTAAAGGAACTATACACTAAGACCAGCAACTCGACACGACGATGCAACCGATAATTCAATAATGCAAACAATGAAAAGAAAATTGCATAGGCTCGGACTGGCTTGGACAAAGGATGAATCGATCTAACTTTTTTGTGTCGTTTTTTCTTGGACAATAGGTAAGAAAATAAATCTAATCTAGGGAAAACTGGAAATTCTCACCGAGCAACCTGAAAACTGATACCACTTGATAGAGGCGGGGTGTCCCGATCTTTCGATGACATGATAACTATCGATTTCGTGGAGTCGACTTTGACGATCGGACTACAAACGTGCACGACGTTGCGCCTTAGCAATGGCTAAACCAACTCCGAGAGGTTATTGACCACGCCGAAGTACAATCAACCTGACCACGAAGGTCTATTCCTGCAAGCAATCGAAGAACAAGCAAGAATATAATAAAAGCAATCTGAATATTATGAGTATATATGAAGTATTGATAAAGGTGGGGATCCGTAAGGGGTCTTGGTCTGGTCGTTGGACACAAACGAAGTACACGAAGTTGCAATGGCTAACTTTTAACTAAACAAATCCTGAAGAAAAAGCTACTAGATGGATCTACTTATATAGGAGGAAGGGGTGGCGGCCAAGGAGGTGGGAGAACGTCCCAAGGCATACCTAAAACCAACCCTAGGTCGTACAAGGCTCATGGGCCCAAGTGGAGGTGATGCAACGCCTTTGGACTTGTTGTTTGACTCGGATTCTGCTGCAGCGTCTGATTGTTTCATCGATATCTCAACGCTCCGGACGAATTTGAAGGTGAATCCAATTTGGATGGAAAGATCACAAAATCTAGATTCCAACAAGAAAAGAATCACCCAATTTGGAGTCCGTATGAAAAAGTTGTTGGCGTTTTGAGTGAGGTATGTCTGTGCAGTCCGAATCTGAATCCAGAACGTGAGAGACTTGGACTCTATCTTCTCTTGGCCCGAAAGTGACGCGAGAGAACTTTTTGAACAACACTTAAACATCTCTTTCTCCCTTATCTTCATATGTGAATTGTACAAATGTCCCATACACCTGCAATTAGACAGAACACACAAGTGTGTGAAGTATTTTTGTTCTCGATAACATAAATAGATTATTGAATAGTTTGCACTAGAAATCACTTGAAAAATATGCATGTATGCAATATTTTTGGTCGTATCCAAGGTAGTCATGTCCTCATCATTGGGCAACTTTGAAGACGGGCATCTGGGTTCTAGAAGAATCGCCAGATGATGGAGGTGTCTTCTGGTAGTTTGAGTTAGAAGGTGTAAGAGGCTGACATATGAAACCGGCTAGGGGGTAAAGAGAGTCCGGATCATGTGGCACCTCATGTTGATGCTTGCGAGGGACTGGAGTATTTGGTAAGCTAGAAACCAGCTCTGTGTCACGGTCACTCCGGGTCTGACATCTGGCCTCGTGCTGTTGTTTATTCAAAATAAAGTCGGGATCCAAGTAAGCAAGAGGGTGAGAAAATCGTACTTTCTGGGTCACCTTCCAAGTGTTTCTATCTGGGCAAGGGCTCTGAGTCGGAGGAAGTTATAGTTACCTCTATGGCGTCTGCATGGCTGGGCTCTGCATCATCCTGAGAGGAGTCAGCGTCACTAAGTTGCAGAAAAAGAAAGCCAAGAGAATAGAGTTCTACCTCTGACTCATTGTCAAGGGTAAATAAGTCTTCAGCATCCTGTTTCTTTCCTTTGGTCTTTTTTGCAGCTCGAGATTTTCCTTTGGCCTTTTTGGCTGCCTTATCTTGCAGTCTCTTGTTCTAGAAGGAAGAGTCGCCTGAGAACATAAATGACAATGAGAAGATGTGTAGTTTTATGAGAGAATGATGAATGAGTTAAAGAATGATTCAAAATACTTACATTGGGAGCCAGATTAATAGTGCAAAAAGGGTTCAGTCCCGCTTTACTGCATGTTTCTAGGTCTCCCCGACCAATGTCTTGGTCATTTCATTGATTTGCTGATCTTCAAGACGTACTTGGCTATATCTCCGCGGGTCCTTTATATCACATTTATATTGGCACATTAAGCCGGTGCGGCGGAAGACAAAATCCTCCAGGTGGCCCAGCACCGGTGAGGGAGTCCTTGATAGAGGCGAGGGTCCCGATTTTTCGATGAGATGATGGATATCGCTTTGGTGGAAGTCGACTTTGACGATCCGACTACGAACGTGCGAGGACGTCGCGCCTTAGCAATCGCTGAACCAACTCCGAGAGGTTATTGACCACGCCGGAGCACGATCAACCTGACCACGAGGGTCTGTTTCCTGCGAGCAAACGAAGAACAAGCAAGAAACTAAGATTGCAATCTGGATATTGCGAATATAAGATGAAAGCTTTATTGATCAAGGTGGGGTTCTGTGACGCCTTTGTCTGGTCGTTGAACACAAACGAAGTACGCGAAGTTGCAGCTATGGCGAACTTTTAATCTAAACAAAACCCAAAGTCTAAACGATGCCCTAAGGGCTGTATATATGGAGGAAGAGGGGGGGAATTTCGTGGCCCTTGGTGGAGGGGTCCGAAATCAACCCTATCTCTTGTTTCCCCACACATACGGACTCTAAAAATAGCCTATACTTATGTATTTCGAAATTACATGGGTCTGGCCCAATAATAAGGTGACGCAGCACCTAAAATAGCCTCGGGACGAAATTTATGAAGTGGCATCTTGTATATTTCGTCCAAGGCTTCATGCACCCATTATGGTGGCTTCAAAGTCCTGAAATCATCACTTGTAACTCCGTTCTTGTTCCCCTTGCGCATGCCATCATCTCCATGCTTGTTCTTGCTCCAATGTTCATCCTTCTCCAAGCTAGGCCCTTCATTTGTAAGCAAAACAAATGTATCCAATTTAGGCAGCATCATATTCTCATGAACATTAGAATCATTACCAAGAAACGAAAGTACCTGGTAATTTAGTTGGCGTGCACGAGCTCTAGTAATTAGTCCAGTATGTATAGCAGCAGGGGCTGTGGGTGTAACAATTGTATTGATGTCCTCATCACACCACCACCACTTGTTCGTAGTCTGTAGGATCATATTCTTGTGTGTTTCTATTGCTGCTAACCATGCCAGGATCACAAGCCGACGAGATTGACTGGGAGAATTTATCGAACAAGGAGCTTCATGATAAGTTTCAGCAAATGATGACTGAACAGGTGCAAGATGTGCTGAACAATTTTGAAGAGGCCATGGAGAAGATCACTGGCCTTGAGAAGACGTTCGAAACAAAGCTCGATAACAAGTTTAATGAATTGCTCGCGCGTCTTCCACCACCACCACCCGCTGCACCTAACGCACCTCTCCAACAACAACAACAACGACTACCTCCACGTCGCGAAGCAGACCTCCGCCGAGCAAGCCGTGTTCCTCTTGCGTTTGGCCAAACTGTTGGTGCTGCTGTTGATACTTCTGTGGCTCCTGCTGCTGATGCGGAGGAGGATGATTATGTGGGAGATTATGAGGATGAGGTTGATCAAAATCAACACTACGTGCAGCCACCTGTACCGCCACCAGCAGGTCGACCTCAGGTATATATTCGTAATGGTAGGCCTGTACCACCACCTCAGGTACGAGATGATGTCCATATTCCTAAACTGAAATTGAATATTCCACCATTTGAGGGTAGATATGTTCCTGATATATATCTTACTTGGGAGTTAGAAACTGAACAACGATTTACATGTTTACAATATCCTGAGGAGAGACGAGTTGCTGCTGCTGTTTGTGCTTTCACTAGTTTTGCATGTGTATGGTGGTCTGAACATTGTAGATTGTATCCTATTCCAACTACTTGGGCTGCTTTGAAAACTGCTATGCGTACGCGTTGGGTTCCACCATATTATCAACGTGAATTGCTTCAAAAATTGCAGCGTTTAAGACAAGGGACAAATTCTGTAGAAGAATATTATCAGGAATTACAAACTGGCATGATTAGATGTGGTATTGTTGAGGAGAATGAAGCTATGCTTGCACGTTTTCTAGGTGGATTAAATAGAGAGATTCAGACCATTCTAGACTATAAGGAGTATACTAATATCACTCGTTTATTCCATCTTGCTTGTAAAGCTGAACGTGAAGTGCAGGATCGACAAGCATTGGGGCGAACTAACTTTTCTGCAGGCCGACCTTCATCATGGACACCACGTGCATCTTCTACTTCAACTGCACCAGCACCTCCATCCGGTGCCACCTCCAGCCGTGATACAAGAAAACAGGCACAACCACCATTATCTGCCAAGAGCGCACCTGCGGGGCCTGCACAGCGTTCTTCTTCTTCCATGGCATCAACAGGGCACACAAGTGATATTATTTGTCGTTGTTGTAAGGGAGGAGGTCATTATGCGAGAGAATGCAAATCTCCGCGTGTGATGATTGCTACCGCGGATGGTGGATATGAGTCCGCTAGTGACTATGATGAGGAGACTTTGGCTCTTACTACACGTGAAGAACATGGTGGAGATGATTCTGATCATGAGACGCAATACATGGCTCCTGAAGACGCTGACAGGTATGAATGTTTAGTTGCTCAACGTGTTTTGAGTGTGCAGGTCACACAAGCTGAGCAAAATCAGAGGCACAATTTGTTCCATACCAAGGGAGTTGTGAAGGAACGTTCTGTGCGCGTCATAATAGACGGAGGGAGCTGCAACAACTTGGCTAGCATGGAGATGGTGGAGAAGCTTTCTCTCACCACAAGACCACATCCACATCCTTACTACATCCAATGGTTCAACAACAGCGGCAAGGTTAGGTTAAGGTAACACGTACTGTTCGTGTGCATTTTAGTATCTCTACATATGCTGATTATGTTGATTGTGATGTGGTACCTATGCAAGCATGTTCCTTATTACTTGGTAGACCATGGCAATTTGATAAAAATTCTGTACACCATGGTAGAAACAATCACTATACTCTTGTTCATAAGGATAAAAATATTACTTTGCTTCCTATGACTCCTGATTCCATTTTGAAAGATGATATTAATAGAGCTAATAAAGCACAACAGGAGAAGAATAAGAGTGAAAATCAGATTGTGGCAAAAGAATTTGAGCAACAAATGAAGCCTAATAATAAACCATCTAGTGTTGCTTCTGAAATTAAATTGAAAAGTGCATGTTTATTTGCCACCAAATCTGATATTGATGAGCTAGATTTCAGCAAATCTGTTTGCTATGCTTTTGTGTGCAAAGAGGCATTATTTTCATTCGAGGACGTGCCTTCCTCTTTGCCTCCTGCTGTCACTAACATTTTGCAGGAGTTCTGATGAGGACATCAATACAATTGTTACACCCACAGCCCCTGCTGCTATACATACTGGACCAATTACTAGAGCTCGTGCACGCCAATTAAATTACCAGGTACTTTCGTTTCTTGGTAATGATTCTAATGTTCATGAGAATATGATGCTGCCTAAATTGGATACATTTGTTTTGCTTACAAATGAAGGGCCTAGCTTGGAGAAGGATGAACATTGGAGCAAGAACAAGCATGGAGATGATGGCATGCGCAAGGGAAACAAGAACGGAGTGACAAGTGATGATTTCAGGACTTTGAAGCCACCATAATGGGTGCATGAAGCCTTGGACGAAATATACAAGATGCCACTTCATAAATTTCGTCCCGAGGCTATTTTAGGTGCTGCGTCACCTTATTATTGGGCCAGGCCCATGTAATTTCGAAATACATAAGTATAGGCTATTTTTAGAGTCCGTATGTGTGGGGAAATAAGAGATAGGGTTGATTTCGGACCCCTCCACCAAGGGCCACGAAATTCCCCTCTCTTCCTCCATATATACAGCCCTTAGGGCATCGTTTAGACTTTGGGTTTTGTTTAGATTAAAAGTTCGCCATAGCTGCAACTTCGCGTACTTCGTTTGTGTTCAACGACCAGACAAAGGCGTCACAGAACCCCACCTTGATCAATAAAGCTTTCATCTTATATTCGCAATATCCAGATTGCAATCTTAGTTTCTTGCTTGTTCTTCGTTTGCTCGCAGGAAACAGACCCTCGTGGTCAGGTTGATCGTGCTCCGGCGTGGTCAATAACCTCTCGGAGTTGGTTTAGCGATTGCTAAGGCGCGACGTCCTCGCACGTTCGTAGTCGGATCGTCAAAGTCGACTTCCACCAAAGCGAAATCCACCATCTCATCGAAAGACGGGACACCTTTGCCTCTATCACTTGGTATGAAACAAATTGTGCCTCTGATTTTGCTCAGCTTGTGTGACCTGCACACTCAAAACACGTTGAGCAACTAAACATTCATACCTGTCAGCGTCTTCAGGAGCCATGTATTGCGTCTCATGATCAGAATCATCTCCACCATGTTCTTCACGTGTAATAAAAGCCAAAGTCTCCTCATCATAGTCACTAGCGGACTCATATCCACCATCCGCGGTAGCAATCATCACACGCGGAGATTTGCATTCTCTCGCTTAATGACCTCCTCCCTTACAACGACGACAAATAATATCACTTGTGTGCCCTGTTGATGCCATGGAAGAAGAAGAACGCTGTGCAGGCCCCGCAGGTGCGCTCTTGGCAGATAATGGTGGTTGTGCCTGTTTTCTTGTATCACGGCTGGAGGTGGCACCGGATGGAGGTGCTGGTGCAGTTGAAGTAGAAGATGCACGTGGTGTCCATGATGAAGGTCGGCCTGCAGAAAAGTTAGTTCGCCCCAATGCTTGTCGATCCTGCACTTCACGTTCTGCTTTACAAGCAAGATGGAATAAACGAGTGATATTAGTATACTCCTTATAGTCTAGAATGGTCTGAATCTCTCTATTTAATCCACCCAGAAAACGTGCAAGCATAGCTTCATTCTCCTCAACAATACCACATCTAATCATGCCAGTTTGTAATTCCTGATAATATTCTTCTACAGAATTTTTCCCTTGTCTTAAACGCTGCAATTTTTGAAGCAATTCACGTTGATAATATGGTGGAACCCAACGCGTACGCATAGCAGTTTTCAAAGCAGCCCAAGTAGTTGGAATAGGATATAATCTAGAATGTTCAGACCACCATACACATGCAAAACTAGTGAAAGCACAAACGGCAGCAGCAACTCGTCTCTCCTCAGGATATTGTAAACATGTAAATCGTTGTTCAGTTTCTAACTCCCAAGTAAGATATATATCAGGAACATATCTACCCTCAAATGGTGGAATATTCAATTTCAGTTTAGGAATATGGACATCATCTCGTACCTGAGGTGGTGGTGCAGGCCTACCATTACGAATATATACCTGAGGTCGACCTGCTGGTGGTGGTACAGGTGGCTGCACGTAGTGTTGATTTTGATCAACCTCATCCTCATAGTCTCCCACATAATCATCCTCCTCCGCATCAGCAGCAGGAGCCACAGAAGTATCAACAGCAGCACCAACAGTTTGGCCAAATGCAAGAGGAACACGGCTTGCTCGGCGGAGGTCTGCTTCGCGACGTGGAGGTAGTCATTGTTGTTGTTGTTGGAGAGGTGCGTTAGATGCAGCGGGTGGTGGTGGTGGAAGACGCGCGAGCAATTCATTAAACTTGTTATCGAGCTTTGTTTCGAACGTCTTCTCAAAGCCAGTGATCTTCTCCATGGCCTCTTCAAAATTGTTCAGCACATCTTGCACCTGTTCAGTCATCATTTGCTGAAACTTATCATGAAGCTCCTTGTTCGATAAATTCTCCCAGTCAATCTCGTCGGCTTGTGATCCTGGCATGGTTAGCAGCAATAGAAACACACAAGAATATGATCCTACAGACTATGAACAAGTGGTGGTGGTGGGTGTCACAAATCCGTCAAGCAAATCTCAAATTCTTACCAGTTCTTACCCAGCAGCAGGCGGTGATCGGCAACCGTTGTAGTCAAAAACTCTCAAAGCTTGGATAGAGCGATTACCAGGGAGAGTCAAACGCACGACGTAGATGTATGTGGAGCTGGGAAGGCTTATAATATGGTAGCAAAAAGGGTCAGCAATAATCAATTCAGAGATGCAAAGTTGAATAAACGCTCAACGACGGTACTGTGCTGGTCCTAGGCTAGACTGTGCTAGAGACGCGAGCCTAGAACACTAACAAAATCACGGCGCGGCACGTAAACAAGGGAAAAGCACACTCTGAATTTCTTTTTTTCGCTCTTTTTTTTTGCGCTCTTTTTTTTTGCGCTGCCTTTTTTTTTGCGAAAAATCACTATAATGGCGAGTGTCTCAAAACTTTTCTTAGCTCAAACTGACAGGATGGGCACGAAATTTTTTTGACCAATTTTTTTTTTTGACTGTCCAGACCCAAAAACTGGAAACGGGTCAAAAAAAACTTCCTATAATGGCACCTGTCTCAAAACACTCAGAAACACCTAAAAATAGGATAGCCAGAAAATTTTTCGGAAAATGCGTTTTCGAAAAATTTTGGGCCTAAACGGAGCGTGGCTACCCGACTCTTTTTTTTCCGAAACCTACTCCGGCAAGGAAACACGAATCGGAATCGAGATGGATCCCGAAAACAAACCTAATAAGCAAAGAACTCGGATTGGTGGTGGATATATGGTGGTGGTATATGGCAGCGGTGGTGGTAGCGGTGGTAGTATATGGATATGGATCGGTGGTGGTATATGGACACGGATTGGTGGTGGTATATGGATACGGATTCGGTGCGGTGGTGGTAGATGGCAGGGGCGATGATGATGGTGCGGCGGCGGCGTGACAACTTATGACCAGAACTCGAAACTCTAAAAGACTAGACTCTAAGACCAGCAACTAGACACGACGATGCAACCGCAAATTCAACAAAGCAAAACCCTAAAAAGATTATGCAAAGGCTCAGATTGGTTCGGATATGATGAACTAACCCTAATTTTTTTTTGGCTTTTTCGTGGACTGTAGGTATGAAGAACAGACTCGATCTAAACTACGAAAAACTGTAAAATCTCACCGAGCAACCTAGAAATCTGATAACACTTGATAGAGGCAAAGGTGTCCCGTCTTTCGATGAGATGATGGATATCGCTTTGGTGGCAGTCGACTTTGACGATCCGACTACGAACGTGCGTGGACGTCGCGCCTTAGCAATCGCTAAACCAACTCCGAGAGGTTATTGACCACGCCGGAGCACGATCAACCTGACCACGAGGGTCTGTTTCCTGCGAGCAAACGAAGAACAAGCAAGAAACTGAGATTGCAATCTGGATATTGCGAATATAAGATGAAAGCTTTATTGATCAAGGTGGGGTTCTGTGACGCCTTTGTCTGGTCGTTGAACACAAACGAAGTACGCGAAGTTGCAGCTATGGCGAACTTTTAATCTAAACAAAACCCAAAGTCTAAACGATGCCCTAAGGGCTGTATATATGGAGGAAGAGGGGGGAATTTCGTGGCCCTTGGTGGAGGAGTCCGAAATCAACCCTACTCTTGTTTCCCCACACATACGGACTCTAAAAATAGCCTATACTTATGTATTTCGAAATTACATGGGCCTGGCCCAATAATAAGGTGACGCAGCACCTAAAATAGCCTCGGGACGAAATTTATGAAGTGGCATCTTGTATATTTCGTCCAAGGCTTCATGCACCCATTATGGTGGCTTCAAAGTCCTGAAATCATCACTTGTAACTCCATTCTTGTTCCCCTTGCGCATGCCATCATCTCCATGCTTGTTCTTGCTCCAATGTTCATCCTTCTCCAAGCTAGGCCCTTCATTTGTAAGCAAAACAAATGTATCCAATTTAGGCAGCATCATATTCTCATGAACATTAGAATCATTACCAAGAAACGAAAGTACCTGGTAATTTAGTTGGCGTGCACGAGCTCTAGTAATTGGTCCAGTATGTATAGCAGCAGGGGCTGTGGGTGTAACAATTGTATTGATGTCCTCATCACTGAATCTCTCTATTTAATCCACCCAGAAAACGTGCAAGCATAGCTTCATTCTCCTCAACAATACCACATCTAATCATGCCAGTTTGTAATTCCTGATAATATTCTTCTACAGAATTTTTCCCTTGTCTTAAACGCTGCAATTTTTGAAGCAATTCACGTTGATAATATGGTGGAACCCAACGCGTACGCATAGCAGTTTTCAAAGCAGCCCAAGTAGTTGGAATAGGATATAATCTACAATGTTCAGACCACCATACACATGCAAAACTAGTGAAAGCACAAACAGCAGCAGCAACTCGTCTCTCCTCAGGATATTGTAAACATGTAAATCGTTGTTCAGTTTCTAACTCCCAAGTAAGATATATATCAGGAACATATCTACCCTCAAATGGTGGAATATTCAATTTCAGTTTAGGAATATGGACATCATCTCGTACCTGAGGTGGTGGTGCAGGCCTACCATTACGAATATATACCTGAGGTCGACCTGCTGGTGGTGGTACAGGTGGCTGCACGTAGTGTTGATTTTGATCAACCTCATCCTCATAATCTCCCACATAATCATCCACCTCCGCATCAGCAGCAGGAGCCACAGAAGTATCAACAGCAGCACCAACAGTTTGGCCAAACGCAAGAGGAACACGGCTTGCTCGGCGGAGGTCTGCTTCGCGACGTGGAGGTAGTCGTTGTTGTTGTTGTTGGAGAGGTGCGTTAGGTGCAGCGGGTGGTGGTGGTGGAAGACGCGCGAGCAATTCATTAAACTTGTTATCGAGCTTTGTTTCAAACGTCTTCTCAAGGCCAGTGATCTTCTCCATGGCCTCTTCAAAATTGTTCAGCACATCTTGCACCTGTTCAGTCATCATTTGCTGAAACTTATCATGAAGCTCCTTGTTCGATAAATTCTCCCAGTCAATCTCGTCGGCTTGTGATCCTGGCATGGTTAGCAGCAATAGAAACACACAAGAATATGATCCTACAGACTACGAACAAGTGGTGGTGGTGGGTGTCACAAATCCGTCAAGCAAAACTCAAATTCTTACCAGTTCTTACCCAGCAACAGGCGGTGATCGGCAACCGTTGTAGTCAAAACTCTCAAATCTTGGATAGAGCGATTACCAGGGAGAGTCAAACGCACGACGTAGATGTATGTGGAGCTGGGAAGGCTTATAATATGGTAGCAAAAAGGGTCAGCAATAATAAATTCAGAGATGCAAAGTTGAATAAACGCTCAACGACGGTACTGTGCTGGTCCTAGGCTAGACTGTGCTAGAGACGCGAGCCTAGAACACCAACAAAATCACGGCGCGGCACGTAAACAAGGGAGGAGCACACTCTGAATTTTTTTTCTCTTTTTTGCACTTTTTTTCCTCTGTTTTTTTTGCTCCGCAACAAATTTTTTTCGAAAAAGTCTACAAATGGTCTAAAAACTGCCTAGCCAGAATTTTCCAGACTTAGTTTTTTTTTGAAATTGGAACTATTTTTCTTCTGCGGATGGCTCGGAAGTTGGGGAGTCCTTCTCTGTCACGACTCGGAGTATCGCGTGATCTGGAAATCGAGAACAATGCAACAATTACTGGACTCGGACTAGGACTGGTGGCGGAGATGAATCTGGTGGAACTCGGACTGGTGGCGGAGATGAATCTGGTGGAACACGGACAGGTGGCGGATATATGTTGCAGGTGAACTCGGATTGGCGTGATGGCGGCGGATATGTGGTGGCGTATATGGATTCGGATTGGCGGTGAATATGTGGTGGTGGTATATGGCAACAGCGACGATGATGATGCGGTGGTGATATATGGCAGCGGTGACGTGACAACCTGTGAACAGAACTCGAAACTCTAAAAGACTAGACGCTAAGACCAGCAACTGGACACGACGATGCAACCGCAAATTCAACAAAGCAAATACAGAAAAGATTATGCAAGGCTCAGATTGGTTCGGATGGGATGAACTAACCCTAATTTTTTTTTGGCTTTTTCGTGGACTATAGGTATGAAGAACAGACTCGATCTAAACTACGAAAAACTGTAAAATCTCACCGAGCAACCTGGAAATCTGATACCACTTGATAGAGGCAAAGGTGTCCCGTCTTTCGATGAGATGATGGATTTCGCTTTGGTGGAAGTCGACTTTGACGATCCGACTACGAACGTGCGAGGACGTCGCGCCTTAGCAATCGCTAAACCAACTCCGAGAGGTTATTGACCACGCCGGAGCACGATCAACCTGACCACGAGGGTCTGTTTCCTGCGAGCAAACGAAGAACAAGCAAGAAACTAAGATTGCAATCTGGATATTGCGAATATAAGATGAAAGTTTTATTGATCAAGGTGGGGTTCTGTGACGCCTTTGTCTGGTCGTTGAACACAAACGAAGTACGCGAAGTTGCAGCTATGGCGAACTTTTAATCTAAACAAAACCCAAAGTCTAAACGATGCCCTAAGGGCTGTATATATGGAGGAAGAGGGGGGGAATTTCGTGGCCCTTGGTGGAGGGGTCCGAAATCAACCCTATCTCTTGTTTCCCCACACATACGGACTCTAAAAATAGCCTATACTTATGTATTTTGAAATTACATGGGCCCGGCCCAATAATAAGGTGACGCAGCACCTAAAATAGCCTCGGGACGAAATTTATGAAGTGACATCTTGTATATTTCGTCCAAGGCTTCATGCACCCATTATGGTGGCTTCAAAGTCCTGAAATCATCACTTGTAACTCCGTTCTTGTTCCCCTTGCGCATGCCATCATCTCCATGCTTGTTCTTGCTCCAATGTTCATCCTTCTCCAAGCTAGGCCCTTCATTTGTAAGCAAAACAAATGTATCCAATTTAGGCAGCATCATATTCTCATGAACATTAGAATCATTACCAAGAAACGAAAGTACCTGGTAATTTAGTTGGCGTGCACGAGCTCTAGTAATTGGTCCAGTATGTATAGCAGCAGGGGCTGTGGGTGTAACAATTGTATTGATGTCCTCATCAGTCCTGGATTAGGGGGTGTCCGGATGGCCGGACGAAGACCTTTGGCCGAACTCCCGGACTATGAAGATACGAGATTGAAGACTCCGTCCCATGTCCGGATGGGAACTTCCTTGGCGTGGAAGGCAAGCTTGGTGATACGATATGAAGATCTCCTCCCATTGTAACCGACTCTGTGTAACCCTAGCCCTCTCCGGTGTCTATATAAACCGAAGAGTTTTAGTCCGTAGGACGAACAACAATCATACCAAGCCATTCTAGGGTTTAGCCACTTCGATCTCGTGGTAGATCTACTCTTGTACTACCCATATCATCAATATTAATCAAGCAGGAGTAGGGTTTTACCGCCATCAAGAGGGCCCGAACCTGGGTAAAAACATCTTGTCCCTTGTCTCCTGTTACCATCCGCCTAGACGCACAGTTCGGGACCCCCTACCCGAGATCCGCCGGTTTTGACACCGACATTGGTGCTTTCATTGAGAGTTCCTCTGTGTCGTCGCCTTTAGGCCCGATGGCTTCTTCGCTCGACAATCGCGATACGCTCCGGGATGAGACTTTTCTCCCCGAACAGATCTTCGTATTCGGCGGCTTCGCACTGCGGGCCGACTCGTTCGGCCATCTGGAGCAGATCAAAAGCTACGCCCCTGGCCACCAGGTCAGGTTTGGAAGCTTAAACTACACGGCCGACATCCGCGGGGACTTGATCTTCGACGGATTCGAGCCACGACCAAGCGCGCCGCACTGTCACGCTGGGCATGATTTAGCTCTATCATCGGACAATACCCAGAGCGCCGCTCAGGTGTCCGCTCCGACCATTAGCTCGGAGCCCGCTGCGCCAGTCGGGGACGGACGGTTGGACGCCGCCCCGGAAGCTGCAACCTCTACGGCGATAGAGCCGGATACCAGCCTAGTCCCTCGCAAGGCCTGCGACTCCAAGGTGCCGGACTTCGATCTGGACTCCGTAAATCCCGCACCTCTTCCGATTAAGCCCGATTGGGCTCCGGTCATGGAGTTCACCGCCGCGGATGTCTTTCAGCACTCGCCTTTCGGCAATATCCTGAATTCGTTAAAGTCTCTCTCTTTGTTAGAAGAGCCCTGGCCGGACTACGGCCAACACGGTTGGGATACGGACGATGAAGAAATTCGTAGCCCACCCACCACCCACTTCGTAGCCACTGTCGACGATTTAACCGACATGCTCGACTTTGACTCCAAAGACATTGACGGCATGGACGCCGATGAAGGAGACGATCAAGAACCAGCACCTATAGGGAACTGGAAAGCCACCTCGTCATATGACATATACATGGTGGACACCCCTAAAGCGGGGGATGGCGAGGAGAAAACGGAGGATGACCCCTCCAAGAAGCAACCCAAGCGCCGATGTCAGCGGCGCCGCTCTAAGTCCCGCCAAAGCAAAAACGGCGATTCCGGCACTGGAGATAACAATACGCCGGACAGTGCCGAAGACAACCCCCTCCAGCAGGATTCAGTGCAGGAGGACGAAGGAGCCAACCCTCATGAGAGAGCGGCCGACAAAGAGGATGAGGACGACAATTACATGCCTCCCTCCGAAGACGAGGCAAGCCTCGACGACGACGAATTCGTCGTGCCAGAGGATCCCGTCGAACAAGAGCGTTTCAGACGCAGGCTTATAGCCACGGCAAGCAGCCTCAAGAAGAAACAGTAGCAGCTTAGAGCTGACCAAGACTTGCTAGCCGACAGATGGACCGAAGTCCTGGCGGCCGAAGAGTATAAACTAGAACGCCCATCCAAGAGCTACCCAAAGCGCAGGCTGCTACCCCAACTTGAGGAAGAAGCAACTAAACCTACATCACCAGCGTACGATGCGCCCGATCGTCCACCCCGTGGCCGCGATAGAGAGTCCTTTAGGCCCGCAACCCAAGCCGCACCCCGACACCGCTCAAAACATACCAGAGTACGAGGAGACGCAACAGACCTGCGAGACATCTTGGAGAATAAGGCAAGGCAAACAAGATCGATCTACGGATCGCATGGGCGCCCCGCTTCACGTGACGCTAGCCGTCACGCCGGACATAATAAGTATGGCCCGGCCGAATACAACAGACCAAGCTCGTCCGAGCTGCGTCATGATATAGCCCAGTACAGGGGCGCCGCACACCCACTATGCTTCACAGACGAAGTAATGGATCATCAAATCCCTGAGGGCTTCAAACCCGTAAACATCGAATCATACGATGGCACAACAGATCCCGCGGTATGGATCGAGGATTATCTCCTTCATATCCACATGGCCCGTGGTGATGATCTACACGGCATCAAATACCTCCCGCTCAAGCTTAAAGGACCAGCTCGACATTGGCTTAACAGCCTGCCAGCAGAGTCAATTAGTTGTTGGGAGGACCTGGAATCCGCATTCCTTGACAACTTCCAGGGCACTTATGTGCGACCACCAGACGCCGATGACCTAAGCCACATAATCCAGCAGCCAGAGGAATCGGCCAGACAATTCTGGACACAGTTCCTAACCAAGAAAAACCAAATAGTCGATTGTCCGGACGCCGAGGCCCTTGCAGCCTTCAGGCACAACATCCGAGACGAATGGCTTGCCCGGCACCTAGGACAGGAAAAGCCGAAGTCTATGGCAGCCCTCACGACACTCATGACCCGCTTCTGCGCGGAAGAAGACAGCTGTCTAGCTCATAGCAATAACATAACCAAGAGCCCCGGCAATTCGGATACCAAGGATAACAACGGCAGGTCACGTCGCAACAAGCATAAGCGCCGCATTAACGGTGACAATACTGAAGATACGGCAGTCAATGCCGGATTCAGAGGCTCTATACCGGGTCAGCGGAAGAAGCCATTCAAAAGAAACCCTCAGGGCCCATCCAGCTTAGACCGGATACTCGATCGCTCGTGCCAGATACACGGCACACCCGAACAGCCAGCCAATCACACCAACAGGGATTGTTGGGTGTTCAAGCAGGCAGGCAAGTTAAGTGCCGAGACCAGAGACAAGGGGCTACATAGCGATGACGAGGAGGGGCCCCGACCGCCGAACAACAAAGGACAGAAGGGATTTCCCCTGCAAGTTCGGATGGTGAATATGATATACGCAACCCACATCCCCAAAAGGGAGCGGAAGTGTGCTCTCAAGGACGTCTATGCGCTGGAGCCAGTCGCCCCAAAGTTGAACCCATGGTCCTCCTCCCTGATCACCTTCGATCGAAGGGACCATCCCACCAGCATCCGTCACGGCGGATTCACCGCACTGGTGCTAGACCCAATTATCGACGGATTTCACCTTACCAGAGTCCTAATGGACGGCGGCAGTAGCCTAAACCTGCTTTACCAGGACACAGTGCGAAAAATGGGCATCAATCCTTCAAGGATTAAACCCACAAAGACAACCTTCAAAGGTGTCATACCAGGGGTAGAAGCCAGCTGTACAGGCTCGGTCACACTCGAGGTGGTCTTCGGATCCCCGGATAACTTCCGGAGTGAGGAGTTAATCTTCGACATAGTCCCATTCCGCAGCGGCTATCACGCCCTGCTCGGACGAACCGCATTTGCCAAATTCAATGCGGTGCCGCACTACACATATCTCAAGCTCAAGATGCCAGGACCTCGCGGAGTCATCACGGTAAACGGAAACACCGAACGCTCTCTCCGAACGGAGGAGTGCACGGCAGCCCTGGCAGCGGAAGTACAGAGTAGCCTCTCAAGGCAGTTCTCCAATCCAGGTGCCAAACGTCCGGACAATGTCAAGCAAGCCCGAAGTAACCTACAACAAATCCGGCTGGCACATTCCGAGCAAGCATAGCAGTGCGGCCCCAACCCCACCCCTGTCAAACGGCGATACTGGTACCACGCGTACATCATTACGCCTTAGAGATACCATGGGCATAAGGGGAGGGGCACAACAACGGCACGCCCAGAATGCGGCTCAACCGCACTAAGGGGCTCCCTATTTCGCCGTTTTCCTTTTCACACACTTTCAGGACCCAACTATTCGGAAGGCCTGTCCGGCAATACTCTCGCCGAACCCACGATGCAATAGCCAGGGAGGAAGCAAGCCACGTCAAAAGTCCAGGTGGTCTCTATAACGAGTTTAATACCTGTTTCTCTTACAATCCTGCAGCTTGCCCCTGAAGGGGAATATGTCAAATACTCCCATCTCTTGCTTACTGCACCTTTTGTATCGTTCTGCTTTCGCAGCAGCCCTTTTTTAATGAACAATATATAGCTCTTACCTATTATTGTACTTATCTATTTTTATATACAAATATGTTCAATCATGACATTCTGCAACCGTACACTTTGGTACGGATAATACACCAGGGGCTTACAACACCCCATAACATGGTGTGAGAAGACCGATAACTCTAACAAGTGCGACACCCCGAACTTATAGCACTATATGCATCGGCTCCGAATCATGTCTTTGGTCAATAGTTGGGTTTGCCCGGCTCCCATGTTTTGGTATCTTACGTTCCGCATTGTTGGCTAAGGTAGCGCTGGGAGAACTACTGCGATTGTGCCCCAGTTGAGCTGGGTTAACACCTCAGTAGAGAAAGCTAAAACTGACTGTCATGATAGTGCGAGAGACCGGTCGCTGTTCGCGAGGTTTCTTCGAGTCCTTAAAGACTTATGCCACTTCGAGCGAGGAACCGGACTCATCCGGCCTAGGCGTGGATAGCGCCCCGAACTCGGTCTTCCGAATACTAGGGGCTTCGCTGAAATTTAAAATTATAGAATTCTATGGCTAAGTGAGAGTGTAAAGCATTATAAGTCCGACGGCCTGGTTCGTTGTGCTGAATGCCTCCCTAGATGGACCCAAGAATGGGAACAAGAGCGCTCAGGTTTATCCCGAACACCCCAGCACTCGTGGCATGGGGGTCGAAGCCGACAACTTGCATCTCTCAGATTTGATAAACGGCCGCACAGAAGGTAATATTTTAAATTAACAAGCGCTGCTTAACGCATATGAACAAAGCTTCAGCGTATAGGATAACAAATGCGAGTTTACTCAAAAATTACATCTTTGGAGCACTCATCCGCTATGCGGCGGGCACCCTTGAGAACGACATTATAATACATCTCAGGCGTACGATACTCCTTCCTCGGCGGTGGCGCGTCCGTCAACAGCTTCTCCACGTCTAGCTTGCCCCAGTGCACCTTAGCACGGGCAAGGGCCCGACGGGCACCTTCAATACAAACGGAGCGCTTGACGACCTCAATCCACGGACACGCGTCCACCAGCCGCCGCACCAGACCGAAGTAGCTCCCAGGCATGACTTCTCCAGGCCACAGCCGAGCTATGAGGCCCTTCATGGCCTCTTCGGCCACCTTGTGGAGCTCGACCAGCTGCTTCAGCTGGTCGCTCAGGGGCACCGGATGTTCGGCCTCAGCATACTGAGACCAGAACACTTTTTCCGTCAAGCTCCCCTCTTTGGCTCGGTAGTATGCGGCGGCATCAGACACACTACGGGGCAGATCGGCGAACGCTCTTGGAGAGCTCCGGATTCGGGTAAGTAACAGATAATTAACTTTTATATTTTTGCTTTGCATAAAGAATGCCTTACCCCCTGCTATCTTCTTCATCGCCTCGATCTCCTGAAGGGCCTTCTGGGCTTCGTCCTTAGCGGTCTTGGCACTCTGAAGAGCCAAGGCAAGCTCGGACTCTCGAGTCTTCGAGTCACGCTCCAAACTCTCGTGTTTTTCCACGAGAGCCTGGAGCTCTTGCCGCACCTCCGCCACCCATGCCTCCTGCTTCTCTCGCTCGGTGCGCTCCAAGGCCACACTCTTTTCGGCCTTCGAGACCGCCTCTTTCAGGGTCGCCACCTCGGTCATGGCTCCTGCAACATTAACGTTGGTCCTATTATTATTATGCAACCTAGTATTTCTATATACATTTACAGGAGGTACTATGTACCCTCTTTATCCTCGAGCTGCTTCTTGGCACGGCCGAGCTGGCTCTCGGACCGCTCGAGGCTTTCCTTCAAGGCATTGTCCTCCGCAGTCAGTGCGGCAGAGGTCAGCAGCGCAGCCTGCATTCCCATATTGACATATTTCTAATAGTCTCATGCGTATATCTTTTGAGATCCTCAGTTCGGCTTTTCTTTCCGAACACCGAACTGAGCATCAGGGGCTACTGTCTATGCAGTAACATTTTTTATATATGTTTTTGAACACATACCTCAAAGCCCGTTAACAGGCTTGTGCAGGCTTCCGTCAGCCCGCTCTTGGCGGACTGAACCTTCTGAATCACCGCACTCATAACAGTGCGGTGTTCTTTGTCGATGGAGGCGCCGTTAAGCGCCTCCAACAAATTGTCCGGCGCCTCCGGGTGGACGGATGTCGCCGGCGTCGCGGGCTTGCCCTTCTTATGAAGGCGCCGCCTGTCGGACTCTAGAACCACTGATGGTTCCGGAGCAGTGTCCGGCCCGGGGCCGGACTTAGATCCCTCTGGGGCTTTACCCCCTTTGGGCTTGGAGTCCGGAAGGTCGCCTTGTGGCGCTTCCAGGACCATCTCCTCCTGGTTTTGTCCCCTATGGGACTCCACCTCAGCGTCGTCTGTAGGGAGAGGGAAGGAGGCCGTCAGAAGTGAAGCGCTATTCACATCCGACGAATTCAGAGATCCGCTCGACGAATCGCCAAGCTGAGCACTGGGCAGACTGCATGATTAGCTTCGGCATTAAAAGCTATCAAATAATAAAGGAGTGCAACAAGTCATTCGGGTAGCCGGACACTTAAGATTTTGCTAGAGGCTTGACCCTGGATGGCCAGTCCTCCCCACCGTCTTCGGCGTCGGGGGCGTAGTCCGGCAGAAGGGTCTTCCCCTTCTTGGACCCTCCGGCTTCCCCAGTTGGGGCGGCCTTTCTCTTCTTTCCTCCCCCCATTGGAGGGGGAGAGGCATCTTCTTCTTCCTCTCCTCCTCGTCTCCGGAGGAGGAGGGTGCGTTGGGGCCGTCGGGTAAATCCGACGACACCGGGCGCCGGGAACTCTTTCGGGTCCCCATGGCCTTCTCCTTGGCCTTCTTCTCCGGCACCACGTGAGGTGCCGGAACCAGTAGCTTCATTAAGTGTGCGTCTACTGGGCTTTCGGGCAAAGGGGCCGGACAGTCGAACTGTCCGGATGTCCTCTTCCAGTCCTGTCAAAGGAACGGGAGTTTAGATCCCACATAAAGTTACACTATGAAATTCGGGTATCCCATAAGGTACTAAATGTAAGCTTACTTCGGAGGCTTGACGTTTGGCGCAGAATCCGTGATCCTTGGTGACGGGAGGGGAGACCTCGGAACTCTTGAAAAGCACCTTCCAGGCGTCCTCGTGCTTCATTTCAAAGAGCCGGGAGAGAGTCTGGTGCCGGGCCGGGTCGAACTCCCACAAATTGAAGTCCCGTGTTGACACGGGAGGATCCGGCGGAAGAGCATGACCTGGACCACGTTGACAAGCTTGACCTTCTTGGTCACCGGGTCTTGGATGCAGGTTTGGAGTCCGGTCACCTCTTCTGGATTGCCCCACGACAGGCCCGTCTCTTTCCAAGATGTGAGCCGGGTGGTGATGCCGGATCGAAATTCGGGGGCCGCTGCCCATTTAGGGTCACGCGGCTCGGTGATATAAAACCACCCCGATTGCCACCCTTTGATGGTTTCCACGAAGGCACCCTCGAGCCAGGTGACGTTGGCTATCTTGCCCACCATGGCGCCTCCGCATTCCGCCTGTCGGCCTTGCACGACCTTCGGCTTGACGCTGAAGATCTTCAGCCATAGGCCAAAGTGAGGCTGGATGTGGAAGAAGGCCCCGCACACGATGATAAATGCCGAGATATTGAGGATGAAGTTCGGTGCCAGATCGTGGAAGTCCAGGCCATAGTAGAACATGAGCCCCCGGACGAACGGATGATGAGGAAAACCCAATCCGTGGAGGAAATGGGGAAGAAAAAAAACCCTCTCATGGGGCCTGGGGGTGGGGGTGAGTTGCCCCACATCTGGGAGCCGGTGCGCGATGTCGTTAGACAAGTATCCGGCCTTCCTCAGGTTTTTGATTTGTCCCTCCGTGACGGAGGAGGCCATCCATCTACCTCCCGCTCCAGACATGGTTGGAGAAGGTTGAGGTGGGAAGTGCGGGCTTGGGCGCTGGAGCTCGAGCGCGCAGGGACGGATAAGCAGAGGAGGAAGAGGCGTGAATGGAAAGGGCGGATTCTTATCCCCTTATATGGGTGGCCAAAACTACGAGCCCCCCACCGGCCTAATAAAACTCGCTTATCTCCCAAGCGCCGCGGTTAATGGCGCGGTTGGGTTACCCACACCCGTATTGATGAGAATCCTGGAATAAGGGGACACGATCTCTGCTTTGACAAGACGTGCCAAGGAAACCGCCTCGCTAAACGCGCTGAGGTGGAACAATAAAATGAATAAAAGCCTGGTCGTGGCATAATGTCGTGCCGCGGAATACGTCAGCAGATCCGATTGATACAAATATTATTCTCTCTACGATGGAATGTGGACTTATTTTGCAGAGCCGGACACTACCCTGGTGTTCAACATCTTCTATGAAATATTCAGAGGAGGAACCCGCCTTGCAATGCCGAAGACAACTTGCGCGCCGGACTCGTCGTCATTGAAGCCTGGTTCAAGGGCTACTGAGGGAGTCCTGGATTAGGGGTTGTCGGGATGGCCGGACTAAGCTCTTTGGCCGGACTCCCGGACTATGGAGATACAAGATTGAAGACTCCGTCCCATGTCCTGATGGGACTTTCCTTGGCGTGGAAGGCAAGCTTGGCGATACGATATGAAGATCTCCTCCCATTGTAACTGACTTTGTGTAACCCTAGCCCTCTCCGGTGTCTATATAAACCGGAGAGTTTTAGTCCGTAGGACGAACAACAATCATACCATAGTCTAGATTCTAGGGTTTAGCCACTCCGATATCGTGGTAGATCTACTCTTGTAGTACCCATATCATCAATATTAATCAAGCAGGAGTAGGGTTTTACCTCCATCGAGAGGGCCCGAACCTGGGTAAAAACATCGTGTCCCTTGTCTCCTGTTACCATCCGCCTAGACGCATAGTTCGGGACCCCCTACCCGAGATCCGCCGGTTTTGACACCGACAACCGGACCAGGTCAACTTCAGTTAAGCTGTTGGCTAATAAAGCCCTTATCTTTGAAAAGGTAGGCGCGTACTTGGCCCGTTCTGCGGTAGTGATCCGATTAGGGAGTTAATGCCTAGGGCTTAGCCGGAAGGGGCGGAAAACCGGTAGAAAATTTTCATTGGCTGGAGAGGTATCTTGGCAGTAGAACCAAGTATAGTTCCAGTCCTTGGGTGACTGGGTAGTGCAGCTGTAGGGAGAACGGCATCTCTCCGCCTCTGGATAGAAATCCCGCCGAGTTCAAGGCTACGCCTATCTATCATCTCGGTTTAGCGGTTCAGGTAATAATACTCTCTGAATACGTCAGCACAGGGCTCCTCTTGAAGGAACACCTCACAAAAGACTTGAAAGTTTCATATATTGGCAACAGAATTGGGGCCGATATCTTGGGAGTGCATCTTGTAGAAGTATAGAACATCCCGAAAGAATTTCGACCTGGGTGGTGAGAAACCATGGAGGAGGTGATATGGAAAGACTATAACTTCACCCTCTTTAGGTTGAGGTTTAGTTTCAGCCCCTGGAACTCACCAGTGAATGATGTATTTAGCTGGTAAAACGCCCATCTCAATGTACTCATTGAGAGATTTTTCAGTGACAGTGGAAACAACCCAATTACAAGAAGTGGTGGACTTAGTCATTGTTGAGGATGGATGCCTGAGAGTAAAGAGTTGGCGGATTAATATTATGACATTAAACCGCCCAATGATTAACGACTGGTTATAAGGTGCGGAATCCATCACAATGATGAGTAAAAATAAACCTCTTAAATAAGGGACAAACATTTTGGCGGGTCATGGAAAAGGTTATAAACTACATGGATAAACCGGAAAGATACTAGCGGGTTATCGATTGATGATTAAAATCAGAAAAGTATTGGCAGAAGAGCAAAGTTGCTGCTATAAGTCGCCTGGGAAAGGGATGGTGGATCATTTGTCTAAAGATTGCAAGGCTATTGAATTTTTTGCAAATTATGGATAAAACAGATTTGACAAAGTGCGGCTATATTTGCAGACCTACCACGGTTTAAAAAAAGAAGAAATTTAAACCTAAACATATGGCCACGGAGGAACTGAGGAACTGCACGATTGTGAAAGAAAAGGGGTCTACATGAGATGCAAGATAAGGGCAAAGACTGCTACTGCACATGTTTAGTAATACTTTTGGATTGAGTTAAGTACAGATAAAAGAAGCTATGATGAACTCAGATGAACTCCGACGAACCCTATGAGTGGGATCAATCTAATGTAGATATGGGTCAAGGAAGGAGCTTTACCTGGATGCTTGACTGAAGAGCGGAGGAGCGCCAGGATCTCTGGTCACGGTCTGGTTGATACAACGGCCTGGTTGCAGTCGATGACGAGGAACGGCAGCGGTAGAACTCCAGCAGCGGTAGACGACGCGAGTAGGAAGAAGAAGAGAGAAGGGCGGGGCAAAAGTGAAAGGAGGGGACCCTTGTCCCTATTTATAAGGAGACAGTGAAATGCATGCGTGGAAATCAAGGAGGCGACATGATTATCTCAACAGTGCGGGTGCCTCAATTCTCGGATGGCCAGTTAATGCAAAAAGATCCGTTGTGATATTACGGGTTTTTTATGAATTTAATTCATGTGACATCATGGCGGGATACAATGTTTTCAAGGTTAAGCTTTGGATAGATGACCCGCCAACTGCAGAGCTGAAGATTGACATGAACAAGTTTAAATCAATCAAGGACCTAATGTTGCGGATATAACCTCGAGGTATGACCCGCCCAGGAGGGGCCGGGTTACACCATTGGCAAATCAACATGCAAGGTCCAAGTAGTCCCAAGAAGCTACAATCTGAAGGTGGCGGCTTAAGAGGTGGGCCTGGTGGTGGCCCAACCCGGACGTGTGAGCCGCCACATAGTGACTTGCCTGGCACGATAAGGCGATCTAGAAACCGAGCTGGTCACATTGTGTGATCCGGCTCGAACTCATGTAAGCCTCGGGCCCTGACCTGTGTATATAAAGGCGAGACCCGATGGATGGTTAACTTAAGAAAACAACTGATCGATAGCTAGGAATGGCGTGATCGCTCCCTTGTTATCGAAACTCAAGCAATACAACTAGAAATAGGATGTAGGCTTTTACTTCTTTGTGAGGGGCCAAACATGGGTAAACCTGTGTGTCCTTTGTACCGTTCAACCCCTTCGAGCTAACCTATGCTATGATGGCTCCACACGTAAGTACTTTCACGAGGGCATCTGCCGTGTTAAGTCCATGACAAGTCCACATATTCACTATATCAATACACCACTATGGATCCGCTCCCGTCTCCCTATGAGAAGGCCATCCATAGCACTCACGCTTATCTTGCGCATTTTAGAGTATCCACTTTCAGTTATCTATGAAGAATGTAAGCTTACAAAGTAGTCCATATTCGTGGACGTGGCTATTTGAATAGATCATTAATAACCCTACAGGGGTGTACTTCTTCACACATGTTTCCACCACTTAGCGTCTACACATGACATGTGTTGGCAGAGTTCAAGCAAGAGTCGACATGGGTGTAGACCACAACCTAACCAACCACACAGGTATTTAGTCCAGGTTTATCGCCTATTAGGCCTCCATCCGCAAGGTAGTCCGGCCGAGGTTTCCACTACGGCCCCAAACGATGTGTGTAGGGTTTCCAAGCCCAGCAAACGGGTGCCTTGGTACACCGTGCCACTTTCCTACCGCATCATAGCCCACCCTCGGGTCAGCACTATGCACGGCCTCCAGCATACTACAAACTCCAGAAACTACGTGTAACTCCTGGATAGAGGACAGGGGGGGTTAATAAGTCCAGTGGGGTCATATTTTCGTGCCCAATTTAAGGTACTAGTTGTTCTTGGATCACAAACATAGAACTCAATTCTAGAGGATGGTTTCAATTGGACAACCCACCATGTACTCCTATATGGTGATGCGGATCATCCTACGGTCATCCCCATGGACCTACAATCGTCTCACCAAGCGCCAAGAGGACCTATGACACAAGCTAGAGCTCTTGAGGCCGAAACGTGAGACATGCCTACTGCCTAAAACGAAAATGCTATGTGTTCTCAGGTACTTAGAAGACCCTCTTCGAGATGCTCGTGAAGACGGACAAGTCCCGAGTTCATGGACCAGAATAACCATTGGAAGGAATTGATAACAGCTCCCAGGACCCGAACATCCGGCCAGGACCCTGGACATCTATCCCCTGGAGGTGTCACCAGCCACAACGGCCCAACAACCAAGTTTACAGGGCCCGGGCCGGAGCAGAGGAATAGGCCCGTCGGCTCGGAGATCCGTCCAAGGGCCCAGACATCTAGCTCTTCCTGAGCGGCCGGATATCTGGACAAGCCTATCTCAAAAGGAGACCCAGGCCGACAGCCCAGACATCCGGCCCCTCGTGAAGGCCCGGACATCCGGCCAAACGCCCGGACATCCGGCCATGATTGTCTACAATAAAGGGCCGAGGCCCGCGTACCCCTTCGCCCATCTAGACTATATATACTCCTCCTCCTCCTGCTTTCTAGGGTTAGCAAAGGATTAGCTCATTTGAGAGATGGAGCTTTGTTCATCCACTTGGTTACTTCTCCATTGCAGTCCACGACCTCTTTGGAGAAGATCCCCAAGAGGATTCAAGACCCTTCACGGGAAGACCCCCTCAAGACCTCCTCACAGAGAAGAACTTGCTATTTGAATCGTGCCTTGTTGATCGTGGATCGTGTATCTCTTTGTGTTTTAAGGATCTAGCACATTTGTAATCGAATCTTGTTGGTTTGAGTGTTTTCTCGCATGTTTTCCCTCGTGTTCTTCATAGGATCCACTCCAATCGTGAAAGATCAACCCTAGGGTATCCACCCTACATCATCTTGGTATCATGAGCCCAGCTTGATAATGAATTTGGAGCCCCTACCCTTGTTTTCTATCCTTGTTTTGTTGTTTTTGTCCCAAATTAGAAAATCCCCAAAAAATAGCGCTCCCAATTTTTGTTGTGATTTGTTGTTGTGATGAAGTTTTGTTGGATTCGATCCGTGGATTTTGTCTGTAGTTTTGTTGGATTCGATTAGCGGATTTTGTCTATAGCAGGTAGTTCTAGCTTTCCCCCATCTTTTCCCCAATTTCCATCCACAAAATCTCCCGAATTTGCGTTCTCTTCGCGAGATCATCGACATCATCCACAGATCCAGAGCCCGGACATCCGGCCCATGACCGCCGGACATCCGGCCACCCCAGACAACCAGCCATCAAGCCCGGACATCCGGCCCCTGACAGCATCACTTCCTGATAGAGGCAAAGGTGTCCCATCTTTCGATGAGATGATGGATTTTGCTTTGGTGGAAGTCAACTTTGACGATCCGACTACGAGCGTGCGAGGACGTCGCGCCTTAGCAATCGCTAAACCAACTCCGAGAGGTTATTGACCACGCCGGAGCATGATCAACCTGACCACGAGGGTCTGTTTCCTGCGAGGAAATGAAGAACACGCAAGAAACTGAGATTGCAATCTGGATATTGCGAATATAAGATGAAAGCTTTATTGATCAAGGTGGGGTTCTGTGACGCCTTTGTCTGGTCGTTGAACACAAATGAAGTACGCGAAGTTGCAGCTATGGAGAACTTTTAATCTAAACAAAACCCAAAGTCTAAACGATGCCCTAAGGGTTGTATATATGGAGGAAGAGGGGGGAATTTCGTGGCCCTTGGTGGAGGGGTCTGAAATCAACCCTATCTCTTGTTTCCCCACACATACGAACTCTAAAAATAGCCTATACTTATGTATTTCGAAATTACATGGGCCTGGCCCAATAATAAGGTGACGCAGCACCTAGAATAGCCTCGGGACGAAATTTATGAAGTGGCATCTTGTATATTTCGTCCAAGGCTTCATGCACCCATTATGGTGGCTTCAAAGTCCTGAAATCATCACTTGTAACTCCGTTCTTGTTCCCCTTGTGCAGGCCACCATCTCCATGCTTGTTCTTGCTCCAATGTTCATCCTTCTCCAAGCTAGGCCCTTCATTTGTAAACAAAACAAATGTATCCAATTTAGGAAGCATCATATTCTCATGAACATTAGAATCATTACCAAGAAATGAAACTACCTGGTAATTTAGTTGGCGTGTGCGAGCTCTAGTAATTGGTCCAGTATGTAAAACAGCAGGGGCTGTGGGTGTAACAATTGTATTGATGTCCTCATCATCCTCCCCTTCTTGAAATGAAGTCGTCCTTCACGGAAGTTCATCTTCCTCACCCAAATAAGGTTTCAAATCGGCAATGTTAAAAGTGGGACTAACCCCAAAATCTGCAGACAGCTCAAGTTTATATGCATTATCATTTATTTTCTCCAACACCTTAAAGGGACCATCAGCATGTGGCATTAGCTTTGATTTGCGCAAATCAGGAAATCTATCCTGACGCAAATGTAACCAAACAAGATCTCCAGGTGCAAACACAACATGTTTTCTACCCTTATCTCCAGCAAGTTTATATTTAGCATTCATACGCTCAATGTTTTCCTTAGTTAACTCATGCATTTTTAAAATCAATTCAGACATTGTTTAGCATCAAAATTAACCTTCTCTGAAGATGGAAGAGGCAACAAATCAATAGGTGCACGAGGTAGGAAACCATACACAACTTCAAAAGGGCACATCTTAGTAGTAGAATGCAATGAACGATTATAAGCAAATTCAATATGAGGCAAGCATTCCTCCCACATTTTCTTATTATTCTTCAAAACAGCCCTAAGCATAGTAGACAATGTTCTATTGACTTCTTCAGTTTGTCCATCAGTTTGGGGGTGACAAGTAGTAATAAAAAGCAGTTTAGTCCCCAACTTAACCCATAAACATCTCCAAAAGTGGCTAAGAAATTTAGTATCACGATCTGAAACAATAGTATTTGGCACACCATGCAAATGAATAATTTCATGAAAGAACAAATCAACAACATTAACAGCATCATCGCTTTTATGACATGGTATAAAGTGTGCCATTTTCGAGAATCTATCCACGACAACAAATATGCTATCCCTCCCCTTCTTTGTTCGAGGTAAATCTAAAACAAAGTCCATAGATATATCCTCCCAAGGAACACTAGGTACAGGCAAAGGGATATATAAACCATGTGGATTGAGTCGTGAGTTAGCTTTTTGACATGTAGTGCAGCGAGCAATAAAACGCTTGACATCCCATCTCATCTTTGGCCAAAAGAAATGTGTAGCAAGTACGTCCTCCGACTTCTTCACGCCAAAGTGTCCCATTAATCCTCCTCCATGCGCCTCCTGCAACAACAAAAGACGAACAGAGCTAGCTGGAATGCATAGCTTGTTAGCACGAAACACAAATCCATCGTTAACGACGAACTTGTTCCACATTCTTCCTTCTTTACAATTCTGCATTACATCTTTAAAATCAGCATCATGCACATATTGATCTTTGATGGTCTCCAAACCAAATATTTTTAAGTCAAGTTGTGAAAGCATAGTATAGCGATGAGACAATGCATCAGCAATAACATTTTCTTTTCCCTTCTTGTGTTTAATGACATAAGGGAAAGTCTCAATGAATTCAACCCATTTAGCATGTCTATGATTCAGTTTAGCTTGACTTTTAATATGTTTCAAGGATTCATGATCAGAATGTATAACAAATTCTTTGGGCCATAAATAATGTTGCCATGTTTCTAAAGTCTGAACAAGAGCATATAATTCTTTATCATAAGTAGAATAATTCAAACTAGGCCCACTCAATTTTTCAGAAAAATATGCAATAGGTTTGCCATCTTGTAATAACACACCTCCTAATCCAATTCCACTCGCATCACATTCAAGCTCAAAAGTCTTATTAAAATCAGGAAGTTGGAGTAAAGGAGCATGTGTCCACTTATCTTTCAATACCGTGAAGGCTTCTTCCTGTGCGGTACCCCATAAAAAAGGCACATCTTTCTTTGTAAGCTCATTGAGAGGTGCAGAAATGGTGCTGAAATCTCTCACAAAACGCCTATAGAATCCAGCGAGGCCAAGAAAACTCCTCACTGGTGTGACCGTTTTGGGATGTTGCCAACTCTCAATAGCGTCAATCTTGGCTTTATCAACTTCAATTCCCTGTGGAGTAACAACATAGCCAAGAAAAGCTACTCGGTCGGTGCAAAAGGTGCACTTCCCAAGGTTACCAAACAAACATGCATCACGTAGAGCAATAAAAACATCACGTAAATGTTCCAAATGTTCTTCCAAAGATTTGCTAGAAATCAATATGTCATCAAAGTAAACTACCACAAATCGTCCAATGAAAGCACGTAAAACTTCATTCATTAATTATGTAGGGTGGAACCCTAGATGGATGATCTTTCACGTTTGGAGGGATCCTACGGAGAATCACGAAGAACACACGGAAGCACAAAGGGACAACACTGGGAAACGAGAGGGAGAATCACTAAACCGACATAGAATCAATCACACGAGTGCTAGATCACCGACAACATAGAGTAACATAAGATCCACGATCAATTAAGGTAAGGATACATAGGAACAGTTCTTCTCCGTACGGAGGTCTTGATGGTCTTCCCTCGAGAGGGGTCTTGAATCCGCTTGGGGGATCTTCTCCGAAGAGGTCCTGAGCTCCGAGGAGAAGTAGCCAAGTGGATGAGCAAGGCTCTCACAAAAAATATGAGCTAAACCTATGCTGCCTGTACCAGGAGGTCGGGGCGTCCTATTTATAGTCTTTGTGCAAATGGAAGTCAAAACGAAGGGGTACAAGGGCTCCAGCCCACAGGTTCGGTCACTCAGGAGTCGGACGTCCAGAAGGCGTCGGACGTCCGGAGGCTCGGGAGGTCCGGTCGTCCGGGCGCGCTCGGACGTCCGTTGTTTCAGTTCTGGTGTAGGCGCGTCGGTCGTCCGTAGATGGTCGCACGTCCGGAGGTTGTCGGTCATCTGTAGATTTGGCTCGGGTGTTGGTCGTCCGGTCGTCCGGAGCATCTCGGACATCCGTAGATTCGGTTCGGGTGGCCTGGTACCGGACGTCCGGAGGGTCCGGTCATCCGTGTCCTGGGACTTGTCGGACGTCCGGACAGGGTCGGACATCCGATGCCTGTAGCTTCTGCTGCATCTTTTCTTCTTCTTCAACATGCTTGGGGTCCTTGTCGTCTTGGCTCTTGCAAGTAGTAGATCCTTGGCTCACCTCCATGTACCTGATTACACATAGAGTTTCCGAATGAGGTAGTAGCCATGTCTCATGATTAGGAAGAGGAAGTTCAGAGAGGAGCGAGTTCACCTTATCTTCGATAGCCTTAGCTCGGGCTCTTGTCATGGGTCCAAGTGGTGTTGAGGGAGATGTAGGCACATCCATGGGGATGAGTGAGGGATGCTCCGCATCATCTCCCCCCCCTTGGGAGAGATCTGACCTCGGATCAGAAGGTGCATCACCATGGAAAGGTGCGAGGTCCTTGACGTTGAAGATGTCGCTCACGTTGTACTTGCCTCGTGGTAGGTCGATCTTGTAGGCGTTGTCGTTGTAGCGTGCTAGAACCTTGAAATGTCCATCGGCGCGTGGTAGAAGCTTGGACTTGCGTTTGTTGGGGAAGCAGTCCTTGCGAAGATGTAGCCACACTAGATCACCAATGTTGAATACCATGGGTTGCTTGTTGATGTTGACCTTGCTCGCTAGTCGTTGTACTTGGCGCTCGATGGTGTGCCTTGTATCTTCATGCATCTTCTTGATTTAGCTTGCACGAGCGCTTGCGTCAAGGTTGGTTCGCTCTTGTAGAGGAAGAGGTAGAATGTCCAATGGGGACAAAGGATTGAAACCGTAGACGACCTCGAAAGGGGACTTGTCGGTCGTGGAATGTCTTGCACGGTTGTAGGCGTACTCGGTGATGGGTAGACATGCCTCCCACTCCTTGATGTTCTTCTTGATCAACACGCGAAGTAGAGTGGAGAGTGTACGGTTTGTCACCTCCGTTTGGCCGTCGGTTTGAGGATGGTGATGAGGACATCAATACAATTGTTACACCCACAGCCCCTGCTGCTATACATACTGGACCAATTACTAGAGCTCGTGCACGCCAACTAAATTACCAGGTACTTTCGTTTCTTGGTAATGATTCTAATGTTCATGAGAATATGATGCTGCCTAAATTGGATACATTTGTTTTGCTTACAAATGAAGGGCCTAGCTTGGAGAAGGATGAACATTGGAGCAAGAACAAGCATGGAGATGATGGCATGCGCAAGGGGAACAAGAACGGAGTTACAAGTGATGATTTCAGGACTTTGAAGCCACCATAATGGGTGCATGAAGCCTTGGACGAAATATACAAGATGCCACTTCCTAAATTTCGTCCCGAGGCTATTTTAGGTGCTGCGTCACCTTATTATTGGGCCAGGCCCATGTAATTTCGAAATACATAAGTATAGGCTATTTTTAGAGTCCGTATGTGTGGGGAAACAAGAGATAGGGTTGATTTCGGACCCCTCCACCAAGGGCCACGAAATTCCCCCCTCTTCCTCCATATATACAGCCCTTAGGGCATCGTTTAGACTTTGGGTTTTGTTTAGATTAAAAGTTCGCCATAGCTGCAACTTCGCGTACTTCGTTTGTGTTCAACGACCAGACAAAGGCGTCACAGAACCCCACCTTGATCAATAAAGCTTTCATCTTATATTCGCAATATCCAGACAAAGGCGTACTTCTTGCTTGTTCTTCGTTTGCTCGCAGGAAACAGACCCTCGTGGTCAGGTTGATCGTGCTCCGGCGTGGTCAATAACCTCTCGGAGTTGGTTTAGCGATTGCTAAGGCGCGACGTCCTCACACGTTCGTAGTCGGATCGTCAAAGTCGACTTCCACCAAAGCTAAATCCACCATCTCATCGAAAGACGGGACACCTTTGCCTCTATCAAGTGGTATCAGATTTCCAGGTTGCTCGGTGAGATTTTACAGTTTTTCGTAGTTTAGATCGAGTCTGTCTTCATACCTATAGTCCACGAAAAAGCCACACAAAAAAAATTAGGGTTAGTTCATCATATCCCAACCAATCTGAGCCTTGCATAATCTTTTTAGGGTTTTGCTTTGTTGAATTTGCGGTTGCATCGTCGTGTCTAGTTGCTGGTCTTAGAGTCTAGTCTTTTAGAGTTTCGAGTTCTGGTCATAAGTTGTCACGCCGCCGCCGCACCATCATCATCGCCCCTGCCATCTACCACCACCGCTCCGAATTCGTATCCATATACCACCACCAATCCGTGTCCATATACCACCACCGATCCATATCCATATACTACCACCGCTACCACCACCGCTGCCATATACCACCACCATATATCCACCACCAATCCGAGTTCTTTGCTTATTAGGTTTGTTTTCGGGATCCATCTAGATTCCGATTTGTGTTTCCTTGCCGGGTAGCCACGCTCCGTTTAGGCCCAAAATTTTTCGAAAACGCATTTTTCGAAAAAATTTCTGGCTATCCTATTTTTAGGTGTTTCTGAGTGTTTTGAGACAGGTGCCATTATAGGAAGTTTTTTTTGACCCGTTTCCAGTTTTTGGGTCCGGGCAGCCGAAAAAAAAAAAATTGGTCGAAAAAATTTCGTGCCCATCCTGTCAGTTTGAGCTAGGAAGAGTTTTGAGACACTCGCCATTATAGTGATTTTTCGCAAAAAAAAAAA